>NC_082669.1:31657674-31973058 GCF_025265405.1 Mesoplodon densirostris
GGGCGGTGATGGTGGCCAGGTCACAGGAAGAAGATGCAGCTAAGTGGACACACAGGAGCCACAGGAATGCTGTACAGGTGTTCATCCCTTGAATCAGCTCTACAATGACAGATGAATTAGAGAAGAGAATTAATGTTACACAGATAGCTGCCGGTTACAGCATCAATGAACAAGAGGAGGCAACTCTGTAAGAAACAAAAGGTGACACTCTAAGAAAAAGCCTTCTGCACCAGCCCCATGCTGCTTTCTTTGAGTGGCGTTGGTCTTCTTTCACCCTGATGAGCGTGAGTTAAGAAGTCTATGCTGACGATGATGCTGGTGGTGTCAGGAAAACAGAAGCCGTCCTCTTGCTCAAAACTAGATGTGTAGTCATTTTCACAATGTTGATTGTTCCAATCCAAGAACATGGTATATCTCTCCATCTGTTTGTATCATCTTTAATTTCTTTCATCAGTGTCTTATAGTTTTCTGCATACAGGTCTTTTGTCTCCTTAGGTAGGTTTATTCCTAGGTATTTTATTCTTTTTGTTGCAATGGTAAATGGGAGTGTTTCCTTAACTTCTCTTTCAGATTTTTCATCATTAGTGTATAGGAATGCAAGAGATTTCTGTGCAATAACTTTGCATCCTGCTACTTTACCAAATTCATTGATTAGCTCTAGTAGTTTTCTGGTAGTGTCTTTAGGATTCTCTATGTATAATATCATGTCATCTGCAAACAGTGACAGCTTTACTTCTTCTTTTCCAATTTGGATTCCTTTTATTTCTTTTTCTTCTCTGATTGCTGTGGCTAAAACTTCCAAAAGTTTAGTAAGTGTGGCAGTAATAAAGGAATTTCTCAGTCAAAAATTTGAGAAATGCCAGAGATGAAACCCCCATCGTGAAAATTCAAAAAGCACATTAGCTGATGACAGTCTCTAAGAAGCCAAAGCAGAGAAAGATATAAGCCTTTTGCACTTTGTTTGACACAGACTCTCCCAGGCTTCTTTGATGTTCAAAACCATTTTTCACAAACCATCTATTAGCAACCAGCAGACCCACTGTTTCACAGAACATCAAAAATGCTACCCTGAGATGGAGGAGATTAAGCCATCGTATGCCCATTTTACAGATGAGAAAATTAAGGCTCAGAGAAGCCACTTGACCAAACTCAATGTCACCTAAGAAATGCTGCTTGGATTCAAGGTTGGAACTCAGGGTTTCTTCATCCACAAATTTCCCTTCTCTTTACCACAGTATTTTCATGGCCCATGAGTCAATTTTTCAAATTTTTCATACATGAGGATTTGCCACAGAACCATGCAGTACCAGATCAGGCCTGGTTCCTGTGCCCTCAATCCTTCCACTCACCAAACCGGGACCTCTAGATAGCATCTCAGCCACCCCATAAATAACAGGCTCACTTCTGGCTCATTTGACCCCCCCCCAAGACAGACCAGGGAAACAGGAAACACTAGAGTCACACAAGGGCTCATCACCAAGTTGGGGATGCTGGCCTGGCCTTGGACTTGCTTCCCAGTTGTGACAGCTGGGCTTCTGTACTCAGGTACCAGGGACAAGGCTCTGGCCTCAGAGCCTGGAGTGGATCCTGTACTGATGGCTTGTCCAGAACCCCAAATTCTTATGGAGAGGGTGCTCAGTCTTGCCCTTTCCAGGAACCCTGCCCAGACATCAGAGCTGAGACCCAGCTCGAGGACTTCACACCAGTGACCAGCCTGCAATCGCTCACCCCAGATTTCTTCAGCCGTACTCTCCTATCATCTGGACCGACCATCATGGACTCAAGGATGTCAGAGATCAAGAGCTTGTCCATGTAGTTAATCGCTACACCCTCCAGTTATTCTGTTATCCTGCCCAACTAAATATTCTTTCCACTTCCTCCAGGATAAATTGTTTCCTTATTTCCTGACTCAACTGCAAAAACAAACCTGGTGCGTGCCAACAAAAAATCCACTCATCTGTTCAGTGAACAAGGTACCCAGAGCTAGTCTCTCCTTTAACAAGTGCTGAGCAGTTCCTCTGTCTCAGCACTGATCATTAGAGTGGGAGGGGGGTGGTGGGGCAAGGCAGAGGCCAGGACCAAGTGCCTGCTCTTATGAATTAACATATAACATGAGCTGGAAAGGAAAACCATGCAGGGTGAGGGCAGAGAGAGTGACCAGGATGGATGGGCTGTTTTACAGAGCCAGCGTTTTGAGCAGTGAAAAGATGTGATGTTTCTGAAGGGTCACTTTTTCTGGTATGGAAAGAAGGCCTGAGTGACGAGAGGCTTTTGGATCCAGGAAAACCACGAGGGTCCTGGAGTCAGAACTTATGATGGGGAAGGATGAATTGATGGGTGATGCTGACACACCTCAACCCAGGAAAGTCCAGCCAGGAGCAGTTGGGGACCCAGGGTTCAGAGAGGACTAGACATCCAGGAGAAAATGCGGGGCACACTCAAGCTGTTAAAAGATAACCTGAGGTATATTCAAAATTTTAAGAGTTTATTTGAGCAAAAGTGGATTCGAATCAGACAGCATCTAATCTAGCAGATAGGAGGGAGGTCTGAGCTGCTGTTGATTTTATAGACAGAAGGGGGCAGGGACAAGGAATTATACTTGGCAAAAAGCTGGGTGGGTTCTGGCAAGGGGATGGTTCTTCCTAGGGGATAACAGGGGCCTGTGAATCAGGTGACCTCACCTGTGCTGATGATGTGATTCCTTATTGGCCGGTTTAAGGTTCCATTTCTGGGAGAGCCGAACTGCAATAAGTCTCAATCTGGTGACTGGGAACTTAGCATAAGTGACTCCATTTGGGGCCTGCTGTGTTGTTTTTAACAATCCCAGTTCAGAAGAGAAATTAAGTCAGGGCTAGAGACAGAATTTGGAGGTTCCGTGGGAAAGGCATCCTGGGGACTGGCCACTGTGATGCAGGGAGAGATTGAGGATGAAGAAGAGAGCTGAGAGGTGAGACGTAAACCCGAGAAGTGCGAGTTCTCAGCAATTACAGGTTTTGGGAGAAGAAGGAGCCACTCCAGGAGCCTGAGACGGAGCAGCCGAGATGCCAAGAGAGAGCTCAGGGGAATCCAAGGGAGGGGAATGAGCAGCACCAAGTGGGTCCTTGGATCCCTCGTCCATAATGATGGGGACAAAGCAGGAGCCCAGTGGAGTCAAGAGAAAATGGGTGTTGAGGAGGAAAATACAGAAAAAAATTTTCCTGGGAACTGCCAAAACTGAAAGGAAATAGAAAGGCAGGGAGTTCACAGATGTCTGTGTACATTTTGGGGGTCGGGGTGGGGGACATGTGTCCATGCAGGAGATGGAGTGGGGTCATTAGCAGACTCATGCTCTCATAGGCCAGGAATTTGATACCCAGAACATCGGGGCAGTGGTGGGCTTTCCATAGGGAGGGGATCCATGTGGTCACTGTTGAGACAGGCTGGAGCCTGGGACCTGAGACCCTTTGCTGCAGTGCTTGCACCTGAACAGACATCTCCTTGAGCAACAAAATACAAAGAAACTCTAAGGGATTAAAAATAACTGCATGCATGCACAGTTGGGGCAAATTATGGACAAAAAATACAAAAAGACCATAAAAAGTCAACTGCTGCTTCTGAAAAGCTGGGAGCAACATCAGGGTGTCTGGAGCAAAAGCACGGTAATGCGCATGCCCCCTGCACACAACACCACCTAAGGGGTGAGCAAACAACCTAAGCCACCACTCTGGCCCGACCCCCGGACACACCCCTTCCCTCACCCCAAATAAGGAACAATTGGGGACCTGTTACTTGTTCTCACTCCCCCCTGAGGCAGCAGGGACCCCAATAAAGCCTTGCCTGAATTTCTTGCCTGGCCTCTGATCAATTTCTATTGCTTAAGGAGGCCCAGAGCCCTGGTTGGTAAAACTGTGACCCAAGGGATAAGGGGCCAGAGGCAGAGGGACAGACTCCATGGTGAGCACATGGAGAGCCCTCTTCCAGCTGATTTTATTTTCTTGTTGAGTGAGGACTGGCTGGAGGTTTGACACAGAAGAGGCTTGAAGCCCTCCCCTCAGGGCTGAATGGGGAGTGGGTAACCCACCTAAAGAGATGGAGAGGGTGACCGCAGGTGCTGAACCCACCAACCCTTTCAGAAGCGATGGAACAAGGCACAGGTGTCTCCATGACCTCAAGAGCATTTTTACCCTAAATGCAAAAAAAAAAAAAACCACAAAAGCAACAAGGAAAGCTCTTAAGGCCAAAACATTCGAATTTGTGACAGTGAAGATAAACTCTCTGGGTACATTTCCAACAGATGCCAACCAAGCAAATAGAAAGGAAACAAAAGCAGCAAATATTTGGCAAATAAAAAGACAACCTAGTCCTGTTTCATTCTTAATAGCCACCCATTCCTTCTGCATTCCTTTATCTTTTTCAAAGATTTTGCAATAGAAGACCCTATATCCGGCGTTTTGTTACATTATGACTACAGCTATTCAGGGTGACATGCAAGATAGCAAGGCATTACAAACACTTAAAAATATGCATCTGTAGCAGATGAAAGGAAGTCATTTCATTCTTTTCCAGCCTCACAAGAAAGGAGGCACTTGGTTAAAACGGTCATTCTATCACCAAGGAAACAATAACCTCAGACTTTCTAACGTGTACCTGCCTCTCTTCCCAGAGCTCGGAGCACTTGCCCACGTGGTCTAATTTATCAGTAAAATAAGGCAGAAAAGGAAGTTTCAACTCTGTTTAGCAGATGGAAAATTCATAAGGTGAAAGGGCTGGTATCATTAAACGGCCTCTAACTCAGCAACACAGGACGTAAATGTCTGCAGAAGTGGGATTTTGAATCCAAAACAAACAAAATGAAACGGTCTTTAGTTGGAAACCAATCTTTCACTAGCCATTTAAAATACATATTTCTGTTTTCTTCCTATCTAGATAAGTATTCATATTTTATATTAATCAGGTCATTTTATTTCCTTATCAGTCACAGTTCTCTACATTCCAGAATTTCCTTGAAGTGATAGACCAACACCATACAGAAACACTGATTGTGATATGCCTGAAAGAAGTAGGTCCCCAATTCAAAAAGCAATTATTCTCATTGACATCTTATTTGGCAGGAAGCCAGGAGATGGGCTCTTGTCTGCATTAATAGTCCCTGGTAATGACAGGGCCGAGGGAGAGAGGATGGTCCCCCCCGGAGGCATCAGCAGCCTGAGCCTGGCCCGGGCAAGACAGCCGGCTGCGACTTCAGACCAACCTTGGCTCTCAGGTCCCCAGCTCCTGACTATAAACTGAACGTGTGTCTTCAGATCCAGTGTGGTCAGATCTGCCCATTCTTTGAGAGAGAAAAAAAGGAGGAATTTAGGATTACTACATGAAATCTCTAAGTTTGTAAATACTGTCAACAATTTCAATTTCTTTTCAGTTCACTAAAAAGTTCAGTTCGGGCTAAATGGAACACGTCTGCAGGTGGAATCTCATGGGGCGCCCAGCTTGCAGACTTTGTGTTAGATCTATGTCCAGCTCCAACACCGATGCTCATCAAGGTGGTGGTTTTCTTCTAGAATCAGACTCTGGTAAAGGGAGCGATGGGGCCCCTTCATGTGGCATGAGGTGGGACCGGAGAGCTGGCTACATGGTGCGGCCATGTCACCTGCCACACTGCCACCTGGATTTCAGTGGGCATCACCGTCCCAGGTGGTCTCTGCCCTGAGTGCTGGGGTGGGAGAACCACCCAGAAAAGGAGCCTTGATGGCTCAGATGAATATACTTCCTTTATCTGGTGCTTTAGTTCAGTCCCCTGGCTCGGGCCAAGCTAGCTCCAGCTCAGTGGTTTACTACAAACACCTCATCAACTCTGCTCCACTATAGAAGTGCAAAGGGCACGGGAGGCAAAAGTATCCAAAGCCAGATGGGACCCCTGCAGACCCAGCCTACAAGAATGGTCCACCTCATATTGTGACACGGATGAAAACATAGACTCAGAGCAGACCCACCCTCTTGGATTTAGTTTTGCTGACTGCCTCCTGGGTGTGGCTCCACCCATGTCTGAGGGTAATTAATTCCTTCCTTCATTCATTTACACAGCCTGGGCCAGCCTCACGGCCAGCGCTCAGAAGGGCTCACGCTCTGTTTAATGTTCTGCTGGCACCATCTTGAAACTGAATACTTTTATCTTTGAACTTGTTTTTTGTAGGTGAAATCCACTGGGGGATTAAATAAACTCTTGAGCAGAGAAGATATGAGAAAGGGACAGGCTTCTATGTCTGACCGTTTCACTGCACTTAGCCCCTCCTTTGGAGCAGGACCCACATTTACATTCTGCACTGGCCCAAAAATTAGGGACCAGGTTCCGCCTGCAGAAACTGCCTTGTGACATTGGTCTTTCTTTATAAACACCTACACAGCCTTTGGGCAGTGCCCGCCATCAACTGTAATTTTACATTCTCCTCCTTGAAAGCGTACATCTCTCTAAAAGACCATTTTAAACCTGAGCTCCCTTACAGCTTTGCTCCGTTCAGCCTCAGAAGGTCTCATCCTCCCTCTCCCCCACCCACCACTGTGGCCTTCACCTGTCCCTGCCCTGGTCAGCATGACGCATCAGGGAGTGAAATAGGAGGGGCGGGAGACACAGGGATCCTCGCCACTGGGCAGGATTCAGCCGTCTCTGAAGTTCCTTTTCTTTTCAGAGCCCAGTTCAGAGGGAGTCACAGCAAACTTTCATTCCACGGGCTTCTCAGGTTCCTCCTAGGGCACCTCCACGTGGGTGTGTGGACTTCACGGTGGTACCCTTGTTTCCTCCAGAGTCCCCTGTGCCGTGTTCTCTGTGTTCAGAGTGGCCTGCACTCTTTCTGTTTCCTTTGCATCTCTCAGGAGTCCTGTCCAGGAGCCCGAGGTGTGAGGACAGCCCTCCACATGGCCCTGTCCTCACTCTGGCCATCCATGGTTGAGACAGACACACCGTTGGTGAAGAGACCATTTCAACTCTTGTATAAGTCAGTAAGTAGATAGATAGATAGATAGATAGATAGATAGATAGATAGATATAGAGAGATAGATTAGATAGATAGATCAATAAAGTTAAATGGAAGAAGAAATGTTTTTTAAAAAAGGTCTGAGGTGACCGCTGCCACCGCAGGCCCAGGCATTTCAGTAAAAGAGCACTGATCCTACAGCACGTGGACCCAGGAGGTGCTCCACCAAAGAGTCTCGGGGAGCTTGGGACCCTGAAGGTGTGTACCACCTCTGGTATGTACGTGTGTGTGTGTGTGTGCTCACATACACATTTTTCTAGAATCTGATATTACTGAATACCAGGAACGTTCCAGGCCCTGGGCTGTGCATTGTCCATGCAGAAAACAAAGGGTGAGCACAAACCTCAATAAACATCTGCTGCCCCAGCCAAGAGGTAGAGAAATCTGGGGACAGAGCCCAGGGCTCTTCAGGAAGACCCTGACTGCTAGGGAATTTTCAAGAAGACTCTTATCAGCAGCCCCATGGTTGTGGGAAAGAAAGCTCCGTAACTTCTCTCAGGCTGTTTCCCGTCGGTTAAACTGGATATTAACAAGCATCATACCCCCTTTGCCTTCCTCCTAGTGAGCTAGCATCATGCCTGTGATCTCCTGGGACCTGCGGTCTCCAGCCGTCCTAGTGGTGACCTTCCTAGGAAAGCACTGAGGGATGAAATCCTCTAGCCAAGTCCAGCTGCATTTCAGCCGGGAGTGTAGGTGCCTTGTAAGCAGGGCTGCTTCCCCAGAGCCACGCACGGCTCCTCCCTGAGTCAGAATCCCTGGGTCCTACCTGTGCCTCCCAGACCACTGGCATCACCTGGAAACTTGCCAGAAACAGTAATTCCAGGGGCCCAGCTCCGACCAACAGAAAGAGAAACCTGGGGGCTGGGTGTAGAATACTTGATTTGAGCCAGTTCTTTCTTCAGTGCTGACATTTGAGGCTCAAACCAGAGTTCTGATAAATCTCCTCGCCTCACCCATGCACATTCTTTGTCTTCCCTCAGGGTTCAGTCAGTACCACCTCGTTGGAGGCTATCTAGACCTCCCCAGCCCCCTCTACACTCAGGGAAATCAATCTCTCCCCAAAGCTGCCACTTGGCTCTGAGACCTGAGGACGAGAAAACAGTCAGCGCTTCTGAACTGCTTTGTGCTGACCACGCCCCTCGTTCTCAGGGATCCTGTTTCATTTACCCACCTCACCTTGGTTCAGGAAGGATCTGACACAGCTTACAACGATTTCCATAATAAACGAGAAAATACAGGGTAGAAATTAGGTGCAAAGAGTAGGACAGAAGGAAGAGTAAGACAGCAGGCTGGAGTTGAAGCAGATTCACACCCATCTGTGTATCTGTGGCTGTGGGCAGCCAAGTACCTGGTCCTCATCCTCCTGCAAGTGCCTGGCCTGAGGAGGGGTACAGCGATAGGATTGCCAGGGTCTGTCAGATGCTGACCTCAGACCCCAGAGACTCTCCTCTGTGGCTCTGGTGAGAGAACACCGTGCAAAATAGGTCATCTTCCTGCCTGTCCTGTGCCCTCACCGCCCAGATACTGATTTATGCTCTTTCACACTCTTATCTGAAAATATTAAAATGAGAATAATAAAGTGAGTGGATTTTCTTTTCTCTGCTCCCTGCATAATTCCATATACCTCTTTTTATAAAATTCCAGGTTTTAACCTCAAAGTAGATTTTTTCAAAATGTATTTCCCGGGACATATCTTTTTAGGTTGAGCTTAAGTTCAGTCTAGACAACGAATGCATTGGGTTTTTGATGAGGAGACTTTCAGGATTTACACTTTGTAAGCAAGATGTTCTCTTATTTATAATGTGTGTGGGTATTTTTCTCATACATTATTTCAGTGAAATGCACTGTAAAGAGGAAATAATGGAAGCCAAGAGATAAAATATGTCCTCTAAGAACCTGCATGTTAAACGTGGATCTGTACATGTTTGGATCTTTATTTAAGTGGATTCTTTCAGGATGATGCATCTCCAAAGCTTCAGTGCTATTTTCTTCTCTCTAATTCCCTCATGCTTCCTTTGGGGTAACTCAACTCCCATATTGTACTACGTATACACAATCTACACCTGGAATGGGGTTATGGTACTCATGGCAGGTTTCCAGAAACCAGATAATAAATAATTGAAGGAATTCATGAGTTAAAGATTATTAGTAGGTATCACTTAGAACCATTTTTCTTTATTTTTGCTTCTTATGTACATTAACTTTTTAGCCCCCAGAGTTAAGTAGGTCCAATAGGGCATGTACTAAAGAGAATAAGCCTGAAAAATAGAGAAGCAGAAATCACTTTAATTCTCAATCTGTTTACCCACTCCAGAGAAGGAAAGAAAAGAAAATACTAATCCTTTTTAAGGTTATGTCTGAATAATGGCTCCATGTGAAGACCTGCAGCCCGTGGAGCCTCACCCAGGGACGTACACAAATTTCACCAAACATCCTTCATACAATCAGACTTTCCATCCTTGTGGTTTAGGAAAATATATTTTTGTTGAACAAGCGATTAAGTATTTCCACTTCTTGAAAACATATTTGTGCTGTGTCCAGGTTTGGGGAAGCCTTTCCAGGATTTCTGTGGTTCAGCAGTGACACCCAGTGGCTAGAGGCACATAGGCTGCAGGAATCTCTCCTTTACTCCATATTAGTGAGAGGAATCGCAAAGGGTGAGGATCAAAGACTCCATGGGAAAGAAGGTGACAACTGCAGGCTGGGTGGCAATGTGGGGGGCATAGGGACACTCTGGCTTGAGGACACCGGCGCAGGCTTGGTCCATCCCATTGTCAACTTCCCCAGCAAGATCCGGAGAGCAGACTTCCCTGGTGGCTCAATGGTTGAGAGTCCACCTGCCAATGCAGGGGACACGGGTTTGTGCCCCAGTCCAGAAGGATCCCACATGCCGCAGAGTGGCTGGGTCCGTGAGCCATGGCCGCTGAGCCTGCACGTCTGGAGCCTGTGCTCCAGAACGGGAGAGGCCACAACAGTGAGAGGCCCGCGTATCGCAAAAAAAAAAAAGATCCGGAGAGCGTGGGGCCACAGGAATGATGCTTGCCAACTGAGTATAGATGGGACCATGGCAGGTTGTCAGTCCTGGACCAAACCGCAGCGGTCACAAAGGCAAAGTGAGGTCACGTGACACACACACTGAATCAGTCAATGATTCCATGGAGTTGGCACAGAAACGCAGGTCTCCTAGGCCAGCCGTTTCTCTCCATGACATCAAACACATGACAATAAATTGGAGGGAAGATGAAGGAGTGTGTGGGAAGACGTAAGAGCATGTGCCGATCTTTATGGGATTTTTAAACTCATACTGAAATACTTCACACTGAGAACTAGCACAGTCCTACCTGTAAATCGCAACCACTTGGAGATAAAATCAAGCACCAGGGGCTTCCCTGGTGGCGCAGTGGTTGAGAATCCGCCTGCCGAAGCAGGGGACGCGGGTTCATGCCCTGGTCCAGGAAGATCCCACGTGCCGCGGAGCGGCTGGGTCCGTGAGCCATGGCTGCTGAGCCTGCGCGTCCGGAGCCTGTGCTCTGCAACAGGAGAGGCCACAACAGTGAGAAGCCCGCGTACCAAAAAAAAAAAAAAATCAAGCACCAGGAATGGTTTGTTCCTACACTAAAGTGAGGGTAGAGGCCTGACATTTGGGGCAAATGCTCCGGGGGCTCTGGAAATTCTCAACAGCAGCTGCTATTTGAGGATAAGCTGATCTTCCTTGGGAAGAATGACCCCTGACTCAGAGTCAGGAGCGTGGAGTCTCGGCTCCAGCCCCAGGACGTGTTCACAGCTCCACACCTCCTCTTAACTTTCAAAAGATGGCCTGATTTTTTACTCTGTAAAAGGCGAGGCATTGCACGAGGTGTCGATGTGAGTTCTACTGCCTATTAATTGTTTAAGTTTAGTCAACTTCCTCAAACCTTCTGAAACCCAGTTTCCTAATATATATTTTAAGATAATAATAATACTTACCTCAAAAAGTAATGCTACACCTAATGATATAAGCAAATTTAAAGTGCCCAGCACTTAATACAGAATTATTTTTATTCTGACATTTTATTACAAAACTTTTCAAACATACGGAAAATCTGAAAGCGTTTCAGAGTGAACACCCATATTGGTCATCATCTAGAGTCTACATTTCACATTGCACTGTGCTTGCTTTATCACTTACCTCTCCATTGATCACTCCCCTACCCACACACCAATCCATCTTATTATTTTTTGATGCATTTAAAAGAAGCAGACTTCAGTCCATTTCCAAATGTCATTCATTAGGGTGCAATATTTGTCTGTTGTCCCACTTTATTCTTTGGAGGTAAAGTTCACACACAATGAAAGGTACAAATCCTAAGTATATCATTTAATGGGTTCTAATAAATGTTCATCCCCTAAGCCCAAGCTCCAGTCATCATATGGAATATTACCATCACCCCAGAAGATTCCCTCATGACGCATTCCAGTAAATCCCTGACCCGCCTTCAAGATGCAACTACTCTTCTCATTTTCTTGGCCCATCCAAAACTGATCCAAAGTGACCCAGAACCTTTGTCACATAACTAAAGATCTCGTTTCCAGGTGACTTTCTTATAATAACAAAGAGTCAAAGGGTTTCATCCCCAAATCTATGCATTTTTCATTATTGTTAGCATCTTGGTTTCTAAGAAACGTTGCATCAAAAAAATGACAAAATACATCTGGAACAATCAACCCAAGAATCATTTTGCACCAGCAGTGAAAATTCTTACCACAAGATGGCAGCAGCAGTCCATAATGTTGCTCCACACCTGCCACTGTGACCCACGAGCTTTAGGATTATCAGGCTTCCACTCTGTACTCACAAAGCACACGTCTGTTAGGAACAGGGGGCCAACAATGATGAATCACACCTGTATTTAGGGATGGCATTTCTAAACAGGTAAATTAAGGGGAACCAAGAAATCCACAAATGAGGCTGGTTAACATATGAGATACCCCTGAGACCAGGCCTCTGGTTACCCCTGGGTCTCTTTGGTAAGCTTCAGGTGGGGCATAGATGTGTTGATCAAAGCTGCCGATGACACAAATCCAAGCACTGATTATAGAACTCCAGTTACAGAATCAGTTGCCAAAAGCTGTTGATGTTTAACAGGGATGAAGGAAAAGATCTTCACCGAAGCATCACAACTAACTGCCAGCGTCCATACGAGATGGTGGCCTGCAATCTACCTCTTCATCCTGGCTCTCCAATTCCAATTCGAATTGACAAAGGGATGCAAAGGGCTGAGAAACTGCTTCTGGACTAGAGAGCCAGGAATGGTAGGATCCACCTCCAAAAAACACTGAAGAATAATTTAGAGCAGGAAGGTCCTAGGGACCAATGCAACACTCCCTAAATTTGTAATAAAGTGTGCAGTGTTTTGGAAACCAAGAAAAGGTCATGTCAGTAGCCGATGGCATGACTGCAGAGGAAAGAACTTGAAGAACTAGAGCAAAGAGAATCTACGGAGCGGCCAATGCTGGCTCAGATGTAGAAGGCCTGTCAATGGTTAGAGACAGTGACCATTGTGAAGGGCATCTGTTCCCCTTTAGTCTGTTGCATCCCCTTTCCCTGATATGTTCACAGCAGAGACATCCACATGCAGGAGGTAATTTTAAGGTAGAGAATCCATATGACAGACAGTGGTGAAAACTTTGCAAAGTGTGGGACATGTCACACTCGAGGCTCGCACCACGATTGGGGTATTAAAAAGAGACGACCCAGCAATCCCACTACTGGGCATATACCCTGAGAAAACCATAATTCAAAAAGAGTCATGTACCACAATATTCATTGCAACACTATTCACAACAGCCAGGACATGGAAGTAACCTAAGTGTCCATCAACAGATGAATGGATAAAGAAGATGTGGCACATATATACAATGGAATATTATTCAGCCATAAAAAGGAATGAAACTGAGTTATTAGTAGTGAGGTGGATGGACCTAGAGTCTGTCATACAGAGTGAAGTTAGTCAGAAAGAGAAAAAGAAATACTGTATGCTAACACATATATATGGAATCTAAGGGGGAAAATGTCATGAAGAACCTAGGGGTAAGGCAGGAATAAAGACCCAGACCTACTAGAGAATGGACTTGAGGACACGGGGAGGGGGGAAGGGTAAGCTGGGATGAAGTGAGAAAGTGGCATAGACATATATACACTACCAAATGTAAAATAGATAGCTAGTGGGAAGCAGCCGCATAGCACAGGGAGATCAGCTTGGAGCTCTGTGACCACCTAGAGGGGTGGGATAGGGAAGGTGGGAGGGAGGGAGGGAGACACAAGAGGGAAGAGGTATGGGAACATATGTATATGTATAACTGATTCACTTTGTTATAAAGCAGAAACTAACACACCATTGTAAAGCAATTATACTCCAATAAAGATGTAAAAATAAAATAAAAGAGATGATTTCCCTAGGTGCTTAGACACGTAACAATAACACACAGGAACGAGGTTCTTATATTCTTCTACTTATAAAATCCATCAGATGATGATGTATTAAATATTGGAATCATCTTGCCCAAGCAAGATGTTCTTAGAGAGCAAGTCTGTTGAAACTGAAGTCCATTCAAACTAGCTTGTTCACCCAAAGCCCTGGGGGAGACACATCTCAGCACAAGTCCCCTGTCACTGATGGATAAAAACCTTAATTGCTTGCAGCAAGTGATGAGTTTACCTGAACACAGTCAATAATGTTGAAATTACCTTGATTCCTTAGGCTGACAAGATGCACATATTAAAGATCTCCATAATTAAATATACAACATCAAGTCAAATAATCATTTGAACGAACAGGGAGCAGTGAGGACCGCTGGCCCTCATCAAACCCTTCCAAGTCTGACAGTTCATTAACGAAGACAAGGAACAAACAGATTCACGGGTAGACAAATGGAATATGTCGGGTTTAGGGCAGAAATCTTTACAAAGATCAGAGTTTTCTTCTGCTCTTGTGGAAAACCTCTCTCACTGTGATTTTCACTGCAGCTCGTGATGATGTGGATTCCTCTGGGAAGTTGGCCGGATTTCCTGGTCTCTCCTCGGCAAGGACCAACATTGGGGTGGCGTCTCATGGTACCTGCAGCCTGGGAGGGGGGTCAGCGCCCACCTCACAGATGAGCAAACGGAGCCCCAGGAGGCTCCTCCTGCCAGGGGTCCTGAGGCCTGACACCGGGCTGGGGACACATCTGCAGCCCCAACCCCCCAGCAGTAAGAAAGCCCAGGCTGTGTGGGAACAGATCTTTCTAAACCACACAGCCTTCAGAAGGGCCCCAGGCACTTCTTAACTTCAGCTTCCAACCGTGTTGTATTTTTCCCACGAGGTATTACCATCCTTATACATACTTTGTTCCACTTCTTCCTCTGTACATCATATTTTTCACGTGCAAATTATGCTGCGACTATTATAATAAAATAACCTCCTTTGTTAGGGCTCCAAATCCCTGCTTTCTCCCTTAAAGGGTCTTGATCATTTTATCTACTCTCCCTTTTCTTCAGCCCTAGAAGGGGCATCTTGTGAGGCCAGCCCCTGCCGGCCAGCACACTGCACCCACCTCCTCCCCGCAGGCTCCCATCAGCTGCCTTCAACACCACTCACACCAGCAACCTGCCATCTCTCTGTCCTTCTGCTGCCCACCCTGCCCTAAGCTCTGCCCATCTCTGCCTTGGCAGGCTGGCCCCACAAACCTGATTCCTCCTCCTGGGCCTCACCTAGGCTACAGTTTTCTCTCCCTTTGCATCTAGGGGGCTGGGCCTGTCCCCAGATGGCAAGGAGCGGGATGCTATAGGATTTGCAGTGAAGATGTGCACGGTCTCCCCAGCCCTGACTTGCCCTCCTGGGGCAGGTGCAGGGCAGGACTTCAACCACCTCCTGATGACTTTAGGGTGATGAGGGGTGCTGGTTCCGGCCATCAACCCCTCCTGGATGGGACACTGCACTTCCCTCTGTCTCCTCTTTCCTCTTCCTGTTGGCTCTTCCTCATGACACACAAACTTATCAACATTTTTGCATCCTAAGGAGAAAATATCTCCTCTTCACTGTCAGCATGAATAAGTTACGAGAAATACCCTCCGAGCAGCTACTTCTGTCTGCTCCCTCCTTAACCCTTTGGTGTCTGGCTTCCATCCAACCCCTTGATGGAGACCCCATAACTGCTCTTTCAAGGGTCTTCAGTGGCCAGGAGTGCCTTCCAGTCCTGATCTTTCTGACTGGCCTGTCACATCACACAAGGTCCACCAACACTTCCCTGAAACGCATGAGGTTCTTCACACCTCACATGCTCTTGAAATCTTCTATTCTCTGCGACAGCTTTCTTCTGTCTCATTTTTTTTCTCCCTCCTCTAAGACTTGAAACTTTGAATTCAGATAGACATGGCTCAAGTCCTGAATCCTCCCAGATTTGTTTGACCTTCAGCAAGGTACTTAAATTCTCCAAGCCTCTCTTTCTTCACCTGTAAACTGGGAAAGATAAGGGAACAAGTACAAAGCCTTCAATGAGAAAACACACAAAATGTGTAGCAGAAGGTATGCGTAATAAGAAGTTGATTTCCTGCCCATCCATTCCACCTCCATCTCTGTGTCCCACAGAGACCCCAGGACAGTGAAATTTAGTAAATATGTGTGAGCCCACATAGAATCAGGGGTCCTGCATGATGACCAGCTTCTGGCTGATGAGTAGGTTGTCTAAAAGTGGAGAGAACAAAGTACCACTGTGGGAGCCAAGTTTCACACCAAGCAAATTCCTTGCAGATTCCTCATCTCTAACCCTTCTTCCTTTGCACCATCCTGCCATACCCCCAGACAGTGTCTTCAATCCTATGTGTTAGCAAGCGATGGAATCTACAGACATGGGAGCTTAAATGAGCTTTTCAAAAACAGCAGACAGCTCAGATGTTCATGCCAGGGCTAAAGAAGGAACATCTTGTTGGTACTGCTTGCAAAAAACAAACAACAACAAAAAACAGTTTTAATGAACATTATATTCTTGTATAAATGGTATAAAGTTGATAATGTTACCATATTCAGAATTTATAAGTTGTTTTCCTTTGACACAGAATTTACATCCTTGTGTTTAAACCACTGAATTTCCTTGATATTTTGTTCTGGCTTGTAGTACAGTCTTAGAATTAAGACAGCATCGCAAATTCTTAGAAATCAGGACCACAAATGAGATTGTTCTTAAAAGCTAATTCTGGGAGGCTGTTCATGGCAGTTCCGGGGTCTCCAACATTTTTCCTGGCTGTGGTCCAAATCTGTCTGAAGCAGAGGCAGTGGAACTTGAGGTTCTTGCTGGTGTGAAATGACTGAGTACAAACTGGTGGTGGTTGGAGCAGGTGGTGTTGGGAAAAGCACACTGACAATCCAGCTGATCCAGAACTACTTTGTAGATGAATATGATACACCATAGAGGATTCTTACCAAAAACAGGTGGTTATAGATAGTGAAACCTGTCTGTTGGACATACTGGATACAGCTGAACAAGAGGAGTACAGTGCCATGAGAGACCAATACATGAGGACAGGTGAAGGCTTCCTTTGTGTATTTGCCATCAATAATAGCAAATCATTTGCAGATATTAACCTCTACAGGGAACAGATTAAGCGTGTAAAAGACTCAGATGATGTACCTATGGTGCTAGTAGGAAACAAGTGTGATTTGCCAACAAGGACAGTTGACACAAAACAAGCCCATGAACTGGCCAAGAGTTATGGAATTCCATTCATTGAAACCTCAGCCAAGACCAGACAGGGTTTTGAAGATGCCTTTTACACACTGGTAAGAGAAATATGTCAGTACCGAATTAAAAAAATCAACAGCAGTTATGATGGGACTCAAGGTTGTATGGGATTGCCATGTGTGGTGATGTAACAAGATACTTTTAAAGTTCTAACACCAGAAAAGAGCCACCATCAAGCTGCACTGACACCTTGGTCCTGACTTCCCTGGAGAAGTATTCCTGTTGCTATCTTCAGTCTCACAAAGGAGCTCCTGCGATTTTCCCAACTCTCAGTAGATCAGTATAATATCCTCTATTTGAGAAGTTCTCAGAGTAACTACCTCCTCACTTTGTTGTCTGACCAGATAAATGAACCTCTTGTTTCTCCCAGTATTTCTCTACCGTGGGTTCTCCCCGAGCACACACAAACAATCCTCCGCCACCCCAGGTTTTTCACCTGAAAAGCAATTAATGCTCTGAAACAGATAACCAGACTGTAGAAACATGAAATTCTGTAGAAAACAATGTCTTGAGCTCTGAAGTAGCAACTGCTGGTGATTTTTTTTTTTCCTTTTTACTGTTGAACTTGGAACTATGTTGGTTTTTGGAGAAATGTCATAAATTACTGTTTTGCTGAGAATATAGTTAATGTTGCTGTTTGGTTTGTTTTTAATGTTATCAGCTATATTCTATAAACTGGCATCTGCTCTGTATTCAGAAATAAAAATAAAAGCTAATTTTGGAAGAAAAAATGACTCACCTTTCATGTTTCTCAAAGTTCAAAACTTGTTTAATAGCACTTTTAACATAGGGAAAATTGTGTTCATTTCCAATAAATGTCAATACTCTCCATTGAAGAAGAACTTGTCCATCTTTAAAATCCTTTTTGAGGGCTCCCCTTGCGGTGCAGTGGGTCACAGTCTGCCTGCTGATGCAGGGGACACGGGTTCGTGCCCCGGTCCAGGAAGATCCCACATGCCGCGGAGTGGCTGGGCCTGTGAGCCATGGCCGCTGAGCCTGCACTTCTGGAGCCTGTGCTCCACAACGGGAGAGGCCACAACAGTGAGAGGCCTGCGTACCACAACAACAAAAAAAAAAAAAAAAAAAGAGAGAGAGAGAGAGAGTAATGTTGATCCCTTTATAAATACAGAAGGGAAAAAATAACTTACTCAAAAAGTGTTTGTAGTTTTACACTAGACCATAACATTGGAACTTTATGAACACAGAATGTGATGTCTATATTGTCTGGTCCACCGACTGGAGGGGCACAGACGATCACAAGTCTAGTTCTCAGCATTGGGATATTAGTCCATCTGCTTGGTTTGTTCTTCAACAACAAACAAAATGCGTGGCTCAGACACAGCATGTCTCTCACTGATGGAACATCTGCTGTTAGACATTAATCCAGTCGTCCCTGTTGTTCTCTGTGGTGACTCAGCATACAGGCAGCCTCACCATCCCCAGTGCCTCACAGGAGATCGCTCGCACCAACTTACAGAAGCCAACTATTAGCATCTCCTCCCAACTCCATATTCAGAGACAGCTCATGAGTAGCTTGAAACTGGCCTTGCTGGGAGTGTTGACACCATGAAATTAGCAAATGTCACCAATCATTTTGATTGTGTTCACCAGAGGGCTGGTTATTCAACATTTACCAGCACACCACTGACCATCAATTTTCAACACATAGCCTCTGAAGTCACCAGCTGAGAGGAAGATGGATCCAGGAAGAAACACACCAGCTCTTAAAGGATTTGACCTGAAAAAGACACACCATTCTGGTAACAGCCCACTGGCCACAACTAGTCACATGGCCCTGCCTGACTGCCCAGGATCTGGGGAGCATGGAGGAATATGTGGATATTCGGTGAGAAGCCGGAGTCTCCATCACCCTGTGGAAAAGCAGAACACAGAGAAAGACCACCAGCTCCTAACAAGAAATTCCATTTCCTCACACCATGGGGAGGTCTGCATGGACTTCTATGGAAGCACAGAGGAAGATGCAAATTATCAAGAGACTTAGAAGCTACATCAGCTATTTAAAAATATAGGAAAAATAGAGGTTGTTTGTGACAGTTGTTTTAAGAGTTTTAAAGAAATCTCATTTGTACGAAGAATTCAACTTATTATAGAAGACTGATTACAGAGTGAACGAAGCGGGTGTTCAGAGTTGAATTAACTGTTGGGTACAGCTCAGTGCTGGATGGAGATAGAATAGAAGCAGGGCACAATAATGGGCAGTGACCAGAAGAAACTAAGGTAGGTCAACTGGTCAAAGAAGGCCTCACAATGCTAACCCTTTGCTGGGGAAGCTAGTAAAATAGTCTTGTTCAGACTTCAAAGGCAACAATAGGCCTTTGACTAAACAAAGACCCTGAAAGAGCTACATACCAAACTGCTAGACTACATGCAGTTCAGCAGAAACGGTGCAAGGAAGTCTTGGGAACCAAAAGATAAAGAAGGGAGTAAGTCATGAAGCTTCCTGGGCCTTGGGAATCTGGCCAGTTCCCGGGGATCAGCCAACATTCTGAGACTTACAACTAAAATATCAAAGCATTTACAATAATAGCCAGAGCTGCATATTTGCACACAAGCTGATGATTATCAGTTTGCAGTTTGGCATTAAAAGCAGGACTCCTTTGGTTGGCACTCTGAAGTGTCACCTGCGGGGTGGATGCACCGCCTGAGACCTTCCCAAATGGGACTCCAGATTGCTGTTCAAGGGACTTCCAGCTGCTCCTTGGATCTGGAAGTAGGTGTCGGCCCAACTTGGTGATGTATGCTCTGTTATATATTCTGTTAATATTCTTATTCCTTTCCCTCTAATAATTGTATATTGAAATTTATATACTCTATTAATATTCTTATTCCTTTCCTTTTAATGATTGTATGTTGAAATTAAGTTAAATCACCTTCTATTAAAGATTTGATTAAAACTGTTTATTTGTGTGAGATGAGTGATTATTTTGCCAGTGAATCCCACAAACCTTAAAACAGAAAGCAGGCTTTCATCAAAACACCCTCGAGTGGTAGGAAAGAGCTAATAGAAAGAAGTTTCATACACATGAGTGGATGGGTGTTCTACCACAAGTCGTGTCTCTATAGAGTAAATAATGTTATAATAGTTAAAACCATGGGTCTAGCTGAGGTGTCTCCTGTGGTGAGGTGGCAAAGGGTATTCATTGTTTTGTTCAGAGTAGGGACCTGCATCCACAGAGGAGTGGATAAAGAAAAGGTGATACATATACCTGATGGAATATTACTCAACCATAAAAAGGAATGAAATCATGCCATTTGCAGCAACATGGATGGACCTAGAGATGATCATACGAAGTGAAGTAAGTCAGACAAAGACAAATATCATATGATATCACTTACATGTGGAATCTAAAAAAAAATGACACAAATGAACTTATCTACAAAAAAGAAACAGACTCACAGACACAGAGAACAGACTTCTGGTTGCCAAGGGGGAGAGGAGTTGGGGGAGGGATGCAGTGGGAGTTTGGTAGTAGCAGGTGCAAACTGTTACATATAGAATGGATGGACAACAAGGTCTTACTATAGTCAATATTCTGTGATAAACCATAATGGAAAAGAATATGAAAAAGAATATATTTGTGTGTGTGTGTGTGTATATATATATATATATATATATATATGTGTATGTATGTATAACTGACTCACTTTGCTGTACAGTAGTAATTAACACAACATTGTAAATCAACTATACTTCAATAAAATAAATTAAAGAAAAAAGAGTAGGGACCCAGATGTATGGGAGGCTCCAGGCTCCAGTGGCTGCAAAATGGCTATTGTAATTGGGGATAATTGGGGAGGGGGATAGATTTTGGAGACTGGAAAATGGGAAGTTCAGAAAAGAGAAGAGAAAGTGGAGAATGCACAGTCGTAGGAGAGATAAAGAGGCAAAAGAAAATCAAGTGTTCAGCCCACAACCCTGCCCTGCAGTGCACAGAAGGGGATGGGGGCACCCTGAAGTCTCGATGAGTGTAGCTGAGGATGTCCCAGCATCCTCAGGAGGCTGGGCCGGGAAAGAGGGTGAGAAATAAACTGCTGGTGCTTAGGAATCTTCCCGTCATCAATACCAAGGTGGTAGAACGACTTCTACTCAAATACACAAACTACTGAAACCACCTCCTGACCAAACATGGAACGTCTGTGTTTTTGTGGAGTTAGGAAAGGACTGAGGTTAAGACTGATCATGTTTTCACACAAGGTTTAGTTGTATTATTTATGACTCGCTTATTGTGTCATCCAAAATAGATTGAAAGTCTCTCACGGTCTATTTGTTCATTGTTTGCTATTGCTTATCCACCACTCCACTGGTGATTAATGTGGCTTCACTATCATGGGAACATTAGGTTCTTCCTCTCTCCTGGGACCCAGAACCACACGCTTCTGTGACCGGGAGGGAACCCAGAATCCATGTTGCCCTCCAGGGTTTTCATGCTCGGATGCTGGTGGCCACCCTCACTGGGCCTTTGACCTGGAAGACCATTAACCCAGGGGAGGACATGGGTAGATTTGTCCTAAGGACCCGGTCCTGGTCCCCCTTTGACAAATGAGATATGACTCCTGGAGAAAAAACAGCTAAAGAAAGCAAAGTTGAATAATCATGTAAGAGACAGGAACTCTCTCCATCTGCCAAAGAGATGAAAATCAAACAATCTGAAGATATTTTAACTTACCCCCGCCCTTGATGGAGTATTTATTGTCATCTCAGCCAGCTCTAAACACTGGGGATACTGTGCTGATCTAAAGAAACTCAGTCTCTGCCCTCTTTGAGCTTACATTTTATGAGGGAGAGAAAAACAATAAATAAGTGTATTAGTTTGTTAGTGCTGGCATAACAAAGCGTCACAGAGTGGGAGGCTTAAACAACCGAAATTGATTGTCTCAGAATTCTGGACACCAAAAGTCAGAAGTCAACATATGGGCAGGGCTGGTTTCTCCTGAGGCCTCTCTCCTCAGCTTACAGGTGGCCATCCTCTCCCTGTGCCCTCTGTGTGTGTCAAATGTCCCCTTCTTATAAGGACACCAGTCATATTGGATTAGGACCCAGCCTTGAGACCTGATTTTTAACCAAATCATCTCTGTAAAGACCCTATCTCCATATACCTTCTGACTTCAACATATGAATTTGAGGGGAAGGTGAACACAGCCCATAAGGATTAGTAAATGTATTAATAATATATCAGATGATGATAAATACCAAGCAAAAAGTAAAACTGGGGAAGGAGATTAAAGGACAATTTTAAATATGCTAGCAAGAGAAGATCTCTCTGATAAGGCAGCTGGAAAAAAGAACAGGGACACACCATAGAATTGCAGAAGGACTAGCCATGCAAAGGCAGGAGGTGAGAGTACCCCTGCTGCTTTCAGGGAAGAGGGAGGACCCCGGTGGCCGAGCTGAGTTCCTGGAGTAGGTGACAGTCACAGGCTGCAGTCTGTGTGCAGCAACCAGTGAGAGCCCGTCAGTAAATGTTTTAGGAATTCTGTGTGCAAACTGACACGCCTTGGTAGCTGGGGTCCCCACCCCACCACCTGGGGAACGAGATGTAAAACATTCACAGCACAACTGTTGATAAGGTGAGCCAGGTGAGAGATGATGCCAGAGAAAGGGCTGGAAGGTGGTGCTGAGGGCTGAAAAGCATTGCAAGGACGCGGGCTTTTATTCTGCGTGAGATGAAGGATTTCTGGAAGGATATGAGGGGAAAGGGGACAGGACTGACTTTAGTCTGGAGCTACCAGCAGTAGCATATGGGAACCCTCTCGGGAGAAGAGCAGGTTCCTGGGGGTAACGGGAGGTGTGAGATGGGCGTTTAGATAAATACTCCTGAATTTTAAAAGAGAGGCCCAGATACACTCTATATCAATCACAAGATGCATTGCCTTTAAATGCAGAATAAAACAATGGGACTTTTAATATAAATCAAGATCAGGACATGCTTTGGTGGTCGTGTTTGCGACCATCCATCACTAGAGGGTAGTAGAAAGCAATATTTTCCTATTTGAAGCAAATCTGATAAAATAATGAAGAATATTAAGCTACAGGGCTTCCCTGGTGGTTCAGTGGTTAAGAACTCGCCTGCCAATGCAGGGACACGGGTTTGAGCACTGGTCCAGGAGGATCCCACATGCCGTGGAGCAACTAAGCTTGTGAGCCACAACTACTGAAGTCCATGTGGCACAACTACTGAAGCCCATGCGCCTAGAGCCCATGCTCCACAACAAGAGAAGCCACCACAGTGAGAAGCCCACGCATTGCAATGACGAGTAGCTCCCGCTGGCCGTAACTAGAGAAAGCCCACATGCAGCAATGAAGACCCAAAGCAGCCAAAAATAAATAAATAAAATTAATTTTAAGAAATTAAAAAAAAAGACTATTAGGCTACAGAGTCAGGTGTTCTAATGCAGACTGGCTTTTCCCATCAGGGGCTGTGTCAGGTGACCCCGGCACTCTCCATCATGGGGTCATTGATGTCTAGCCACCACAAGGAGGGAGATTTCAAAACCGACATGTTTAAAATAAGAGGAAAGGTCATTCTTTACTTGAGTTAGACCCACTGTTTACTCACTGTGTTTGCCTAAATGGTAAGCAAAACAGTGCCTATTTCTCCATGAGTTAATGTGCATGTCTGTAAATGCTAAGGAGCTCAAGGCAAGCACAGTCCCTGTGTCCTTGACATGGGGCAGGGTGAGGTCCCGGCATTACTGAGGCCCTAACTCACCTTTGGAGCTCTTCCCTCCTGGTTACAGGTTTCTGGAAAGGACAGAAGGGACGGAGGAGAGGTGACGTTTTTTCCAGGAGAGCTGTCAGCTCAGAGGCCACAAGGAGGGGATGAATACCAGGTCACATCACCAAAGGGGAGAGGGATGGGAGGGGGGGACAAGTTAAGGGTGTAGGATCAACAGATACAAGCTCCTAGGTATAAATAGATAAGCAACAAGTATTTATTGTACAGCACAGGGAATTACAGCCATTATCTTGCAATAACTTATAATGGAGTATAATCTGAAAAAATACTGAATCACTATGCTGTACACCTGAAATTATCACAATATTGTAAATCAACTATACTTCAATCAAAAAAAAAAAAAAGAAAGTTCTGGGCTTCCCTGGTGGCACAGTGGTTGAGAGTCCGCCTGCCGATGCAGGGGACACGGGTTCGTGCCCTGGTACGGGAAGATCCCACATGTCGCGGAGCGGCTGGGCCTGTGAGCCATGGCCGCTGAGCCTGCATGTCTGGAGCCTGTGCTCCGCAATGGGAGAGGCCACAGCAGTGAGAGGCCCGCGTACTGCAAAAAAAAAAAAAAAAAAAAAAAAAAAAAAAAAAAAAAAAAAAGAAAAAAAAAGAAAGAAACTTCAGCATGAATGAGGAAAGGAAGCCATGAGGGGAGGAAGTCTTACAATTACAGCCTAATTAACATGTGTGGGAGAACTAAAGGATGAGATGGATTTGACCAAGGTCCGGGGTGAGGGTCAATGTCCTGGAAGAGAGAAACCCTGAAAGGCAGGCCCTGCCACCTCCGGCTGCAAGCAGCAACCACTGTCATCACCATGTCCCCTGGTGCCCTGGGACCACCCTCGTGATGAAGGGAAAGATAATTGGTTTTCCCAGATGTGCAGCCCAGACACTAGCACACCCCATCAGTGACCTGGGAGGGATGTTTTCTCGGGGAACAAGGGAGAAAAACACACAGTGATGCCCTCCATCCAATCTGGGGGTCTATGTGCCTGGGACCCAATGCCTGTGCTTACAAAATGGTATTTAGTTATTCCTCATAGAAGATGCTAACAGCAAAAGATATATGGATTTTTATAGAGAGAAGATATGTATCTTCATTTTTCTCAAATCCTTGAAAGGTCCCAGCAATACTATTAGACAAACACAATGTTTGTTTGTTTGCTTTTTACAAACAATCAAAGACACTGACGCTTCTGTTGTGCTCTGGAAGAAATAAAACTTTGTATGCTTGAATATTTTTTCTCAAGATAGAAAAAGGTACAGATTGCTGTAAATAAAACATTTAAAAGGTGGTGAATGTGGTATCTATGTGCAGGCATATACAGCAGAAGGAAGGAGCAGAAAAGCATATTATTCATTGTTTTAGGGTTTACAGCTTGTGTAATAACAAACTAGTCTATTTGTTTAAAACCTTTTTCGTAGCAGAAAAATATATTCCCAAGTGAAATCTTGCCCGGAACTCCCATGTATGGATTCATAAAAGGTGATGCTGCTTGGACAGGACCAGGGAGGGGCCCGAGTCTTTTGTGTTCAGTTGGTTGTCACCCATCCCCCATCCCACCTGGAGGTTGCTGAGGCTCCAGATTGCAAACTTTCTTTTCCTTAGACACAACATGTATATTTTGGCTAAAAAAAAACAAATTTTCTTAATGCCTGCATAATTTTCTTTAAATTCAAGTTTAATCTTGAAAAATATACTGATTATTTCATAGTCCAAACCATCAGAGCCTGGGAGTAAATGAGAGGTGTTTCTGTTTCCATAAACAGACAGGGATGTCAAGAATTCTATTTCATAGCCATGGCTCAGCCAACAGTATTGCAAGCTAGCACCTAAAAGCCACACCCTACTAGAGAATGGACTTGAGGACAAGGGGTGGGGGAAGGGTAAGCTGGGACAAAGTGAGAGAGTGGCATGGACATATATACACTACCTAATGTAAAATAGATAGCTAGTGGGAAGCAGCTGCATAGCACAGGGAGATCAGCTCCGTGTTTTGTGACCACCTAGAGGGGTGGGATAGGGAGGGTGGGAGGGAGATGAAAGAGGGAGGGGATATGGGGACATATGTATATGTATAGCTGATTCACTTTGTTATACAGCAGAAACTAACACACCATTGTAAAGCAATTATACTCCAATAAAGGTGTAAAAGGAAGAAAAAAAAAGCCCAGAGATAAACCTACACACCTATGGTCAACTAATCTATGACAAAGGAGTCAAGACTATACAATGGAGAAAAGTCAGCATCTTTTTAACATTCTGTTTTTTCTCTTCGTTGCCTTATATCAATATATTTTTGGACATTAGTTGTAATTTATAACTCTGCAGGTTTGTGAATTTCACTGCCCCTGAGCTCCATTTTTTCAACTCGCTTTTCTGTGACCTGTCCACAAAACTGCTGTTTTGCTTCAGGCCCTATTCTGGTTCTGGGGTGGCAGGCTGAGCCTTTGGTTGATTCTTCTTCCTGATTGGAAATTAGAGGGAGATGTGCCTGTCCAAATGCCTACAGCTAGTCTCTCTGTGCTTCCCCTTCTTCCCGTTCATCCTCCGCACAAATTGAAAACTGTGCAAAACAGGAGGTTAAAGACACTGATTCTCCAAGTGGGGAGATTTTTATTAAAGTGGTTGGAATGGAGAACCCGAGCACCAGGAGATGAAAAGTGAGGTGCATTTTAGACACCTTTCCCGATCACATGGTGTACAGTACTCGGGGTTTCCCATGCATATTTTAGCTGTAAGAAGATTCCCTTGAACCTTCATATTTGGGACCTATGGCATGGGTACCAGGCAGTATTACTTTAAAGGGTCTGCATTTCCTCACCCATCCTCACTAATTCTCTTAGCACAAACAGTTTCCAGCCTTATATCTCATCCTGATGTGGGTCTAGATGTGTTCAATTTATGTTGTATCACAGCCCCTGAGCAAAAGTTGTAAGAATTTTTCTCTGTCTCACTGTCTTTTATTTTTTTTTAATTTATTATTATATTGGTTACAGGTGATTTTCAAAGCTCTGCTCCTTGTTGCTGTGCATCCACTTGATTCACGTACAGAGAGACATCAGTAAATTCTTTTTCAAATTCTCACCAGTCATATATATTCTTTTTCGGTGACTTGAGTGTGCTGAGTGCAGTTCTTTGAGGTACCTTGTAGGCCTTGTTGATTATCAAGTTGGTATTTGGAACGGTATCTTTGCTAATTTCCACCTCCTGGATACTGCCTCACCCCTCCACACCTTTCCCATTTAGCAGCCTTATGTGTGTGTTCTACATATTTGACTATGTTTCTGTTTTGTAATTTATTTCATGTGTAGCCATTTTTTATTCCACCTTTAAGTGATATCTTATGATATGTATCTTTTTCTTTCTGACTTATGTCACTTAGAATGATCGTACGTAACTCCTCCAGAGTTGTTGCAACTGGCCTTATTTCATTTATTTCCAGGCTGAGCAATATTCCACTCTACATAAGTACCACATCTCTTTTATCCATTTTTTCCTTCAGGGACATTTAGGTTATATCCAAGTCGAGGTTCTTTTAAACAGAGAGGCAGTAAATGTTGGGGTGCCTGTGTCCTGTCGATTTTTGTTTTTCCCAAGATATATGCCCATGAGTGCAAGTGCCTATGCTCTGTAACTCATTTTTTAGATGTGTTAGTAAACACAATACACTTCTCCAGAGTGGCTGCTGGCAATTTACATTTCCACTATCAGCCTCACAGGGCTCCCATTTCTCCTTGCCTGGTCCTGCATTTCTCGTGTTTACACTTTATGAGGATGGCTCTTCTGACTGATGCAAAGTGATACCTTTTGTAGTATTGATTTCCAGTGTCCACCTGTTTGGTTGGCTAAAAAGGGTGTATGCCCTTTACTTGAATATATTCAGAAGAAACACATACGCCCTTTTTGGCCAACTCCATCGTTGCCTATGTTCAGCCCCTTTTCTTGTGCTTTAATGGCGAGTCCTTTCTACCTCTTCAAACCCATTTCCTGTCATTCTCCCTTGCTTACAAGTCCTTTTCGGTGACTTACCTCAAGACATTTTTCGACGATAGATATTTTCATCTCTGCAGTTTCGTGAATTTTAGTGCCCCTGAGTTCAATTTTTCAACTTGTGTTTTTAGGAACTGGCCACAAAACAGTGGGATTTCCTCAAGCCCTATTCTGTTTCCGTGGGCAATCCTAGCTTTTGGCCAATTCGTCTTCCTGATTGGAAATTAGAGTGACATGTGCCTATCCGAAAACCTACGACTTGTCTCTCATTGTTTCTTATCCTTCTGCTTCATCCTCTGGACAAATTCCAAACTGTGTGTAACAGGATGTTGACGGTGCTGACATCACCAATTGGCGAGATTGTTAGGAAAGACGTTGGAGGGGTGAACCCAAGCACCAGGAGATGAGGAGATGAGATGCCTTTTCCAAACTCTTCCCGATCAAATGGTGTGCCATCCTCTGAGTGTAACAGGCATGTTTTAGCAGTAGGAAGGGTCCCATGCAAGTAAGGAGAACACCAGGGATTTTTCCAAATCAGTGTCTCCCCGAACCCCAAACTGGGGAATTATTAAGCTACAGCTACACGTATGTTTATTAAGGGCCTTGAGAAGTAGGCACAGTCCGAACTTTAGAGGATTGAAGTCTTCAAGGTGAGAAGAGCTCACCATCGGCTTCCCTTCGGTTACATTTTATCTGTCATTGATAGATGATTTCGATAAAAATATCTATTGTTTTTCAGATTATTTTTCCATTATAGGTTATTGCAAAATATTGAGTGTAGTTCCCAGTGCTATACAATAGTTCCTTGTTGATGATTTATTTTATACATAGCAGTGTGTATGTGTTAATCCCAAACTGTTAATTTTTCCCTCCTCCCACCTTTCCCTTTTGCTAATAATAAATTATAAGATTTTATACTTCTCAGAAATGGGGGAGCTGAAGGAGAGGTATCATTTTCAATGGAAAAGCATTCAAAACAAGATTGAAGCTTCAGCCAAGATTATTAGATGTACATCCTTGGAAAGAAATCTCATCATTTCTCTAATATTGACCTGACAAATAAGACAAACCCCTCTACTGACCTTGCTTATAATAAAGTGATGGAAATATCAAATGGAAGTGTTAGAAACATCTTATTTTAACCGAGCCTTATACACTACTCTATGTTAATTACAGTTTGGCTCACACATCTGTTCATTGAAGTTACAATGTTCTCCATTTCTATTACTGATCCTCCAGAGTGGGCCCCAACAAGGGTCCCCATGCCCAGTGTCATTGGAGCCAACAGATCGAGACTGAGTTTGGTTCAGAAGCAAAGGAAATTTTATATTTTGATCAGAGAATGGAGAGGTGAGAGCTTGTGCTCCCCCGTGGACTGTGGGCGGGTCTGCTGTGTAGGGATCCCGGCAGCATCAGCGGGAGGGAGGGGTCGGAGCTCTCGAGGGTCGCGTTGGCTGCAGCTGAGGCTCTCTGTTGCAGAGTCTGCATGGGGCACCACAAGCTGAGGTGTTGGCCCAGCCACTCTGCACTAGGAAATCGGGTTTGAAGTGCCGGGTGTGGGACCTCTGCATGTGGAAACCTAGGAGCAAGTGAAATTAGAAAAAGCACAAAGGAAAAAAGAAGTTAGACTTTATTTTATTGCCCAGATTCTATTTTTATCTCCCAGGAATTTTTAATGGGCTTTGCCGGTGACAAAACCCTCCTCTGACTTTTGTCCCATTCCTCATTCTTGGGGTGCTGAGGGTGCAGACCCCTCTTCTGTAACTGCTTCCTTCTGAGTTGGGTGTCCTTATACCCGGGGGGGAGGTACAGAACTTCTCCCCAGCAGCCTCCAGGTGGGGTTGATTGTCCCCAGGCCTCCTGCTTCACTGCTCGTCCACCTGAGCACCAGCATTGGTAGTGTTATAGATTCCAATGACCTTTAAGGGTCCAGGAAAGAGATGCACAGAGACACTGGGGGGGCCAGCTTTACCCTGCCCCACATTTGTTCAGCCACCTTAGGCTGACGGTTTCTGCCAGCCTAGATGCTCTGACCAGTAGTCTGCGCTTTCTTCAATTAGGCCCCTGAATTAACGTACAAACAGCACTAGGTGTCAGAGCCCTGCCCTCTCAACTCCCAGATATTCCAGAGTCAGTGGTGATCCAGGATCATGACGGCCACTGAGTCAACGACCTTTTGAAGTAGCCAGGAGTCCAGCCGGTCTTATTGGCCACCGTCACCGCAGTGTCTGTAGGCTTTTCTATGGTGACAGCGTAATATACGGTTCCCCCACCAAGCTTATTAGCTCCCCTCTGGGTGCAGTAAGTCCTTCAAGCAGTAGTCTTCTCTTTCGGGGTACACTCTTGTTGTTTTCTGAGAGAAGCTCCAGGTCAAGTGATGGTCGCATGAGTCGTCATGGGGGCCCGTTACCCACGGTTGTCTCTCTGGAGGTTGGAGTTGGAGGGCCTCCTCACTCGAGGTCAGTGTGCAGATGGAGCAACCCCTGCAACTTCAGGGCATGGTGGGTGGTTAGGATCACCACTTGGGGTCCTTTTCCCTTGGAAGGGAGCTGGCCTTGTGGGTTGCTGATTTCCAGGTTTTTAGATACCCCCAGTATCCTGGCCAGATGGGGCATGGGCCAAGCCCTTGGTGACCGTAGTTTATCCTACCTGGAGTGCATTCTTGTGTTGTTCCATTTCAAGTGGTCCTAGTTTATGCACTAATACTCCAGGGGTGATTCACCTTTGACCGGGAATGTAAAGGTCAAAGGGTTTAGCTAAATTAGGGAGTTCCAGGGCAAGGGTATGAATTGAATGCTCTTTCCATTCTTGAAAGGCCACTTCTGGACTCTATTCAAAAGGATTATCATCTTTTCCTTTCAGTGTTTCATATAGAGGCCCAGCTATTAAACTGTAGTTAGGGGGGCTTCCCTGGTGGCGCAGTGGTTGTGAGTCTGCCTGCCGATGAAGGGGACGTGGGTTCGTGCCCCAGTCCAGGAGGATCCCACATGCTGCAGAGCGGCTGGGCCTGTGAGCCATGGCCGCTGAGCCTGCACGTCCGGAGCCTGTGCTCTGCAGCGGGAGAGGCCACAGCAGTGAGAGGCCCGCGTACCGCAAAAAAAAAAAAAAAAAAAAGTGTTTGTTGGGCCTCCCTGGTGGCGCAGTGGTTAAGAGTCCGCCTGCCGATGCAGGGGATACGGGTTCGTGCCCCGGTCTGGGAGGATCCCATATGCCGCGGAGCGGCTGGGCCCATGAGCCATGGCCGCTGGGCCTGCGCATCCGGAGCCTGTGCTCCGCAACGGGAGAGGCCACAACAGTGAGAGGCCCACATACCGCAAAAAGAAAAAAAAATAAAAAATAAACTGTAGTTAGGGATCCAGATGCAGCAAAACCTGGCCTCCCCAGGAAACCCTAAGCTGTCTTCTAGTTTTAGAAGGGGTAAGGCTGTAAATGGCTTCTTCCCTTTCCTGGGATGGGCTTCTCTGACCTTCCGTAAGTATGAATCCCAGGCAGGTCACCTTAGTCTGTGACATTTGAGCCTTTTTCTTGGACAAGATCTCTCCTTTATTGGCTACGTAGTTCAGAGCCCTCCTTAGTAGGGCTGGCGATCAGAATGTCATCTGCATATTGAAGGAGGGTTCCCTTTTCCAGGGGTAGAAGTTTTAGGTCTTTAGCTAATGTTTCCTCAAAGATGGTGTGGGGGATCTTGAACACTTAGGGCAGGACAGCCCCAGAAGTATTGTCTTCATTGTATGTTGAGTCCTGCCAATCACAAACCAAAATTTCTTGTGACTCTGGGACTAATGGAAGACAGAAGAAGACATCATTGAAGTCTAATACAGAATAACATGACCTGGTGGATGGTAGGATGATCAGAAGGATGTAGGAATTAAGAACTACTGGATGTATATCCTCAGTGACTTCACTGACTGTCCTGACATCCATTACCAGGTACCCAGCAGCCCATGGGGCTCTCGTGGTCAGGCCACTGCCAGGTTATGGAGCTCACCTGGGCAGGTCGCAACCCACTGCCTCACAGCTCATGAGGCTCTCGTGGTCAGGCCACTCCCAGGTTATGGAGCTCACCTGTGCAGCTACCCAGCAGCCAATGGGGCTCTCGTGGTCGGGTCCCTCCAAGGATATGGGGCTCACTTGGCAGGACCCAAGCAACCCAAGGGGCTCTCATGGTCAGGGCACCCACAGGTTATGGAGCTCACCTTCGCAACAATCCAGCAGCCCATGGAGCTCTTGTGGACAGGCCCCACCCAGGATACGGAGCTCCCCTGGGCAGGTACCCTGGCAGAGCTGGGCACACAGGAATCATGCACACAGCCCTCACTGCAGAGAACACCACATCACCTGTCACTCAGAGCTGACACAGAGCACCTCAGAGAAGGACTTGAACTAACAAACAGCAGCTCTGACACATCTGTGACCCGGGCATCACACTGTGCGGCCTCCCTCTGCCTGGTCTTCCAGAGACTTCCACTGCAGCCGGGGCACCAGGACTCTGTCTCCACCCATCACCCCTCCTCTCCCTGATTCCTGGGTTCCTCTCATTAAGAGAGAGTATTCTTGAAGTTTTCTCCACTCATGGGCCAGATAAAATGATTAGAAAAAAGCCAGAGCTGCAGGCCCATATCTATGCTGACTCTTAGGAGCCCACACCTGTTCCTTGGACCTGGCCCATTAAGCAAGGTCCATTTTCTGAAATGTGAGCACCTGAGGGGTGAGGATTGGCTGACCTGGGCAGCCTGAAACTGCCGGCCAACCCTCCCCAGGTGTGCCTGGGTTGAGGTCAATATAAACACAACTCGAGGCAGCAAGAGCCACTGAAGCTGTGCCTGACGCCATATTCTCTGCCCCAGCAGAGATCTCGGGCCTGTGCTGGTGGGAGGGAATGAGGGGCCACGGCTTTGTGGGTGGCCCGGTGTGAGTGGGGCTCTGCTGGACTTTCTGCAGGAGTTGCCAGGCTGCCACCTGCTAAAGAAGAGGATGTGTCACCCATAACTTCTGCTGGAATTTCTCCGTGGGCAGAGGTGAGGAAGGAAAAATGCAGTGGGGGCCAGGACAGGAGGGGTATCTCAGGCAGGGAAATGGAAAGCTTCCAGAAGAGCGCCCGGAGCCATGACCACCCTGGCAGGCCTGCAGGAACCAAGTTGGCCTGCGTGCTGTCTCTGGTGTGGCTCCAAGCCCCTTCCTCTAGGCTTTCAAGTCCTTGTACATATTCAGGTGTTTTACCTGGGAAGGGTGGGAACAGTTCAGCAGCAGCTGGCCTGGGGCTCAGCTCACGTTTACTCACAGATGCCTTGGCACGGTGCCCCAGCTTTGCCATGAGGACGCTCCTTGCAGGGGGCCTGCTGGCTGCATGGGAGATGATTCCCCACCTCTGACCAATTTCAGAATTGTTTACCCCTGGAGCAAGTGCCCTGATAGGGTTTTCCTCTGTATAACTGGTGGGTTCTGGGTTTTTTTTTTTCTTTTCTTGTTTGGTTCAAGGTAGATTTTATTCCTCTTTTATGTATTTCTAGATATAAGCATGGAAATAATTCATTCATATACATACCTCTGTGTGAAGGGAAGAACACTTTTCTGTTTTATTTTTAAATTTTATTTATTTTTAAAAATTTTGAAATTTAGTTTTATTTATTTTTTCATACAGCAGTTTATTATTAGTCATCTATTTTATACATATACATGTATACAGGTCAATCCCAATCTCCCAACTCATCCCACCACTACCACCCCATGGATTTCCCCCCTTGGTGTCCATACGTTTGTTCTCTACCTCTGTGTCTCTATTTCTGCCCTGCAAACCGGTTCATCTGTACCATTTTTCTAGGTTCCACATATATGCATTAATATACAATATGTGTTTTTCTCTTTCTGACTTACTTCACTCTGTATGACAGTCTCTAGATCCATCAACGTCTCTACAAAGGACCCAGTTTCATTCCTTTTTATGGCTGAGAAATATTCCATTTTATATATGTACCACATCTTTATCCATTCGTCTGTGTGTGGGCATTTAGGTTGCTTCCATTACCTGGCTAGTGTAAATAGTGCCACAATGAACATTGTGGTGAATGTGTCTTTTTTGATTTATGGTTTTCTCTGGGTATATGCCCAGAAGTGGGATTGCTGGATCATATGGTAATTCTATTTTTAGTTTTTAAAGGAAACTCCATACTGTTCTCCATAGTGACTGTATCAATTTACATTCCCACCAATAGTGGAAGAGGGTTCCTTTTGTCCACACCCTCCCCAGCATTTGTGGTTTGTAGATTTTCTGATGATGCCCATTCTAACAGGTGTGAGGTGATACCTCATTGTAGTTTAGATTTGCATTTCTCTAATAATGAGTGATGTTGAGCAGCTTTTCATGCGTGTCTTGGCCATCTCTGTGTCTTCTTTGAAGAAATGTCTATTTAGATCTTCCACCCATTTTTGTATTGGGTTGTTTGTTTTTTAAAATATTAAGCTGCATGAGCTGTTTATATAGATTGGAGATTAAACTTTTGTCCATTGATTCGTTTGCAAATATTTTATATTTTATCTCTAGATCCTTGTATGGTGGTGCCAACGGCACTGTTCCATGCTTTTCCATGGCTAATATTCCATTGTGTACATGGACGACTTCTTCTTGGTGCGTTTTTCTGTTGATGGCCATTTTGGTTTCTTCCAGGTCTTGGCTATGGTACATGTGGCTGCAGTGCAGGATTGCCAGCCTGTGTCTTTTTAATTCTGCTCTACTCATGTGATAGGCCCATGAGTGGGCCTACCAGATCCCATGGTAGCTCCATTGTTACGCTTAAAGGCACGTCCATTCTGTTCTCACTACTGGCTGTTACCAGGTTATATCCCACCAGCAGCTAAAGGGTAGGCTGTAATCTAAGACCCCTGCAGCATTTATTCCTTGTAGACATTTTTTTGCTGATGATCATTCTGACGGATGTCAGGTGAACGTTTTTGTACACTGGATTTGCATGGCTTTATTAATTCCTGATGTTCAGCCTTTTTCCATTCCGGTTTTTTTAACAAAAAAAAGAAAGAAAAAAAGAAACAGAAGACAGATGTGTGTAAAATATGCCTCTTGAAACTGTCGTTTTGAAATGTGGACGTCCTTTGAATTTTTTTGGTCGATATACGACCCCAGGATTTGTTTTCAGGGCAGGTGTCATTTACAGGCCTGCAATTATTTTGAATATCAACTGACCATTAGCGCTGGGATTAGAGCTGCTGTTGTGTGAAACGGCCACAAGGTGGCAGCAGTTCTCCTTTACCAAATCTGGTTACTAGGGCAACAGAGCCTCAATGGCAGTCGTGTTCTAGGCTGTAATTTAGAATGGAATGTGCCAGGGAAAAGCCCCTTAAGTTTGCCTCACTACTTCTTGTTCGTTTTTTCAATTTAATTTTTATTTTTTATCACAGCAAGTTTGATTACAATGTTTGGCTTGTTCTAGGTGTGCAAGATATGGTTCTTTTACACATATACATATGTCTATTCTTCCTGGGATCCTTTTCCCATGTATGTTATGATAGAATGTTGAGTATTCTTCTCTTGGTATTCCGTAGGTCTTTGGTGATTATATATTTCACCTGTGTTTGTATATGTCTGTTAACCCCAACATCCTAATGTATCCAATCCTCACACGTTTCCATTGGTGAACCATAATTTTGTTTAGTGAACCTATGATTGCCCTTCTCTGTGGAAATATCTTCACTGGTATCAATTTTTAGGTACCACTTATAAAAGATATCATATGATGTGTGTCTTTTTCTTTCTGACCTAATACAAGTTAATTGATTACCTCTAGACTCATCTATGGTGCTGCAAATGGCATTGTGTCCTTTTTTCCTTGGCTAATACTCTGTCGGTACATGCACCAGTTCATCTTTGTCCACTCATCTGTTGATGGACTTTTTTGGTTGCTTCCATGTCTTGGCTACTGTAATACCGTGGCAATGCACATGTGCCTGCCTGTGTCTTTCCAGTTCTGTCTTCTTAAGTTATAGGCCCAGGAGTGGGCCTGCTGGATCATATGATAGCAAAATGTTTACCTTGTAAAGGTACCTCCATTCTGTTCTCATTAGTGGTTCTTACCAGGTTGCATCCCACTTAAAGTTGAGGCTATGCACTTCTCCACAACACCTGCAGCATTTATTGTTTGTAGTTTTTTGCTGATGTTTATTCTAACTAGTGTGAGCTGATACCTATTTGTGGTTGGATTTGAATACATCTCATAATCCCTTGAAATTGGCCTTTCTGGCATGTCCTTTTTTTCTTCAATCTGTGAGTACAGCTTACCTTTACAAATGCTTTTTGTGACGTATGTGTGACATTTAGAAATATTTTGGCCATTACCTCCCTCAAGACATTTGGAGGGCAGGTTTCATTTACAGCCCTCCAGTACTGGTACATATGAAGTGACCCTTAGCAGAGGTTTTAAAGCTGCTGTTTCTGGTAATGGCCAGAGGGCTGCAGCATTTCTGCTTTTCCCAGTCTGGTAACAAGGGAAACAGACTTTCCTGGCACTGGTGTTCCTCGGTTATATATTAGAGTGGAATGTGCCTGAATAAACCCCGAAATGTTGATGTCTCCTTACTTATGTTTGTTTTCTAAATTGAATTTATATATATATATTTTTTTATTGGAGTCATATTCCATTGTGTACATGGACGACTTCTTCTTTGTGCATTCCTCTGTTGATGGACATTTTCGTAGCTTCCAAGTGCTGTCTATGGTAAATATTGCTGGAGTGCAGGATTGCCAGCCTGTGTCTTTTTTTTTTCCCGGTACGTGGGGCTCTCAGTGCCATGGCCCCTCCCCTTGCAGAGCACAGGCTACGGACGTGCAGGCCCAGCAGTCATAGCTCATGGGACCAGCCGCTTCGCTGTATGTGGGATCTTCCCGAACCGGGGCATGAACCCGTGTCCCCTGCATTGGCAGGCGGACTCTCAACCACTGTGTCACCAGTGAAGCCCAGCCTGTTTCTTTTGGATTCTCATCCCCTCAGGCGATAAGCCCAGCAGTGGGTATGCTTGATTGAATGGTAGCTCAGTAGTTACCTTTTCCAGGCACCTCCTTTATGTTTTCATTACTGGCTCTTACCATGTCCCACGTTGAACCAAGTGTGGGCATTTCTCCAAAACCCCTTCAGCATTTATTGTTTGCAGAATTTTTGCTGATGGCCATTCTGACTGTTGTGAGCTGATAGGTTTTTGTAATTTGGATTTGCATGACTTTAATTATTGCTAATGTTCAGCATTATTCCACGCTTTTTTAAATTTCTTGTAAAGAAAAACAGAAAAAAAAAAACGGAGAGTACGATTAACCTCTTGAAATTGTCTTCTTGGAAGCTTGTCCTCTTTTGAAATTTTTTGTCAATTTTCGACCCCAGGATTGTTTTTGAGGGCAGGTGTCATTTACAAGCCTGCAATGAGTGTGAATATTTAGTGACCATTAGCCCTGGGTTTAAAGCTGCTGTTGTGGGAAACGGCCACAAGGCGGCAGCATTTCTCGATTCCCAAATCTGGTTAGTAGGGCAGCAGAGCCTTTCTGGGACTAATGGAATACAGAAGAAGGCATCATTGAAGTCTAATACAGAATAACATGTCCTGGTGAATGGTAGAATGAGCAGCAGAGTGTAGAAATTAGGAACTACTGGATGTATATCCTCGGTGGCTTCACTGACTGTCCTGCCATCCTTTACCAGGTCCCCGGCAGCCCACAGGGCTCTCGTGGTCAGGCCACTGCCAGGTTATGGAGCTCACCTGTGCCACTACCCAGCAGCCCATGGGGCTCTCGTGGTCAGGCCCCTCCCAGGATATGAGGCTCACCTGGGCAGGTCCCCTGCAGCCCACGGGGCTTTCCTGGTCAGGCCACTCCCAGGTTATGGAACTCACCTGCACAACTACCCAGCAGCCCATGGGGCTCTCATGGTCAGGCTCCTCCCAAGATATGGAGCTCCCCTGGGCAGGTACCCCGGCAGGTTTGGGCACACAGGAACCGTGCACATAGCCTTCTTTGCAGCGCACCCCACATCACCTGTCACTCAGAGCTGACACAGAGCACCTCAGAGCAGGACTTGAACTAACCAACAGCAGCTCCGACAGGTCTGTGACCCGGGCATCACTCTGTGCGGCCTCCCTCTGCCTGGTCTTCCAGAGGCTTCCACTGCAGCCAGGCACCAGGCCTCTGTTTCCACCCATCACCCCTCCTCTCCCTGACTCCTGGGTTCCTCCCATTAGGAGAGGGTCTTCTTGAAGTTGTCTCCCACTCATGGGCCAGATAAAATGCTGAGAAAACAAGCCGGAGCGGCAGCCCCTTGTCTATCCTGACTTTCAGGAGCCCACACCTGTTCCTTGGACCTGGCCGGTTCAGTGAGGTCCATTTTCTGCAACGTGAGCCCCCGAGGGATGAGGATTGGCTGACCTGGGCAGCCTGACACTGCCGGCCAACCCTCCCCAGGTGTGCCTGGGTTGAGGTCAATATAAACACCGCTCCAGGCAGCAAGAGCCCCTGCAGCTGTGCCTGACGCCATATTCTCTGCCCCGTCAGGAGTCTCGGGCCTGTGCTGGTGGGAGGGAGTGAGGGGCCACGGCTTTGTGGGTGGCCCGGTGTGAGTGGGGCTCTGCTGGACTTTCTGCAGGAGTTGCCAGGCTGCCACCTGCTAAAGAAGAGGATGTGTCACCCATATCTTCTGCTGGAATTTCTCCGCGGGCAGAGGTGAGGAAGGAAAAAAGCAGTGGGGGCCAGGACGGGAGGGGTATCTCAGGCAGGGAAATGGAAAGCTTCCAGAAGAGCGCCCGGGGCCAGGACCACCCTGACTGACCTGCAGGCACCAAGTCGGCCTGCGTGCTGTCTCTGGTGTGGCTCCACGCCCCTTCCTCTAGGCTTTCAAGTCCTTGTACATATTCAGGTGTTTTACCTGGGAAGGGTGGGAACAGTTCAGCAGCAGCTGGCCTGGGGCTCAGCTCACGTTTACTCACAGACGCCTTGGCACGGTGCCCCAGCTTTGCCATGAGGACGCTCCTTGCAGGGGGCCTGCTGGCTGCATGGGAGATGATTCCCCACCTCTGACCAATTTCAGAATTGTTTACCCCTGGAGCAAGTGCCCTGATAGGGTTTTCCTCTGTATAACTGGTGGGTTCTGGGTTTTTTTTTTTTCTTTTCTTGTTTGGTTCAAGGTAGATTTTATTCCTCTTTTATGTATTTCTAGATATAAGCATGGAAATAATTCATTCATATACATACCTCTGTGTGAAGGGAAGAACACTTTTCTGTTTTATTTTTAAATTGTATTTATTTTTAAAAATTTTGAAATTTAGTTTTATTTATTTTTTCATACAGCAGTTTATTATTAGTCATCTATTTTATACATATACATGTATACAGGTCAATCCCAATCTCCCAACTCATCCCACCACTACCACCCCATGGATTTCCCCCCTTGGTGTCCATACGTTTGTTCTCTACCTCTGTGTCTCTATTTCTGCCCTGCAAACCGGTTCATCTGTACCATTTTTCTAGGTTCCACATATATGCATTAATATACAATATGTGTTTTTCTCTTTCTGACTTACTTCACTCTGTATGACAGTCTCTAGATCCATCAACGTCTCTACAAAGGACCCAGTTTCATTCCTTTTTATGGCTGAGAAATATTCCATTTTATATATGTACCACATCTTTATCCATTCGTCTGTGTGTGGGCATTTAGGTTGCTTCCATTACCTGGCTAGTGTAAATAGTGCCGCAATGAACATTGTGGTGAATGTGTCTTTTTTGATTTATGGTTTTCTCTGGGTATATGCCCAGAAGTGGGATTGCTGGATCATATGGTAATTCTATTTTTAGTTTTTAAAGGAACCTCCATACTGTTCTCCATAGTGACTGTATCAATTTACATTCCCACCAATAGTGGAAGAGGGTTCCTTTTGTCCACACCCTCCCCAGCATTTGTGGTTTGTAGATTTTCTGATGATGCCCATTCTAACAGGTGTGAGGTGATACCTCATTGTAGTTTAGATTTGCATTTCTCTAATAATGAGTGATGTTGAGCAGCTTTTCATGCGTGTCTTGGCCATCTCTGTGTCTTCTTTGAAGAAATGTCTATTTAGATCTTCCACCCATTTTTGTATTGGGTTGTTTGTTTTTTAAAATATTAAGCTGCATGAGCTGTTTATATAGATTGGAGATTAAACTTTTGTCCATTGATTCGTTTGCAAATATTTTATATTTTATCTCTAGATCCTTGTATGGTGGTGCCAACGGCACTGTTCCATGCTTTTCCATGGCTAATATTCCATTGTGTACATGGACGACTTCTTCTTGGTGCGTTTTTCTGTTGATGGCCATTTTGGTTTCTTCCAGGTCTTGGCTATGGTACGTGTGGCTGCAGTGCAGGATTGCCAGCCTGTGTCTTTTTAATTCTGCTCTACTCATGTGATAGGCCCATGAGTGGGCCTACCAGATCCCATGGTAGCTCCATTGTTACGCTTAAAGGCACGTCCATTCTGTTCTCACTACTGGCTGTTACCAGGTTATATCCCACCAGCAGCTAAAGGGTAGGCTGTAATCTAAGACCCCTGCAGCATTTATTCCTTGTAGACATTTTTTTGCTGATGATCATTCTGACGGATGTCAGGTGAACGTTTTTGTACACTGGATTTGCATGGCTTTATTAATTCCTGATGTTCAGCCTTTTTCCATTCCGGTTTTTTTAACAAAAAAAAAGAAAGAAAAAAAGAAACAGAAGACAGATGTGTGTAAAATATGCCTCTTGAAACTGTCGTTTTGAAATGTGGACGTCCTTTGAATTTTTTTGGTCGATATACGACCCCAGGATTTGTTTTCAGGGCAGGTGTCATTTACAGGCCTGCAATTATTTTGAATATCAACTGACCATTAGCGCTGGGATTAGAGCTGCTGTTGTGTGAAACGGCCACAAGGTGGCAGCAGTTCTCCTTTACCAAATCTGGTTACTAGGGCAACAGAGCCTCAATGGCAGTCGTGTTCTAGGCTGTAATTTAGAATGGAATGTGCCAGGGAAAAGCCCCTTAAGTTTGCCTCACTACTTCTTGTTCGTTTTTTCAATTTAATTTTTATTTTTTATCACAGCAAGTTTGATTACAATGTTTGGCTTGTTCTAGGTGTGCAAGATATGGTTCTTTTACACATATACATATGTCTATTCTTCCTGGGATCCTTTTCCCATGTATGTTATGATAGAATGTTGAGTATTCTTCTCTTGGTATTCCGTAGGTCTTTGGTGATTATATATTTCACCTGTGTTTGTATATGTCTGTTAACCCCAACATCCTAATGTATCCAATCCTCACACGTTTCCATTGGTGAACCATAATTTTGTTTAGTGAACCTATGATTGCCCTTCTCTGTGGAAATATCTTCACTGGTATCAATTTTTAGGTACCACTTATAAAAGATATCATATGATGTGTGTCTTTTTCTTTCTGACCTAATACAAGTTAATTGATTACCTCTAGACTCATCTATGGTGCTGCAAATGGCATTGTGTCCTTTTTTCCTTGGCTAATACTCTGTCGGTACATGCACCAGTTCATCTTTGTCCACTCATCTGTTGATGGACTTTTTTGGTTGCTTCCATGTCTTGGCTACTGTAATACCGTGGCAATGCACATGTGCCTGCCTGTGTCTTTCCAGTTCTGTCTTCTTAAGTTATAGGCCCAGGAGTGGGCCTGCTGGATCATATGATAGCAAAATGTTTACCTTGTAAAGGTACCTCCATTCTGTTCTCATTAGTGGTTCTTACCAGGTTGCATCCCACTTAAAGTTGAGGCTATGCACTTCTCCACAACACCTGCAGCATTTATTGTTTGTAGTTTTTTGCTGATGTTTATTCTAACTAGTGTGAGCTGATACCTATTTGTGGTTGGATTTGAATACATCTCATAATCCCTTGAAATTGGCCTTTCTGGCATGTCCTTTTTTTCTTCAATCTGTGAGTACAGCTTACCTTTACAAATGCTTTTCGTGACGTATGTGTGACATTTAGAAATATTTTGGCCATTACCTCCCTCAAGACATTTGGAGGGCAGGTTTCATTTACAGCCCTCCAGTACTGGTACATATGAAGTGACCCTTAGCAGAGGTTTTAAAGCTGCTGTTTCTGGTAATGGCCAGAGGGCTGCAGCATTTCTGCTTTTCCCAGTCTGGTAACAAGGGAAACAGACTTTCCTGGCACTGGTGTTCCTCGGTTATATATTAGAGTGGAATGTGCCTGAATAAACCCCGAAATGTTGATGTCTCCTTACTTATGTTTGTTTTCTAAATTGAATTTATATATATATATTTTTTTATTGGAGTCATATTCCATTGTGTACATGGACGACTTCTTCTTTGTGCATTCCTCTGTTGATGGACATTTTCGTAGCTTCCAAGTGCTGTCTATGGTAAATATTGCTGGAGTGCAGGATTGCCAGCCTGTGTCTTTTTTTTTTTTCCCGGTACGTGGGGCTCTCAGTGCCATGGCCCCTCCCCTTGCAGAGCACAGGCTACGGACGTGCAGGCCCAGCAGTCATAGCTCATGGGACCAGCCGCTTCGCTGTATGTGGGATCTTCCCGAACCGGGGCATGAACCCGTGTCCCCTGCATTGGCAGGCGGACTCTCAACCACTGTGTCACCAGTGAAGCCCAGCCTGTTTCTTTTGGATTCTCATCCCCTCAGGCGATAAGCCCAGCAGTGGGTATGCTTGATTGAATGGTAGCTCAGTAGTTACCTTTTCCAGGCACCTCCTTTATGTTTTCATTACTGGCTCTTACCATGTCCCACGTTGAACCAAGTGTGGGCATTTCTCCAAAACCCCTTCAGCATTTATTGTTTGCAGAATTTTTGCTGATGGCCATTCTGACTGTTGTGAGCTGATAGGTTTTTGTAATTTGGATTTGCATGACTTTAATTATTGCTAATGTTCAGCATTATTCCACGCTTTTTTAAATTTCTTGTAAAGAAAAACAGAAAAAAAAAACGGAGAGTACGATTAACCTCTTGAAATTGTCTTCTTGGAAGCTTGTCCTCTTTTGAAATTTTTTGTCAATTTTCGACCCCAGGATTGTTTTTGAGGGCAGGTGTCATTTACAAGCCTGCAATGAGTGTGAATATTTAGTGACCATTAGCCCTGGGTTTAAAGCTGCTGTTGTGGGAAACGGCCACAAGGCGGCAGCATTTCTCGATTCCCAAATCTGGTTAGTAGGGCAGCAGAGCCTTTCTGGGACTAATGGAATACAGAAGAAGGCATCATTGAAGTCTAATACAGAATAACATGTCCTGGTGAATGGTAGAATGAGCAGCAGAGTGTAGGAATTAGGAACTACTGGATGTATATCCTCGGTGGCTTCACTGACTGTCCTGCCATCCTTTACCAGGTCCCCGGCAGCCCACAGGGCTCTCGTGGTCAGGCCACTGCCAGGTTATGGAGCTCACCTGTGCCACTACCCAGCAGCCCATGGGGCTCTCGTGGTCAGGCCCCTCCCAGGATATGAGGCTCACCTGGGCAGGTCCCCTGCAGCCCACGGGGCTTTCCTGGTCAGGCCACTCCCAGGTTATGGAACTCACCTGCACAACTACCCAGCAGCCCATGGGGCTCTCATGGTCAGGCTCCTCCCAAGATATGGAGCTCCCCTGGGCAGGTACCCCGGCAGGTTTGGGCACACAGGAACCGTGCACATAGCCTTCTTTGCAGCGCACCCCACATCACCTGTCACTCAGAGCTGACACAGAGCACCTCAGAGCAGGACTTGAACTAACCAACAGCAGCTCCGACAGGTCTGTGACCTGGGCATCACTCTGTGCGGCCTCCCTCTGCCTGGTCTTCCAGAGGCTTCCACTGCAGCCAGGCACCAGGCCTCTGTTTCCACCCATCACCCCTCCTCTCCCTGACTCCTGGGTTCCTCCCATTAGGAGAGGGTCTTCTTGAAGTTGTCTCCCACTCATGGGCCAGATAAAATGCTGAGAAAACAAGCCGGAGCGGCAGCCCCTTGTCTATCCTGACTTTCAGGAGCCCACACCTGTTCCTTGGACCTGGCCGGTTCAGTGAGGTCCATTTTCTGCAACGTGAGCCCCCGAGGGATGAGGATTGGCTGACCTGGGCAGCCTGACACTGCCGGCCAACCCTCCCCAGGTGTGCCTGGGTTGAGGTCAATATAAACACCGCTCCAGGCAGCAAGAGCCCCTGCAGCTGTGCCTGACGCCATATTCTCTGCCCCGTCAGGAGTCTCGGGCCTGTGCTGGTGGGAGGGAGTGAGGGGCCACGGCTTTGTGGGTGGCCCGGTGTGAGTGGGGCTCTGCTGGACTTTCTGCAGGAGTTGCCAGGCTGCCACCTGCTAAAGAAGAGGATGTGTCACCCATATCTTCTGCTGGAATTTCTCCGCGGACAGAGGTGAGGAAGGAAAAAAGCAGTGGGGGCCAGGACGGGAGGGGTATCTCAGGCAGGGAAATGGAAAGCTTCCAGAAGAGCGCCCGGGGCCAGGACCACCCTGGCTGGCCTGCAGGCACCAAGTCGGCCTGCGTGCTGTCTCTGGTGTGGCTCCACGCCCCTTCCTCTAGGCTTTCAAGTCCTTGTACATATTCATGTGTTTTACCTGGGAAGGGTGGGAACAGTTCAGCAGCAGCTGGTCTGGGGCTCAGCTCACGTTTACTCACAGACGCCTTGGCACGGTGCCCCAGCTTTGCCATGAGGACGCTCCTTGCAGGGGGCCTGCTGGCTGCATGGGAGATGATTCCCCACCTCTGACCAATTTCAGAATTGTTTACCCCTGGAGCAAGTGCCCTGATAGGGTTTTCCTCTGTATAACTGGTGGGTTCTGGGTTTTTTTTTTTCTTTTCTTGTTTGGTTCAAGGTAGATTTTATTCCTCTTTTATGTATTTCTAGATATAAGCATGGAAATAATTCATTCATATACATACCGCTGTGTGAAGGGAAGAACACTTTTCTGTTTTATTTTTAAATTTTATTTATTTTTAAAAATTTTGAAATTTAGTTTTATTTTTTCATACAGCAGTTTATTATTAGTCATCTATTTTATACATATACATGTATACAGGTCAATCCCAATCTCCCAACTCATCCCACCACTACCACCCCATGGATTTCCCCCCTTGGTGTCCATACGTTTGTTCTCTACCTCTGTGTCTCTATTTCTGCCCTGCAAACCGGTTCATCTGTACCATTTTTCTAGGTTCCACATATATGCATTAATATACAATATGTGTTTTTCTCTTTCTGACTTACTTCACTCTGTATGACAGTCTCTAGATCCATCAACGTCTCTACAAAGGACCCAGTTTCATTCCTTTTTATGGCTGAGAAATATTCCATTTTATATATGTACCACATCTTTATCCATTCGTCTGTGTGTGGGCATTTAGGTTGCTTCCATTACCTGGCTAGTGTAAATAGTGCCGCAATGAACATTGTGGTGAATGTGTCTTTTTTGATTTATGGTTTTCTCTGGGTATATGCCCAGAAGTGGGATTGCTGGATCATATGGTAATTCTATTTTTAGTTTTTAAAGGAACCTCCATACTGTTCTCCATAGTGACTGTATCAATTTACATTCCCACCAATAGTGGAAGAGGGTTCCTTTTGTCCACACCCTCCCCAGCATTTGTGGTTTGTAGATTTTCTGATGATGCCCATTCTAACAGGTGTGAGGTGATACCTCATTGTAGTTTAGATTTGCATTTCTCTAATAATGAGTGATGTTGAGCAGCTTTTCATGCGTGTCTTGGCCATCTCTGTGTCTTCTTTGAAGAAATGTCTATTTAGATCTTCCACCCATTTTTGTATTGGGTTGTTTGTTTTTTAAAATATTAAGCTGCATGAGCTGTTTATATAGATTGGAGATTAAACTTTTGTCCATTGATTCGTTTGCAAATATTTTATATTTTATCTCTAGATCCTTGTATGGTGGTGCCAACGGCACTGTTCCATGCTTTTCCATGGCTAATATTCCATTGTGTACATGGACGACTTCTTCTTGGTGCGTTTTTCTGTTGATGGCCATTTTGGTTTCTTCCAGGTCTTGGCTATGGTACATGTGGCTGCAGTGCAGGATTGCCAGCCTGTGTCTTTTTAATTCTGCTCTACTCATGTGATAGGCCCATGAGTGGGCCTACCAGATCCCATGGTAGCTCCATTGTTACGCTTAAAGGCACGTCCATTCTGTTCTCACTACTGGCTGTTACCAGGTTATATCCCACCAGCAGCTAAAGGGTAGGCTGTAATCTAAGACCCCTGCAGCATTTATTCCTTGTAGACATTTTTTTGCTGATGATCATTCTGACGGATGTCAGGTGAACGTTTTTGTACACTGGATTTGCATGGCTTTATTAATTCCTGATGTTCAGCCTTTTTCCATTCCGGTTTTTTTAACAAAAAAAAGAAAGAAAAAAAGAAACAGAAGACAGATGTGTGTAAAATATGCCTCTTGAAACTGTCGTTTTGAAATGTGGACGTCCTTTGAATTTTTTTGGTCGATATACGACCCCAGGATTTGTTTTCAGGGCAGGTGTCATTTACAGGCCTGCAATTATTTTGAATATCAACTGACCATTAGCGCTGGGATTAGAGCTGCTGTTGTGTGAAACGGCCACAAGGTGGCAGCAGTTCTCCTTTACCAAATCTGGTTACTAGGGCAACAGAGCCTCAATGGCAGTCGTGTTCTAGGCTGTAATTTAGAATGGAATGTGCCAGGGAAAAGCCTCTTAAGTTTGCCTCACTACTTCTTGTTCGTTTTTTCAATTTAATTTTTATTTTTTATCACAGCAAGTTTGATTACAATGTTTGGCTTGTTCTAGGTGTGCAAGATATGGTTCTTTTACACATATACATATGTCTATTCTTGCTGGGATCCTTTTCCCATGTATGTTATGATAGAATGTTGAGTATTCTTCTCTTGGTATTCCGTAGGTCTTTGGTGATTATATATTTCACCTGTGTTTGTATATGTCTGTTAACCCCAACATCCTAATGTATCCAATCCTCATACGTTTCCATTGGTGAACCATAATTTTGTTTAGTGAACCTATGATTGCCCTTCTCTGTGGAAATATCTTCACTGGTATCAATTTTTAGGTACCACTTATAAAAGATATCATATGATGTGTGTCTTTTTCTTTCTGACCTAATACAAGTTAATTGATTACCTCTAGACTCATCTATGGTGCTGCAAATGGCATTGTGTCCTTTTTTCCTTGGCTAATACTCTGTCGGTACATGCACCAGTTCATCTTTGTCCACTCATCTGTTGATGGACTTTTTTGGTTGCTTCCATGTCTTGGCTACTGTAATACCGTGGCAATGCACATGTGCCTGCCTGTGTCTTTCCAGTTCTGTCTTCTTAAGTTATAGGCCCAGGAGTGGGCCTGCTGGATCATATGATAGCAAAATGTTTACCTTGTAAAGGTACCTCCATTCTGTTCTCATTAGTGGTTCTTACCAGGTTGCATCCCACTTAAAGTTGAGGCTATGCACTTCTCCACAACACCTGCAGCATTTATTGTTTGTAGTTTTTTGCTGATGTTTATTCTAACTAGTGTGAGCTGATACCTATTTGTGGTTGGATTTGAATACATCTCATAATCCCTTGAAATTGGCCTTTCTGGCATGTCCTTTTTTTCTTCAATCTGTGAGTACAGCTTACCTTTACAAATGCTTTTCGTGACGTATGTGTGACATTTAGAAATATTTTGGCCATTACCTCCCTCAAGACATTTGGAGGGCAGGTTTCATTTACAGCCCTCCAGTACTGGTACATATGAAGTGACCCTTAGCAGAGGTTTTAAAGCTGCTGTTTCTGGTAATGGCCAGAGGGCTGCAGCATTTCTGCTTTTCCCAGTCTGGTAACAAGGGAAACAGACTTTCCTGGCACTGGTGTTCCTCGGTTATATATTAGAGTGGAATGTGCCTGAATAAACCCCGAAATGTTGATGTCTCCTTACTTATGTTTGTTTTCTAAATTGAATTTATATATATATATATTTTTTATTGGAGTCATATTCCATTGTGTACATGGACGACTTCTTCTTTGTGCATTCCTCTGTTGATGGACATTTTCGTAGCTTCCAAGTGCTGTCTATGGTAAATATTGCTGGAGTGCAGGATTGCCAGCCTGTGTCTTTTTTTTTTTTTTTCCCGGTACGTGGGGCTCTCAGTGCCATGGCCCCTCCCCTTGCAGAGCACAGGCTACGGACGTGCAGGCCCAGCAGTCATAGCTCATGGGACCAGCCGCTTCGCTGTATGTGGGATCTTCCCGAACCGGGGCATGAACCTGTGTCCCCTGCATTGGCAGGCGGACTCTCAACCACTGTGTCACCAGTGAAGCCCAGCCTGTTTCTTTTGGATTCTCATCCCCTCAGGCGATAAGCCCAGCAGTGGGTATGCTTGATTGAATGGTAGCTCAGTAGTTACCTTTTCCAGGCACCTCCTTTATGTTTTCATTACTGGCTCTTACCATGTCCCACGTTGAACCAAGTGTGGGCATTTCTCCAAAACCCCTTCAGCATTTATTGTTTGCAGAATTTTTGCTGATGGCCATTCTGACTGTTGTGAGCTGATAGGTTTTTGTAATTTGGATTTGCATGACTTTAATTATTGCTAATGTTCAGCATTATTCCACGCTTTTTTAAATTTCTTGTAAAGAAAAACAGAAAAAAAAAAAACGGAGAGTACGATTAACCTCTTGAAATTGTCTTCTTGGAAGCTTGTCCTCTTTTGAAATTTTTTGTCAATTTTCGACCCCAGGATTGTTTTTGAGGGCAGGTGTCATTTACAAGCCTGCAATGAGTGTGAATATTTAGTGATCATTAGCCCTGGGTTTAAAGCTGCTGTTGTGGGAAACGGCCACAAGGCGGCAGCATTTCTCGATTCCCAAATCTGGTTAGTAGGGCAGCAGAGCCTTTCTGGGACTAATGGAATACAGAAGAAGGCATCATTGAAGTCTAATACAGAATAACATGTCCTGGTGAATGGTAGAATGAGCAGCAGACTGTAGGAATTAGGAACTACTGGATGTATATCCTCGGTGGCTTCACTGACTGTCCTGCCATCCTTTACCAGGTCCCCGGCAGCCCACAGGGCTCTCGTGGTCAGGCCACTGCCAGGTTATGGAGCTCACCTGTGCCACTACCCAGCAGCCCATGGGGCTCTCGTGGTCAGGCCCCTCCCAGGATATGAGGCTCACCTGGGCAGGTCCCCTGCAGCCCACGGGGCTTTCCTGGTCAGGCCACTCCCAGGTTATGGAACTCACCTGCACAACTACCCAGCAGCCCATGGGGCTCTCATGGTCAGGCTCCTCCCAAGATATGGAGCTCCCCTGGGCAGGTACCCCGGCAGGTTTGGGCACACAGGAACCGTGCACATAGCCTTCTTTGCAGCGCACCCCACATCACCTGTCACTCAGAGCTGACACAGAGCACCTCAGAGCAGGACTTGAACTAATCAACAGCAGCTCCGACAGGTCTGTGACCCGGGCATCACTCTGTGCGGCCTCCCTCTGCCTGGTCTTCCAGAGGCTTCCACTGCAGCCAGGCACCAGGCCTCTGTTTCCACCCATCACCCCTCCTCTCCCTGACTCCTGGGTTCCTCCCATTAGGAGAGGGTCTTCTTGAAGTTGTCTCCCACTCATGGGCCAAATAAAATGATGAGAAAACAAGCCGGAGCGGCAGCCCCTTGTCTATCCTGACTTTCAGGAGCCCACACCTGTTCCTTGGACCTGGCCGGTTCAGTGAGGTCCATTTTCTGCAACGTGAGCCCCCGAGGGATGAGGATTGGCTGACCTGGGCAGCCTGACACTGCCGGCCAACCCTCCCCAGGTGTGCCTGGGTTGAGGTCAATATAAACACCGCTCCAGGCAGCAAGAGCCCCTGCAGCTGTGCCTGACGCCATATTCTCTGCCCCGTCAGGAGTCTCGGGCCTGTGCTGGTGGGAGGGAGTGAGGGGCCACGGCTTTGTGGGTGGCCCGGTGTGAGTGGGGCTCTGCTGGACTTTCTGCAGGAGTTGCCAGGCTGCCACCTGCTAAAGAAGAGGATGTGTCACCCATATCTTCTGCTGGAATTTCTCCGCGGGCAGAGGTGAGGAAGGAAAAAAGCAGTGGGGGCCAGGACGGGAGGGGTATCTCAGGCAGGGAAATGGAAAGCTTCCAGAAGAGCGCCCGGGGCCAGGACCACCCTGACTGACCTGCAGGCACCAAGTCGGCCTGCGTGCTGTCTCTGGTGTGGCTCCACGCCCCTTCCTCTAGGCTTTCAAGTACTTGTACATATTCAGGTGTTTTACCTGGGAAGGGTGGGAACAGTTCAGCAGCAGCTGGTCTGGGGCTCAGCTCACGTTTACTCACAGACGCCTTGGCACGGTGCCCCAGCTTTGCCATGAGGACGCTCCTTGCAGGGGGCCTGCTGGCTGCATGGGAGATGATTCCCCACCTCTGACCAATTTCAGAATTGTTTACCCCTGGAGCAAGTGCCCTGATAGGGTTTTCCTCTGTATAACTGGTGGGTTCTGGGTTTTTTTTTTCTTTTCTTGTTTGGTTCAAGGTAGATTTTATTCCTCTTTTATGTATTTCTAGATATAAGCATGGAAATAATTCAGTCATATACATACCTCTGTGTGAAGGGAAGAACACTTTTCTGTTTTATTTTTAAATTTTATTTATTTTTAAAAATTTTGAAATTTAGTTTTATTTATTTTTTCATACAGCAGTTTATTATTAGTCATCTATTTTATACATATACATGTATACAGGTCAATCCCATTCTCCCAACTCATCCCACCACTACCACCCCATGGATTTCCCCCCTTGGTGTCCATACGTTTGTTCTCTACCTCTGTGTCTCTATTTCTGCCCTGCAAACCGGTTCATCTGTACCATTTTTCTAGGTTCCACATATATGCATTAATATACAATATGTGTTTTTCTCTTTCTGACTTACTTCACTCTGTATGACAGTCTCTAGATCCATCAACGTCTCTACAAAGGACCCAGTTTCATTCCTTTTTATGGCTGAGAAATATTCCATTTTATATATGTACCACATCTTTATCCATTCGTCTGTGTGTGGGCATTTAGGTTGCTTCCATTACCTGGCTAGTGTAAATAGTGCCGCAATGAACATTGTGGTGAATGTGTCTTTTTTGATTTATGGTTTTCTCTGGGTATATGCCCAGAAGTGGGATTGCTGGATCATATGGTAATTCTATTTTTAGTTTTTAAAGGAACCTCCATACTGTTCTCCATAGTGACTGTATCAATTTACATTCCCACCAATAGTGGAAGAGGGTTCCTTTTGTCCACACCCTCCCCAGCATTTGTGGTTTGTAGATTTTCTGATGATGCCCATTCTAACAGGTGTGAGGTGATACCTCATTGTAGTTTAGATTTGCATTTCTCTAATAATGAGTGATGTTGAGCAGCTTTTCATGCGTGTCTTGGCCATCTCTGTGTCTTCTTTGAAGAAATGTCTATTTAGATCTTCCACCCATTTTTGTATTGGGTTGTTTGTTTTTTAAAATATTAAGCTGCATGAGCTGTTTATATAGATTGGAGATTAAACTTTTGTCCATTGATTCGTTTGCAAATATTTTATATTTTATCTCTAGATCCTTGTATGGTGGTGCCAACGGCACTGTTCCATGCTTTTCCATGGCTAATATTCCATTGTGTACATGGACGACTTCTTCTTGGTGCGTTTTTCTGTTGATGGCCATTTTGGTTTCTTCCAGGTCTTGGCTATGGTACACGTGGCTGCAGTGCAGGATTGCCAGCCTGTGTCTTTTTAATTCTGCTCTACTCATGTGATAGGCCCATGAGTGGGCCTACCAGATCCCATGGTAGCTCCATTGTTACGCTTAAAGGCACGTCCATTCTGTTCTCACTACTGGCTGTTACCAGGTTATATCCCACCAGCAGCTAAAGGGTAGGCTGTAATCTAAGACCCCTGCAGCATTTATTCCTTGTAGACATTTTTTTGCTGATGATCATTCTGACGGATGTCAGGTGAACGTTTTTGTACACTGGATTTGCATGGCTTTATTAATTCCTGATGTTCAGCCTTTTTCCATTCCGGTTTTTTTAACAAAAAAAAGAAAGAAAAAAAGAAACAGAAGACAGATGTGTGTAAAATATGCCTCTTGAAACTGTCGTTTTGAAATGCGGACGTCCTTTGAATTTTTTTGGTCGATATACGACCCCAGGATTTGTTTTCAGGGCAGGTGTCATTTACAGGCCTGCAATTATTTTGAATATCAACTGACCATTAGCGCTGGGATTAGAGCTGCTGTTGTGTGAAACGGCCACAAGGTGGCAGCAGTTCTCCTTTACCAAATCTGGTTACTAGGGCAACAGAGCCTCAATGGCAGTCGTGTTCTAGGCTGTAATTTAGAATGGAATGTGCCAGGGAAAAGCCTCTTAAGTTTGCCTCACTACTTCTTGTTCGTTTTTTCAATTTAATTTTTATTTTTTATCACAGCAAGTTTGATTACAATGTTTGGCTTGTTCTAGGTGTGCAAGATATGGTTCTTTTACACATATACATATGTCTATTCTTCCTGGGATCCTTTTCCCATGTATGTTATGATAGAATGTTGAGTATTCTTCTCTTGGTATTCCGTAGGTCTTTGGTGATTATATATTTCACCTGTGTTTGTATATGTCTGTTAACCCCAACATCCTAATGTATCCAATCCTCACACGTTTCCATTGGTGAACCATAATTTTGTTTAGTGAACCTATGATTGCCCTTCTCTGTGGAAATATCTTCACCGGTATCAATTTTTAGGTACCACTTATAAAAGATATCATATGATGTGTGTCTTTTTCTTTCTGACCTAATACAAGTTAATTGATTACCTCTAGACTCATCTATGGTGCTGCAAATGGCATTGTGTCCTTTTTTCCTTGGCTAATACTCTGTCGGTACATGCACCAGTTCATCTTTTTCCACTCACCTGTTGATGGACTTTTTTGGTTGCTTCCATGTCTTGGCTACTGTAATACCGTGGCAATGCACATGTGCCTGCCTGTGTCTTTCCAGTTCTGTCTTCTTAAGTTATAGGCCCAGGAGTGGGCCTGCTGGATCATATGATATCAAAATGTTTACCTTGTAAAGGTACCACCTCCATTCTGTTCTCATTAGTGGTTCTTACCAGGTTGCATCCCACTTAAAGTTGAGGCTATGCACTTCTCCACAACACCTGCAGCATTTATTGTTTGTAGTTTTTTGCTGATGTTTATTCTAACTAGTGTGAGCTGATACCTATTTGTGGTTGGATTTGAATACATCTCATAATCCCTTGAAATTGGCCTTTCTGGCATGTCCTTTTTTTCTTCAATCTGTGAGTACAGCTTACCTTTACAAATGCTTTTCGTGACGTATGTGTGACATTTAGAAATATTTTGGCCATTACCTCCCTCAAGACATTTGGAGGGCAGGTTTCATTTACAGCCCTCCAGTACTGGTACATATGAAGTGACCCTTAGCAGAGGTTTTAAAGCTGCTGTTTCTGGTAATGGCCAGAGGGCTGCAGCATTTCTGCTTTTCCCAGTCTGGTAACAAGGGAAACAGACTTTCCTGGCACTGGTGTTCCTCGGTTATATATTAGAGTGGAATGTGCCTGAATAAACCCCGAAATGTTGATGTCTCCTTACTTATGTTTGTTTTCTAAATTGAATTTATATATATATATATTTTTATTGGAGTCATATTCCATTGTGTACATGGACGACTTCTTCTTTGTGCATTCCTCTGTTGATGGACATTTTCGTAGCTTCCAAGTGCTGTCTATGGTAAATATTGCTGGAGTGCAGGATTGCCAGCCTGTGTCTTTTTTTTTTTTCCCGGTACGTGGGGCTCTCAGTGCCATGGCCCCTCCCCTTGCAGAGCACAGGCTACGGACGTGCAGGCCCAGCAGTCATAGCTCATGGGACCAGCCGCTTCGCTGTATGTGGGATCTTCCCGAACCGGGGCATGAACCTGTGTCCCCTGCATTGGCAGGCGGACTCTCAACCACTGTGTCACCAGTGAAGCCCAGCCTGTTTCTTTTGGATTCTCATCCCCTCAGGCGATAAGCCCAGCAGTGGGTATGCTTGATTGAATGGTAGCTCAGTAGTTACCTTTTCCAGGCACCTCCTTTATGTTTTCATTACTGGCTCTTACCATGTCCCACGTTGAACCAAGTGTGGGCATTTCTCCAAAACCCCTTCAGCATTTATTGTTTGCAGAATTTTTGCTGATGGCCATTCTGACTGTTGTGAGCTGATAGGTTTTTGTAATTTGGATTTGCATGACTTTAATTATTGCTAATGTTCAGCATTATTCCACGCTTTTTTAAATTTCTTGTAAAGAAAAACAGAAAAAAAAAACGGAGAGTACGATTAACCTCTTGAAATTGTCTTCTTGGAAGCTTGTCCTCTTTTGAAATTTTTTGTCAATTTTCGACCCCAGGATTGTTTTTTGAGGGCAGGTGTCATTTACAAGCCTGCAATGAGTGTGAATATTTAGTGACCATTAGCCCTGGGTTTAAAGCTGCTGTTGTGGGAAACGGCCACAAGGCGGCAGCATTTCTCGATTCCCAAATCTGGTTAGTAGGGCAGCAGAGCCTTTCTGGGACTAATGGAATACAGAAGAAGGCATCATTGAAGTCTAATACAGAATAACATGTCCTGGTGAATGGTAGAATGAGCAGCAGAGTGTAGGAATTAGGAACTACTGGATGTATATCCTCGGTGGCTTCACTGACTGTCCTGCCATCCTTTACCAGGTCCCCGGCAGCCCACAGGGCTCTCGTGGTCAGGCCACTGCCAGGTTATGGAGCTCACCTGTGCCACTACCCAGCAGCCCATGGGGCTCTCGTGGTCAGGCCCCTCCCAGGATATGAGGCTCACCTGGGCAGGTCCCCTGCAGCCCACGGGGCTTTCCTGGTCAGGCCACTCCCAGGTTATGGAACTCACCTGCACAACTACCCAGCAGCCCATGGGGCTCTCATGGTCAGGCTCCTCCCAAGATATGGAGCTCCCCTGGGCAGGTACCCCGGCAGGTTTGGGCACACAGGAACCGTGCACATAGCCTTCTTTGCAGCGCACCCCACATCACCTGTCACTCAGAGCTGACACAGAGCACCTCAGAGCAGGACTTGAACTAACCAACAGCAGCTCCGACAGGTCTGTGACCCGGGCATCACTCTGTGCGGCCTCCCTCTGCCTGGTCTTCCAGAGGCTTCCACTGCAGCCAGGCACCAGGCCTCTGTTTCCACCCATCACCCCTCCTCTCCCTGACTCCTGGGTTCCTCCCATTAGGAGAGGGTCTTCTTGAAGTTGTCTCCCACTCATGGGCCAGATAAAATGATGAGAAAACAAGCCGGAGCGGCAGCCCCTTGTCTATCCTGACTTTCAGGAGCCCACACCTGTTCCTTGGACCTGGCCGGTTCAGTGAGGTCCATTTTCTGCAACGTGAGCCCCCGAGGGATGAGGATTGGCTGACCTGGGCAGCCTGACACTGCCGGCCAACCCTCCCCAGGTGTGCCTGGGTTGAGGTCAATATAAACACCGCTCCAGGCAGCAAGAGCCCCTGCAGCTGTGCCTGACGCCATATTCTCTGCCCCGTCAGGAGTCTCGGGCCTGTGCTGGTGGGAGGGAGTGAGGGGCCACGGCTTTGTGGGTGGCCCGGTGTGAGTGGGGCTCTGCTGGACTTTCTGCAGGAGTTGCCAGGCTGCCACCTGCTAAAGAAGAGGATGTGTCACCCATATCTTCTGCTGGAATTTCTCCGCGGGCAGAGGTGAGGAAGGAAAAAAGCAGTGGGGGCCAGGACGGGAGGGGTATCTCAGGCAGGGAAATGGAAAGCTTCCAGAAGAGCGCCCGGGGCCAGGACCACCCTGACTGACCTGCAGGCACCAAGTCGGCCTGCGTGCTGTCTCTGGTGTGGCTCCACGGCCCTTCCTCTAGGCTTTCAAGTCCTTGTACATATTCAGGTATTTTACCTGGGAAGGGTGGGAACAGTTCAGCAGCAGCTGGTCTGGGGCTCAGCTCACGTTTACTCACAGACGCCTTGGCACGGTGCCCCAGCTTTGCCATGAGGACGCTCCTTGCAGGGGGCCTGCTGGCTGCATGGGAGATGATTCCCCACCTCTGACCAATTTCAGAATTGTTTACCCCTGGAGCAAGTGCCCTGATAGGGTTTTCCTCTGTATAACTGGTGGGTTCTGGGTTTTTTTTTTCTTTTCTTGTTTGGTTCAAGGTAGATTTTATTCCTCTTTTATGTATTTCTAGATATAAGCATGGAAATAATTCATTCATATACATACCTCTGTGTGAAGGGAAGAACACTTTTCTGTTTTATTTTTAAATTTTATTTATTTTTAAAAATTTTGAAATTTAGTTTTATTTATTTTTTCATACAGCAGTTTATTATTAGTCATCTATTTTATACATATACATGTATACAGGTCAATCCCAATCTCCCAACTCATCCCACCACTACCACCCCATGGATTTCCCCCCTTGGTGTCCATACGTTTGTTCTCTACCTCTGTGTCTCTATTTCTGCCCTGCAAACCGGTTCATCTGTACCATTTTTCTAGGTTCCACATATATGCATTAATATACAATATGTGTTTTTCTCTTTCTGACTTACTTCACTCTGTATGACAGTCTCTAGATCCATCAACGTCTCTACAAAGGACCCAGTTTCATTCCTTTTTATGGCTGAGAAATATTCCATTTTATATATGTACCACATCTTTATCCATTCGTCTGTGTGTGGGCATTTAGGTTGCTTCCATTACCTGGCTAGTGTAAATAGTGCCGCAATGAACATTGTGGTGAATGTGTCTTTTTTGATTTATGGTTTTCTCTGGGTATATGCCCAGAAGTGGGATTGCTGGATCATATGGCAATTCTATTCTTAGTTTTTAAAGGAACCTCCATACTGTTCTCCATAGTGACTGTATCAATTTACATTCCCACCAATAGTGGAAGAGGGTTCCTTTTGTCCACACCCTCCCCAGCATTTGTGGTTTGTAGATTTTCTGATGATGCCCATTCTAACAGGTGTGAGGTGATACCTCATTGTAGTTTAGATTTGCATTTCTCTAATAATGAGTGATGTTGAGCAGCTTTTCATGCGTGTCTTGGCCATCTCTGTGTCTTCTTTGAAGAAATGTCTATTTAGATCTTCCACCCATTTTTGTATTGGGTTGTTTGTTTTTTAAAATATTAAGCTGCATGAGCTGTTTATATAGATTGGAGATTAAACTTTTGTCCATTGATTCGTTTGCAAATATTTTATATTTTATCTCTAGATCCTTGTATGGTGGTGCCAACGGCACTGTTCCATGCTTTTCCATGGCTAATATTCCATTGTGTACATGGACGACTTCTTCTTGGTGCGTTTTTCTGTTGATGGCCATTTTGGTTTCTTCCAGGTCTTGGCTATGGTACATGTGGCTGCAGTGCAGGATTGCCAGCCTGTGTCTTTTTAATTCTGCTCTACTCATGTGATAGGCCCATGAGTGGGCCTACCAGATCCCATGGTAGCTCCATTGTTACGCTTAAAGGCACGTCCATTCTGTTCTCACTACTGGCTGTTACCAGGTTACATCCCACCAGCAGCTAAAGGGTAGGCTGTTCTCTAAAACCCTTGCAGCATTTATTCCTTGTAGACATTTTTTGCTGATGATCATTCTGACGGCTGTCAGGTGAACGTTTTTGTACACTGGATTTGCATGGCTTTATTAATTCCTGATGTTCAGCCTTTTTCCATTCCGGTTTTTTTAACAAAAAAAAGAAAGAAAAAAAGAAACAGAAGACAGATGTGTGTAAAATATGCCTCTTGAAACTGTCGTTTTGAAATGTGGACGTCTTTTGAATTTTTTTGGTCGATATACGACCCCAGGATTTGTTTTCAGGGCAGGTGTCATTTACAGGCCTGCAATTATTTTGAATATCAACTGACCATTAGCGCTGGGATTAGAGCTGCTGTTGTGTGAAACGGCCACAAGGTGGCAGCAGTTCTCCTTTACCAAATCTGGTTACTAGGGCAACAGAGCCTCAATGGCAGTCGTGTTCTAGGCTGTAATTTAGAATGGAATGTGCCAGGGAAAAGCCCCTTAAGTTTGCCTCACTACTTCTTGTTCGTTTTTTCAATTTAATTTTTATTTTTTATCACAGCAAGTTTGATTACAATGTTTGGCTTGTTCTAGGTGTGCAAGATATGGTTCTTTTACACATATACATATGTCTATTCTTCCTGGGATCCTTTTCCCATGTATGTTATGATAGAATGTTGAGTATTCTTCTCTTGGTATTCCGTAGGTCTTTGGTGATTATATATTTCACCTGTGTTTGTATATGTCTGTTAACCCCAACATCCTAATGTATCCAATCCTCACACGTTTCCATTGGTGAACCATAATTTTGTTTAGTGAACCTATGATTGCCCTTCTCTGTGGAAATATCTTCACTGGTATCAATTTTTAGGTACCACTTATAAAAGATATCATATGATGTGTGTCTTTTTCTTTCTGACCTAATACAAGTTAATTGATTACCTCTAGACTCATCTATGGTGCTGCAAATGGCATTGTGTCCTTTTTTCCTTGGCTAATACTCTGTCGGTACATGCACCAGTTCATCTTTTTCCACTCACCTGTTGATGGACTTTTTTGGTTGCTTCCATGTCTTGGCTACTGTAATACCGTGGCAATGCACATGTGCCTGCCTGTGTCTTTCCAGTTCTGTCTTCTTAAGTTATAGGCCCAGGAGTGGGCCTGCTGGATCATATGATATCAAAATGTTTACCTTGTAAAGGTACCACCTCCATTCTGTTCTCATTAGTGGTTCTTACCAGGTTGCATCCCACTTAAAGTTGAGGCTATGCACTTCTCCACAACACCTGCAGCATTTATTGTTTGTAGTTTTTTGCTGATGTTTATTCTAACTAGTGTGAGCTGATACCTATTTGTGGTTGGATTTGAATACATCTCATAATCCCTTGAAATTGGCCTTTCTGGCATGTCCTTTTTTTCTTCAATCTGTGAGTACAGCTTACCTTTACAAATGCTTTTCGTGACGTATGTGTGACATTTAGAAATATTTTGGCCATTACCTCCCTCAAGACATTTGGAGGGCAGGTTTCATTTACAGCCCTCCAGTACTGGTACATATGAAGTGACCCTTAGCAGAGGTTTTAAAGCTGCTGTTTCTGGTAATGGCCAGAGGGCTGCAGCATTTCTGCTTTTCCCAGTCTGGTAACAAGGGAAACAGACTTTCCTGGCACTGGTGTTCCTCGGTTATATATTAGAGTGGAATGTGCCTGAATAAACCCCGAAATGTTGATGTCTCCTTACTTATGTTTGTTTTCTAAATTGAATTTATATATATATATTTTTTTATTGGAGTCATATTCCATTGTGTACATGGACGACTTCTTCTTTGTGCATTCCTCTGTTGATGGACATTTTCGTAGCTTCCAAGTGCTGTCTATGGTAAATATTGCTGGAGTGCAGGATTGCCAGCCTGTGTCTTTTTTTTTTCCCGGTACGTGGGGCTCTCAGTGCCATGGCCCCTCCCCTTGCAGAGCACAGGCTACGGACGTGCAGGCCCAGCAGTCATAGCTCATGGGACCAGCCGCTTCGCTGTATACGGGATCTTCCCGAACCGGGGCATGAACCCGTGTCCCCTGCATTGGCAGGCGGACTCTCAACCACTGTGTCACCAGTGAAGCCCAGCCTGTTTCTTTTGGATTCTCATCCCCTCAGGCGATAAGCCCAGCAGTGGGTATGCTTGATTGAATGGTAGCTCAGTAGTTACCTTTTCCAGGCACCTCCTTTATGTTTTCATTACTGGCTCTTACCATGTCCCACGTTGAACCAAGTGTGGGCATTTCTCCAAAACCCCTTCAGCATTTATTGTTTGCAGAATTTTTGCTGATGGCCATTCTGACTGTTGTGAGCTGATAGGTTTTTGTAATTTGGATTTGCATGACTTTAATTATTGCTAATGTTCAGCATTATTCCACGCTTTTTTAAATTTCTTGTAAAGAAAAACAGAAAAAAAAAAACGGAGAGTACGATTAACCTCTTGAAATTGTCTTCTTGGAAGCTTGTCCTCTTTTGAAATTTTTTGTCAATTTTCGACCCCAGGATTGTTTTTGAGGGCAGGTGTCATTTACAAGCCTGCAATGAGTGTGAATATTTAGTGACCATTAGCCCTGGGTTTAAAGCTGCTGTTGTGGGAAACGGCCACAAGGCGGCAGCATTTCTCGATTCCCAAATCTGGTTAGTAGGGCAGCAGAGCCTTTCTGGGACTAATGGAATACAGAAGAAGGCATCATTGAAGTCTAATACAGAATAACATGTCCTGGTGAATGGTAGAATGAGCAGCAGAGTGTAGGAATTAGGAACTACTGGATGTATATCCTCGGTGGCTTCACTGACTGTCCTGCCATCCTTTACCAGGTCCCCGGCAGCCCACAGGGCTCTCGTGGTCAGGCCACTGCCAGGTTATGGAGCTCACCTGTGCCACTACCCAGCAGCCCATGGGGCTCTCGTGGTCAGGCCCCTCCCAGGATATGAGGCTCACCTGGGCAGGTCCCCTGCAGCCCACGGGGCTTTCCTGGTCAGGCCACTCCCAGGTTATGGAACTCACCTGCACAACTACCCAGCAGCCCATGGGGCTCTCATGGTCAGGCTCCTCCCAAGATATGGAGCTCCCCTGGGCAGGTACCCCGGCAGGTTTGGGCACACAGGAACCGTGCACATAGCCTTCTTTGCAGCGCACCCCACATCACCTGTCACTCAGAGCTGACACAGAGCACCTCAGAGCAGGACTTGAACTAACCAACAGCAGCTCCGACAGGTCTGTGACCCGGGCATCACTCTGTGCGGCCTCCCTCTGCCTGGTCTTCCAGAGGCTTCCACTGCAGCCAGGCACCAGGCCTCTGTTTCCACCCATCACCCCTCCTCTCCCTGACTCCTGGGTTCCTCCCATTAGGAGAGGGTCTTCTTGAAGTTGTCTCCCACTCATGGGCCAGATAAAATGATGAGAAAACAAGCCGGAGCGGCAGCCCCTTGTCTATCCTGACTTTCAGGAGCCCACACCTGTTCCTTGGACCTGGCCGGTTCAGTGAGGTCCATTTTCTGCAACGTGAGCCCCCGAGGGATGAGGATTGGCTGACCTGGGCAGCCTGACACTGCCGGCCAACCCTCCCCAGGTGTGCCTGGGTTGAGGTCAATATAAACACCGCTCCAGGCAGCAAGAGCCCCTGCAGCTGTGCCTGACGCCATATTCTCTGCCCCGTCAGGAGTCTCGGGCCTGTGCTGGTGGGAGGGAGTGAGGGGCCACGGCTTTGTGGGTGGCCCGGTGTGAGTGGGGCTCTGCTGGACTTTCTGCAGGAGTTGCCAGGCTGCCACCTGCTAAAGAAGAGGATGTGTCACCCATATCTTCTGCTGGAATTTCTCCGCGGGCAGAGGTGAGGAAGGAAAAAAGCAGTGGGGGCCAGGACGGGAGGGGTATCTCAGGCAGGGAAATGGAAAGCTTCCAGAAGAGCGCCCGGGGCCAGGACCACCCTGACTGACCTGCAGGCACCAAGTCGGCCTGCGTGCTGTCTCTGGTGTGGCTCCACGGCCCTTCCTCTAGGCTTTCAAGTCCTTGTACATATTCAGGTATTTTACCTGGGAAGGGTGGGAACAGTTCAGCAGCAGCTGGTCTGGGGCTCAGCTCACGTTTACTCACAGACGCCTTGGCACGGTGCCCCAGCTTTGCCATGAGGACGCTCCTTGCAGGGGGCCTGCTGGCTGCATGGGAGATGATTCCCCACCTCTGACCAATTTCAGAATTGTTTACCCCTGGAGCAAGTGCCCTGATAGGGTTTTCCTCTGTATAACTGGTGGGTTCTGGGTTTTTTTTTTCTTTTCTTGTTTGGTTCAAGGTAGATTTTATTCCTCTTTTATGTATTTCTAGATATAAGCATGGAAATAATTCATTCATATACATACCTCTGTGTGAAGGGAAGAACACTTTTCTGTTTTATTTTTAAATTTTATTTATTTTTAAAAATTTTGAAATTTAGTTTTATTTATTTTTTCATACAGCAGTTTATTATTAGTCATCTATTTTATACATATACATGTATACAGGTCAATCCCAATCTCCCAACTCATCCCACCACTACCACCCCATGGATTTCCCCCCTTGGTGTCCATACGTTTGTTCTCTACCTCTGTGTCTCTATTTCTGCCCTGCAAACCGGTTCATCTGTACCATTTTTCTAGGTTCCACATATATGCATTAATATACAATATGTGTTTTTCTCTTTCTGACTTACTTCACTCTGTATGACAGTCTCTAGATCCATCAACGTCTCTACAAAGGACCCAGTTTCATTCCTTTTTATGGCTGAGAAATATTCCATTTTATATATGTACCACATCTTTATCCATTCGTCTGTGTGTGGGCATTTAGGTTGCTTCCATTACCTGGCTAGTGTAAATAGTGCCGCAATGAACATTGTGGTGAATGTGTCTTTTTTGATTTATGGTTTTCTCTGGGTATATGCCCAGAAGTGGGATTGCTGGATCATATGGCAATTCTATTCTTAGTTTTTAAAGGAACCTCCATACTGTTCTCCATAGTGACTGTATCAATTTACATTCCCACCAATAGTGGAAGAGGGTTCCTTTTGTCCACACCCTCCCCAGCATTTGTGGTTTGTAGATTTTCTGATGATGCCCATTCTAACAGGTGTGAGGTGATACCTCATTGTAGTTTAGATTTGCATTTCTCTAATAATGAGTGATGTTGAGCAGCTTTTCATGCGTGTCTTGGCCATCTCTGTGTCTTCTTTGAAGAAATGTCTATTTAGATCTTCCACCCATTTTTGTATTGGGTTGTTTGTTTTTTAAAATATTAAGCTGCATGAGCTGTTTATATAGATTGGAGATTAAACTTTTGTCCATTGATTCGTTTGCAAATATTTTATATTTTATCTCTAGATCCTTGTATGGTGGTGCCAACGGCACTGTTCCATGCTTTTCCATGGCTAATATTCCATTGTGTACATGGACGACTTCTTCTTGGTGCGTTTTTCTGTTGATGGCCATTTTGGTTTCTTCCAGGTCTTGGCTATGGTACATGTGGCTGCAGTGCAGGATTGCCAGCCTGTGTCTTTTTAATTCTGCTCTACTCATGTGATAGGCCCATGAGTGGGCCTACCAGATCCCATGGTAGCTCCATTGTTACGCTTAAAGGCACATCCATTCTGTTCTCACTACTGGCTGTTACCAGGTTACATCCCACAAGCAGCTAAAGGGTAGGCTGTTCTCTAAAACCCTTGCAGCATTTATTCCTTGTAGACATTTTTTGCTGATGATCATTCTGACGGCTGTCAGGTGAACGTTATTGTACACTGGATTTGCATGGCTTTATTAATTCCTGATGTTCAGCCTTTTTCCATTCCGGTTTTTTTAACAAAAAAAAGAAAGAAAAAAAGAAACAGAAGACAGATGTGTGTAAAATATGCCTCTTGAAACTGTCGTTTTGAAATGTGGACGTCTTTTGAATTTTTTTGGTCGATATACGACCCCAGGATTTGTTTTCAGGGCAGGTGTCATTTACAGGCCTGCAATTATTTTGAATATCAACTGACCATTAGCGCTGGGATTAGAGCTGCTGTTGTGTGAAACGGCCACAAGGTGGCAGCAGTTCTCCTTTACCAAATCTGGTTACTAGGGCAACAGAGCCTCAATGGCAGTCGTGTTCTAGGCTGTAATTTAGAATGGAATGTGCCAGGGTAAAGCCCCTTAAGTTTGCCTCACTACTTCTTGTTCGTTTTTTCAATTTAATTTTTATTTTTTATCACAGCAAGTTTGATTACAATGTTTGGCTTGTTCTAGGTGTGCAAGATATGGTTCTTTTACACATATACATATGTCTATTCTTCCTGGGATCCTTTTCCCATGTATGTTATGATAGAATGTTGAGTATTCTTCTCTTGGTATTCCGTAGGTCTTTGGTGATTATATATTTCACCTGTGTTTGTATATGTCTGTTAACCCCAACATCCTAATGTATCCAATCCTCACACGTTTCCATTGGTGAACCATAATTTTGTTTAGTGAACCTATGATTGCCCTTCTCTGTGGAAATATCTTCACCGGTATCAATTTTTAGGTACCACTTATAAAAGATATCATATGATGTGTGTCTTTTTCTTTCTGACCTAATACAAGTTAATTGATTACCTCTAGACTCATCTATGGTGCTGCAAATGGCATTGTGTCCTTTTTTCCTTGGCTAATACTCTGTCGGTACATGCACCAGTTCATCTTTTTCCACTCACCTGTTGATGGACTTTTTTGGTTGCTTCCATGTCTTGGCTACTGTAATACCGTGGCAATGCACATGTGCCTGCCTGTGTCTTTCCAGTTCTGTCTTCTTAAGTTATAGGCCCAGGAGTGGGCCTGCTGGATCATATGATATCAAAATGTTTACCTTGTAAAGGTACCACCTCCATTCTGTTCTCATTAGTGGTTCTTACCAGGTTGCATCCCACTTAAAGTTGAGGCTATGCACTTCTCCACAACACCTGCAGCATTTATTGTTTGTAGTTTTTTGCTGATGTTTATTCTAACTAGTGTGAGCTGATACCTATTTGTGGTTGGATTTGAATACATCTCATAATCCCTTGAAATTGGCCTTTCTGGCATGTCCTTTTTTTCTTCAATCTGTGAGTACAGCTTACCTTTACAAATGCTTTTCGTGACGTATGTGTGACATTTAGAAATATTTTGGCCATTACCTCCCTCAAGACATTTGGAGGGCAGGTTTCATTTACAGCCCTCCAGTACTGGTACATATGAAGTGACCCTTAGCAGAGGTTTTAAAGCTGCTGTTTCTGGTAATGGCCAGAGGGCTGCAGCATTTCTGCTTTTCCCAGTCTGGTAACAAGGGAAACAGACTTTCCTGGCACTGGTGTTCCTCGGTTATATATTAGAGTGGAATGTGCCTGAATAAACCCCGAAATGTTGATGTCTCCTTACTTATGTTTGTTTTCTAAATTGAATTTATATATATATATATTTTTATTGGAGTCATATTCCATTGTGTACATGGACGACTTCTTCTTTGTGCATTCCTCTGTTGATGGACATTTTCGTAGCTTCCAAGTGCTGTCTATGGTAAATATTGCTGGAGTGCAGGATTGCCAGCCTGTGTCTTTTTTTTTTCCCGGTACGTGGGGCTCTCAGTGCCATGGCCCCTCCCCTTGCAGAGCACAGGCTACGGACGTGCAGGCCCAGCAGTCATAGCTCATGGGACCAGCCGCTTCGCTGTATGCGGGATCTTCCCGAACCGGGGCATGAACCCGTGTCCCCTGCATTGGCAGGCGGACTCTCAACCACTGTGTCACCAGTGAAGCCCAGCCTGTTTCTTTTGGATTCTCATCCCCTCAGGCGATAAGCCCAGCAGTGGGTATGCTTGATTGAATGGTAGCTCAGTAGTTACCTTTTCCAGGCACCTCCTTTATGTTTTCATTACTGGCTCTTACCATGTCCCACGTTGAACCAAGTGTGGGCATTTCTCCAAAACCCCTTCAGCATTTATTGTTTGCAGAATTTTTGCTGATGGCCATTCTGACTGTTGTGAGCTGATAGGTTTTTGTAATTTGGATTTGCATGACTTTAATTATTGCTAATGTTCAGCATTATTCCACGCTTTTTTAAATTTCTTGTAAAGAAAAACAGAAAAAAAAAACGGAGAGTACGATTAACCTCTTGAAATTGTCTTCTTGGAAGCTTGTCCTCTTTTGAAATTTTTTGTCAATTTTCGACCCCAGGATTGTTTTTGAGGGCAGGTGTCATTTACAAGCCTGCAATGAGTGTGAATATTTAGTGACCATTAGCCCTGGGTTTAAAGCTGCTGTTGTGGGAAACGGCCACAAGGCGGCAGCATTTCTCGATTCCCAAATCTGGTTAGTAGGGCAGCAGAGCCTTTCTGGGACTAATGGAATACAGAAGAAGGCATCATTGAAGTCTAATACAGAATAACATGTCCTGGTGAATGGTAGAATGAGCAGCAGAGTGTAGGAATTAGGAACTACTGGATGTATATCCTCGGTGGCTTCACTGACTGTCCTGCCATCCTTTACCAGGTCCCCGGCAGCCCACAGGGCTCTCGTGGTCAGGCCACTGCCAGGTTATGGAGCTCACCTGTGCCACTACCCAGCAGCCCATGGGGCTCTCGTGGTCAGGCCCCTCCCAGGATATGAGGCTCACCTGGGCAGGTCCCCTGCAGCCCACGGGGCTTTCCTGGTCAGGCCACTCCCAGGTTATGGAACTCACCTGCACAACTACCCAGCAGCCCATGGGGCTCTCATGGTCAGGCTCCTCCCAAGATATGGAGCTCCCCTGGGCAGGTACCCCGGCAGGTTTGGGCACACAGGAACCGTGCACATAGCCTTCTTTGCAGCGCACCCCACATCACCTGTCACTCAGAGCTGACACAGAGCACCTCAGAGCAGGACTTGAACTAACCAACAGCAGCTCCGACAGGTCTGTGACCCGGGCATCACTCTGTGCGGCCTCCCTCTGCCTGGTCTTCCAGAGGCTTCCACTGCAGCCAGGCACCAGGCCTCTGTTTCCACCCATCACCCCTCCTCTCCCTGACTCCTGGGTTCCTCCCATTAGGAGAGGGTCTTCTTGAAGTTGTCTCCCACTCATGGGCCAGATAAAATGATGAGAAAACAAGCCGGAGCGGCAGCCCCTTGTCTATCCTGACTTTCAGGAGCCCACACCTGTTCCTTGGACCTGGCCGGTTCAGTGAGGTCCATTTTCTGCAACGTGAGCCCCCGAGGGATGAGGATTGGCTGACCTGGGCAGCCTGACACTGCCGGCCAACCCTCCCCAGGTGTGCCTGGGTTGAGGTCAATATAAACACTGCTCCAGGCAGCAAGAGCCCCTGCAGCTGTGCCTGACGCCATATTCTCTGCCCCGTCAGGAGTCTCGGGCCTGTGCTGGTGGGAGGGAGTGAGGGGCCACGGCTTTGTGGGTGGCCCGGTGTGAGTGGGGCTCTGCTGGACTTTCTGCAGGAGTTGCCAGGCTGCCACCTGCTAAAGAAGAGGATGTGTCACCCATATCTTCTGCTGGAATTTCTCCGCGGGCAGAGGTGAGGAAGGAAAAAAGCAGTGGGGGCCAGGACGGGAGGGGTATCTCAGGCAGGGAAATGGAAAGCTTCCAGAAGAGCGCCCGGGGCCAGGACCACCCTGGCTGGCCTGCAGGCACCAAGTCGGCCTGCGTGCTGTCTCTGGTGTGGCTCCACGCCCCTTCCTCTAGGCTTTCAAGTACTTGTACATATTCATGTGTTTTACCTGGGAAGGGTGGGAACAGTTCAGCAGCAGCTGGTCTGGGGCTCAGCTCACATTTACTCACAGACGCCTTGGCACGGTGCCCCAGCTTTGCCATGAGGACGCTCCTTGCAGGGGGCCTGCTGGCTTCATGGGAGATGATTCCCCACCTCTGACCAATTTCAGAATTGTTTACCCCTGGAGCAAGTGCCCTGATAGGGTTTTCCTCTGTATAACTGGTGGGTTCTGGGTTTTTTTTTTCTTTTCTTGTTTGGTTCAAGGTAGATTTTATTCCTCTTTTATGTATTTCTAGATATAAGCATGGAAATAATTCAGTCATATACATACCTCTGTGTGAAGGGAAGAACACTTTTCTGTTTTATTTTTAAATTTTATTTATTTTTAAAAATTTTGAAATTTAGTTTTATTTATTTTTTCATACAGCAGTTTATTATTAGTCATCTATTTTATACATATACATGTATACAGGTCAATCCCAATCTCCCAACTCATCCCACCACTACCACCCCATGGATTTCCCCCCTTGGTGTCCATACGTTTGTTCTCTACCTCTGTGTCTCTATTTCTGCCCTGCAAACCGGTTCATCTGTACCATTTTTCTAGGTTCCACATATATGCATTAATATACAATATGTGTTTTTCTCTTTCTGACTTACTTCACTCTGTATGACAGTCTCTAGATCCATCAACGTCTCTACAAAGGACCCAGTTTCATTCCTTTTTATGGCTGAGAAATATTCCATTTTATATATGTACCACATCTTTATCCATTCGTCTGTGTGTGGGCATTTAGGTTGCTTCCATTACCTGGCTAGTGTAAATAGTGCCGCAATGAACATTGTGGTGAATGTGTCTTTTTTGATTTATGGTTTTCTCTGGGTATATGCCCAGAAGTGGGATTGCTGGATCATATGGCAATTCTATTCTTAGTTTTTAAAGGAACCTCCATACTGTTCTCCATAGTGACTGTATCAATTTACATTCCCACCAATAGTGGAAGAGGGTTCCTTTTGTCCACACCCTCCCCAGCATTTGTGGTTTGTAGATTTTCTGATGATGCCCATTCTAACAGGTGTGAGGTGATACCTCATTGTAGTTTAGATTTGCATTTCTCTAATAATGAGTGATGTTGAGCAGCTTTTCATGCGTGTCTTGGCCATCTCTGTGTCTTCTTTGAAGAAATGTCTATTTAGATCTTCCACCCATTTTTGTATTGGGTTGTTTGTTTTTTAAAATATTAAGCTGCATGAGCTGTTTATATAGATTGGAGATTAAACTTTTGTCCATTGATTCGTTTGCAAATATTTTATATTTTATCTCTAGATCCTTGTATGGTGGTGCCAACGGCACTGTTCCATGCTTTTCCATGGCTAATATTCCATTGTGTACATGGACGACTTCTTCTTGGTGCGTTTTTCTGTTGATGGCCATTTTGGTTTCTTCCAGGTCTTGGCTATGGTACATGTGGCTGCAGTGCAGGATTGCCAGCCTGTGTCTTTTTAATTCTGCTCTACTCATGTGATAGGCCCATGAGTGGGCCTACCAGATCCCATGGTAGCTCCATTGTTACGCTTAAAGGCACGTCCATTCTGTTCTCACTACTGGCTGTTACCAGGTTACATCCCACCAGCAGCTAAAGGGTAGGCTGTTCTCTAAAACTCTTGCAGCATTTATTCCTTGTAGACATTTTTTGCTGATGATCATTCTGACGGCTGTCAGGTGAACGTTTTTGTACACTGGATTTGCATGGCTTTATTAATTCCTGATGTTCAGCCTTTTTCCATTCCGGTTTTTTTAACAAAAAAAAGAAAGAAAAAAAGAAACAGAAGACAGATGTGTGTAAAATATGCCTCTTGAAACTGTCGTTTTGAAATGTGGACGTCTTTTGAATTTTTTTGGTCGATATACGACCCCAGGATTTGTTTTCAGGGCAGGTGTCATTTATAGGCCTGCAATTATTTTGAATATCAACTGACCATTAGCGCTGGGATTAGAGCTGCTGTTGTGTGAAACGGCCACAAGGTGGCAGCAGTTCTCCCTTACCAAATCTGGTTACTAGGGCAACAGAGCCTCAATGGCAGTCGTGTTCTAGGCTGTAATTTAGAATGGAATGTGCCAGGGAAAAGCCCCTTAAGTTTGCCTCACTACTTCTTGTTCGTTTTTTTAATTTAATTTTTATTTTTTATCACAGCAAGTTTGATTACAATGTTTGGCTTGTTCTAGGTGTGCAAGATATGGTTCTTTTACACATATACATATGTCTATTCTTCTGGGATCCTTTTCCCATGTATGTTATGACAGAATATTGAGTATTCTTCTCTTGGTATTCCGTAGGTCTTTGGTGATTATATATTTCACCTGTGTTTGTATATGTCTTTTAACCCCAATATCCTAATGTATCCAATCCTCACACCTTTCCATGGGTGAACCATAATTTTGTTTAGTGAACCTGTGATTGCCCTTCTCTGTGGAAATATCTTCACTGGTACCAATTTTTAGTTACCACCTATAAGTGATATCATATGATATGTGTCTTTCTCTTTCTGACTTACTACAAGTCGCTTGTTACCTCTAGACTCATCTACGGTGCGGCAAATGGCATTGTGTCCTTTTTTTCCTTGGCTAATACTCTGTCTGTACATGTACCAGTTCATCTTTGTCCACTCATCTGTTGATGGACTTTTTTGGTTGCTTCCATGTCTTGGCTACTGTAATACCGTGGCAATGCACATGTGCCTGCCTGTGTCTTTCCAGTTCTGTCTTCTTACGTTATAGGCCCAGGAGTGGGCCTGCTGGATCATATGGTAGCAAAATATTTACCTTGTAAAGGCACCTCCATTCTGTTCTCATTAGTGGTTCTTACCAGGTTATGTCCCACTTAAAGTTGAGGGTAGGCACTTCTGCCCAACACCTTCAGCATTTATTGTTTGTAGTTTTTTTGCTGATGTTTATTCTAACTACTGTGAGCTGATACTTCTTTGTGCTTGGATTTGCATGTGTCTCATAACCCCTTGAAATTGAACTTTCTGGCATTCCCCTTTATTCTTCAAACTGAGAGTACAGCTTACCTTTTCAAATTGTTTTCTTGAAGTATGTATGACATTTTGAAATATTTTGTCCTTTACCTCCCTCAAGACCTTTTGAGGGAAAATTTCATTTACAGCCCTCCAGCAATGTTGCATATGAAGTGACCCTTAGCACAGGTTTTATACCTGCTGTTGCAGGTAATGACGAGAGTGCGGTACCATTTCTGCTTTGCCAATGTGGTAACTAGGGAAACAGACCTTCCTAGCAGTGGTGTTCCTCGCTTATAAATTAGTATGCAATGTGCCCAGATAAACCCACAAATGCTGATGTCCTCTTACATATGTTTGATTTTTAAATGAATTTATATTTTTTTGGAGACATATTCCATTGTGTACATGGAACACTTCTTCTTTGTGCATTCCTCTGTTGATGGACATTTTCGTTGCTTCCAAGTGTTGGCTGTGGTACATATTGCTGTAGTGAAGGATTGCCAGTCTGTGTCTTTTTGTTTGTTTGTTTGTTTGTTTGTGGTATGTGGGCCTCTCACTGCCGTGGCCTCTCCCTTTGTGGAGCAAAGGCTCCGGACGTGCAGGCCCAGCAGCCATAGCACACGGGACCAGACACTTTGCGCCATGTTGGATCTTCTTGGATGGGCACATGAACCCGTGTCCCCTGCATCGGCAGACAGATTCTCAACCACTGCACCACCAGTGAAGCCCAGCCTGTGACTTTTTGATTCTTATACTCTCAGGCGATAGGCCAAGCTGTGGGTATGCTTGATTGAATCGTAGCTCCATACTTATCTTTTCAAGGCACCTCCTTTGTGTTTTCATTACTGGCTCTTACCATGTCCCACGTTGAACCAAGGGTAGGCACTTCTCCACAAAACCTTCAGCATTTATTTTTGGCAGAATTTTTGCTGATGGCCATTCTGACTGGTGTGAGCTGATAGGTTTTTGTAATTTGGATTTGCATGTCTTTAGTTATTCCTAATGTTCAGCTTTTCCCACAACATTTTAAATTTCTGTTAAACAAAAACAGAAAAAAACGGTGAGTACAATAATCCTATTGAAATTGTCTTCTTGGAAGGAGGCCCGCTTTTGAATTTTTTGGTCGATATTCAAACCCAGGGTTTTTTTGAGGGCAGGTGTCATTTACAGGCATGCAATGAGTGTGAATATTTAGTGACCAGTAGAACTGGGATTAAAGCTGCTGTTGTGGGAAACGGCCACAAGGCGGCATCATTTCTCCATTGCCAAATCTGCTTACTAGGGCAGCAGAGCCTTTCTGGAAGTCCTGTTCCTAGGTTGTAAATTACAATGGAATGTGCCAGGAAAAACCCCTATAAGTTTATGTCACATTACATTTCTCCGTTGTTTCAATTTTTTAAATAGGTGTAATGAATAGGATATTGTTTGTCCTATGTGTACACAATCTGGTTCATTTGTACAATACATATATATATATATATATACATATACATATATACATATATATATACACACACACACACATATATATATATATATATATATATATATATATACTCATGTACAGATCCAATTCCCATGTAAATTATAGCAGAGTTTTCCATAGACCACCCTTGCTCTATGGTCGGTCTTTTTGATATATGTATTTAATAGGTATTTGTACAGGTATGGTAACCCTAATCTTAATTTTTCCATTCCCACCACCTTTCCTTTTAGACAAGCATAGTTTGTTTTCTAAGTCTGTGAGTGTCTTTCACTGTGGAAATATGTTCATTTGTGTCAGTTGTTAGATAACGCCTATAAGTGATATCATAGGATATGTCTTTTGCTTTCCTACTTACCTCATGTTCTGTGATTATCTCTAGGCTCATCTATGGTGCCTCAGAGAGCAGTGTTTCATCGTTTTCCATGGGTAATATTCCATTGTGTACACGGACCACTTCTTTATCCATTCATGTGGTGATGGACATTTTGGATGCTTCCGTGTCTTGGCTACTGTGAAAATTCCTGCAGTGCAGCTGTTGAAGCCTGTGCCTTCTCGACTCTGGACTTCTCAGGTGAGAGGCTCAGCGGTGGGTCTGCTGAATGGAATGGGGGTTCAATTTTTACTTGTAAACACAGCTCCTTTCTGTTCCCATTATTAGCTCTTACCACTTTACATCCCACCAGCAGATAAGGGTACACAGTTCTCTATAACCCCTTCAGCATTTATTGTTTGTAGACTTTGTCTGATGATAGTAGACATGTGTGATTTGAAACCTTTTTGGAGGTTAGATTTGCATGAGTCCAATAACTCCTGATGTTGAGCTTTTATCCATTTTCTTCTTTTTTGAAAATGAGTGAGTAAAACTTACCCCTCCATACTATCTCCTTGAAAAATTTGCCAGTTTTGAATACTTTGGCCATTCCCTACCTCAGGACATTTTTTGACGGCAGGTGACCTTTACAGCCCTGAGTCCTTGAGAAAGTTAAGTGACCATTAGCTGTGGGTTTAAAGCCGCTCTTGTGGGAAACGGCCACAAGGCGGCAGCATTTCTCCATTTCCAGCTGTGGGATTTGGGGTAACAGAGCTTTCCTGGAAATCGTGTTAATAAGCTGCAAATTCGAGTAGAATGTGCCAGCACAAACCCCCAAGAGATTATATCTCCTAGATATTTTTGTTTGTAAATTTAATTTTTTTAATTATCAGAGCAAATTTGATAAAAATGTAGATTCTCCTATGTGTACAGTTTCTGGTTCATGCTATCAATGTATCTGTCTATTCCTCTTTGGATCTTCTCCCGGGTATGTTATTATAGAGTGTTGAGTAGACCTGTCTTCGTATTCCATAGGTGTTTTGTGATTATATATTTCATACGTATTAGTACATGTCTGTTAACTCCCATATCCTAATTCATATATTCCTTACACCTTTCCATTTGGTTAAACATAAATTGGTTTTCTGAATCTATGCGTGTCCTTCTCTTGGAAATTATTTCATGGCTATCAATTTTTAGGTAACACCTATAAGGGATGCCATAGGATGTCTGTCTTTTGGTTTCCTTCTTACTTCAAGTTGGGTGATTATCTCTAGATCTTTCTCTGGTGGTGCCAACGGCACTGCACCATGCTTTTCCATGGCTAATATTCCATTTTGTACATGGATGACATCTTCTTGGTGCATTTTTCTGTTGATGGACATTTTTGTTTCTTCCAGGTCTTGGCCATGGTACATGTTGCTACAGTGCAGGGATTTCAGCCTGTGTCTTTTTGATTCTGGTCTACTCAGGTGATAGGCCAAGAGTGGGCCTACCAGATCACATGGTATCTCAATGTTTACTCTTAAACACACCACCGTTCTGTTCTCACTACTCGCTGTTACCAGGTTACATCCCACCAGCCGCTAAAGTGTAGGCTGTTCTCTAAAACCCATGCAGCATTTATTCTTTGTAGACTTTTTTTTTGCTGACGATCATTCTCTCGGCTGTCAGGTGAACGTTTTTGTACAATGGATTTGCATGTCTTTATTAATTCCTGATGTTCAGCCTTTTTCCATTCCTGTTTTTTTAACAAAAGAAAGAAAGAAAAGGAAAGAGAAGACAAATGTGCATAAAATATGCCTTTTGAAACTGTCGTTTTGAAAAGTGGATGTCTTTTGAATTTTTTGTTGATATACAACCCCAGGATTTGTTTTCAGGGCAGGTGTCATTTACAGGCCTGCAATTATTTTGAATATCAACTGACCATTAGCCCTTGGATTAAATCTGCTGTTGTGTGAAACGGCCACAAGGTGGCAGCAGTTCTCCTTTACCAAATCTGGTTACTAAGGCAGCAAAGCCTCAATGGAAGTTGTGTTCTAGGTTGTAATTTAGAATGGAATGTGCCAGGAAAAAGCCTCTTAAGTTTATGTCTCACTACTTCTTGTTCATTTTTGTAATTGAATTTTTATTTTTTATCACAGCATGTTGGATTACAATGTTTGGCTTCTTCTAGGTGTGCAAGATGTGGTTCTTTTACACATATACATATGTCTGTTCTTCCTGGGATCCTTTTCCCATGTACGTTATGGCAGAATGTTGAGTAGTCTTCTCTTGGTATTCCGTAGGTCTTTGGTGATTATATATTTCACTTGTGTTGGTATGTGTCTCTTTACACCAATAGCCTAATGTATCCAATCCTCACACCTTTCCATTGGTGAGCCATAAGTTTGTTTAATGAATCTGTGATTGCCCTTCTCTGTGGAAATATCTTCACTGGTATCAATTTTTAGGTAACCCCTATAAGTGATATCATACGATATGTGTCTTACTCTTTCTGACTTACTACAAGTTGCGTGATTACCTCTAGACCCATCTACGGTGCTGCACATGGCATTGTGTTCTTTTTCTACTTGGCTAATTTTCCATCTATACATGCACCAGTTCATCTTTGTCCACTCATCTGTTGATGGACATTTTGGTTGCTTCCATGTCTTGGCTATTGTAATAACTGCGGCAATGCACATTTGCCTGCCTGTGTCTTTCCAATTCTGTCTTCTTAGGTTATAGGCCCAGGAGTGGGCCTCCTGGATCACATGGTAGCGAAATGTTTTCCTTGTAAAGGCACCTCCACTCTGTTCTCATTAGTGGCACTTACCAGGTTATGTCCCACTTAAATTTGAGGGTATGCACTTCTCCACAACACCTTCAGCATTTATTCTTTGTAGATTTTTTGCTGATGTTTACTCTGACTAGTGTGAGCTGATACTTCTTTGTGCTTGGATTTGCATGTGTCTCATAATCCCTTGAAATTGATCTTTCTGGCATGTCCTTTTTTTCTTCAAACTGAGAGTACAGCTTACCTCTTCTAATTGTTTTCTTGAAGTATGTATGACATTTTGAAATATTTTGTCCTTTACCTCCCTCAAGACATTTTGAGGGCAAGTTTCATTTACAGCCCTCCAGTACTGGTGCATATGAAGTGACCCTTAGCACAGGTTTTATACCTGCTGTTGCAGGTAATGGCGAGAGGGCGGCACCATTTCTGCTTTGCCAATCTGGTAACTAGGGAAACAGACCTTCCTAGCAGTGGTGTTCCTCGCTTATAAATTAGTGTGCAATGTGCCCGGATAAACCCACAAATGCTGATGTCCCCTTACATATGTTTGATTTTTAAATGAATTTATATTTTTTTGGAGACATATTCCATTGTGTACATGGAACGCTTCTTCTTTGTGCATTCCTCTGTTGATGGACATTTTCGTTGCTTCCAAGTGTTGGCTGTGGTACATATTGCTGTAGTGAAGGATTGCCAGTCTGTGTCTTTTTGTTTGTTTGTTTGTTTGTTTGTGGTATGTGGGCCTCTCACTGCCGTGGCCTCTCCCTTTGTGGAGCAAAGGCTCCGGACGTGCAGGCCCAGCAGCCATAGCACACGGGACCAGACACTTTGCGCCATGTTGGATCTTCTTGGATGGGCACATGAACCCGTGTCCCCTGCATCGGCAGACAGATTCTCAACCACTGCACCACCAGTGAAGCCCAGCCTGTGACTTTTTGATTCTTATACTCTCAGGCGATAGGCCAAGCTGTGGGTATGCTTGATTGAATCGTAGCTCCATACTTATCTTTTCAAGGCACCTCCTTTGTGTTTTCATTACTGGCTCTTACCATGTCCCACGTTGAACCAAGGGTAGGCACTTCTCCACAAAACCTTCAGCATTTATTTTTGGCAGAATTTTTGCTGATGGCCATTCTGACTGGTGTGAGCTGATAGGTTTTTGTAATTTGGATTTGCATGCCTTTAGTTATTCCTAATGTTCAGCTTTTCCCACAACATTTTAAATTTCTGTTAAACAAAAACAGAAAAAAACAGTGAGTACAGTAATCCTATTGAAATTGTCTTCTTGGAAGGAGGCCCGCTTTTGAATTTTTTGGTCGATATTCGAACCCAGGGTTTTTTTGAGGGCAGGTGTCATTTACAGGCATGCAATGAGTGTGAATATTTAGTGACCAGTAGAACTGGGATTAAAGCTGCTGTTGTGGGAAACGGCCACAAGGCGGCGTCATTTCTCCATTGCCAAATCTGGTTACTAGGGCAGCAGAGCCTTTCTGGAAGTCCTGTTCCTAGGTTGTAAATTACAATGGAATGTGCCAGGAAAAAGCCCTATAAGTTTATGTCACATTACTTTTCTTCGTTGTTTCAATTTTTTAAATAGGTGTAATGAATAGGATATTGTTTGTCCTATGTGTACACAATCTGGTTCATTTGTACAATACATATATATATATATATATACATATACATATATACATATATATACACACACACACATATATATATATATATATATATTCATGTACAGATCCAATTCCCATGTAAATTATAGCAGAGTTTTCCATAGACCACCCTTGCTCTATGGTCGGTCTTTTTGATATATGTATTTAATAGGTATTTGTACAGGTATGGTAACCCTAATCTTAATTTTTCCATTCCCACCACCTTTCCTTTTAGACAAGCATAGTTTGTTTTCTAAGTCTGTGAGTGTCTTTCACTGTGGAAATATGTTCATTTGTGTCAGTTGTTAGATAACGCCTATAAGTGATATCATAGGATATGTCTTTTGCTTTCCTACTTACCTCATGTTCTGTGATTATCTCTAGGCTCATCTATGGTGCCTCAGAGAGCAGTGTTTCATCGTTTTCCATGGGTAATATTCCATTGTGTACACGGACCACTTCTTTATCCATTCATGTGGTGATGGACATTTTGGATGCTTCCGTGTCTTGGCTACTGTGAAAATTCCTGCAGTGCAGCTGTTGAAGCCTGTGCCTTCTCGACTCTGGACTTCTCAGGTGAGAGGCTCAGCGGTGGGTCTGCTGAATGGAATGGGGGTTCAATTTTTACTTGTAAACGCAGCTCCTTTCTGTTCCCATTATTAGCTCTTACCACTTTACATCCCACCAGCAGATAAGGGTACACAGTTCTCTATAACCCCTTCAGCATTTATTGTTTGTAGACTTTGTCTGATGATAATAGACATGTGTGATTTGAAACCTTATTGGAGGTTAGATTTGCATGAGTCCAATAACTCCTGATGTTGAGCTTTTATCCATTTTCTTCTTTTTTGAAAATGAGTGAGTAAAACTTACCCCTCCATACTATCTCCTTGAAAAATTTGCCAGTTTTGAATACTTTGGCCATTCCCTACCTCAGGACATTTTTTGACGGCAGGTGACCTTTACAGCCCTGAGTCCTTGAGAAAGTTAAGTGACCATTAGCTGTGGGTTTAAAGCCGCTCTTGTGGGAAACGGCCACAAGGCGGCAGCATTTCTCTATTTCCAGCTGTGGGATTTGGGGTAACAGAGCTTTCCTGGAAATCGTGTTAATAAGCTGCAAATTCGAGTAGAATGTGCCAGCACAAACCCCCAAGAGATTATATCTCCTAGATATTTTTGTTTGTAAATTTATTTTTTTTTAATTATCAGAGCAAATTTGATAAAAATGTAGATTCTCCTATGTGTACAGTTTCTGGTTCATGCTATCAATGTATCTGTCTATTCCTCTTTGGATCCTCTCCCGTGTATGTTATTATAGAGTGTTGAGTAGACCTGTCTTCGTATTCCATAGGTGTTTTGTGATTATATATTTCATACGTATTAGTACATGTCTGTTAACTCCCATATCCTAATTCATATATTCCTTACACCTTTCCATTTGGTTAAACATAAATTGGTTTTCTGAATCTATGCGTGTCCTTCTCTTGGAAATTATTTCATGGCTATCAATTTTTAGGTAACACCTATAAGGGATGCCATAGGATGTCTGTCTTTTGGTTTCCTTCTTACTTCAAGTTGGGTGATTATCTCTAGATCTTTCTCTGGTGGTGCCAACGGCACTGCACCATGCTTTTCCATGGCTAATATTCCATTTTGTACATGGATGACATCTTCTTGGTGCATTTTTCTGTTGATGGACATTTTTGTTTCTTCCAGGTCTTGGCCATGGTACATGTTGCTACAGTGCAGGGATTTCAGCCTGCGTCTTTTTGATTTTGGTCTACTCAGGTGATAGGCCAAGAGTGGGCCTACCAGATCACATGATATCTCAAAGTTTACTCTTAAACACACCACCGTTCTGTTCTCACTACTCGCTGTTACCAGGTTACATCCCACCAGCCGCTAAAGTGTAGGCTGTTCTCTAAAACCCATGCAGCATTTATTCTTTGTAGACTTTTTTTTTGCTGACGATCATTCTCTCGGCTGTCAGGTGAACGTTTTTATACAATGGATTTGCATGTCTTTATTAATTCCTGATGTTCAGCCTTTTTCCATTCCTGTTTTTTTAACAAAAGAAAGAAAGAAAAGGAAAGAGAAGACAAATGTGCATAAAATATGCCTTTTGAAACTGTCGTTTTGAAAAGTGGATGTCTTTTGAATTTTTTGTTGATATACGACCCCAGGATTTGTTTTCAGGGCAGGTGTCATTTACAGGCCTGCCATTATTTTGAATATCAACTGACCATTAGCCCTTGGATTAAATCTGCTGTTGTGTGAAACGGCCACAAGGTGGCAGCAGTTCTCCTTTACCAAATCTGGTTACTAAGGCAGCAAAGCCTCAATGGAAGTTGTGTTCTAGGTTGTAATTTAGAATGGAATGTGCCAGGAAAAAGCCTCTTAAGTTTATGTCTCACTACTTCTTGTTCATTTTTGTAATTGAATTTTTATTTTTTATCACAGCATGTTGGATTACAATGTTTGGCTTCTTCTAGGTGTGCAAGATGTGGTTCTTTTACACATATACATATGTCTGTTCTTCCTGGGATCCTTTTCCCATGTACGTTATGGCAGAATGTTGAGTAGTCTTCTCTTGGTATTCCATAGGTCTTTGATGATTATATATTTCACTTGTGTTGGTATGTGTCTCTTTACACCAATAGCCTAATGTATCCAATCCTCACACCTTTCCAATGGTGAGCCATAAGTTTGTTTAATGAATCTGTGATTGCCCTTCTCTGTGGAAATATCTTCACTGGTATCAATTTTTAGGTAACCCCTATAAGTGATATCATACGATATGTGTCTTACTCTTTCTGACTTACTACAAGTTGCGTGATTACCTCTAGACCCATCTACGGTGCTGCACATGGCATTGTGTTCTTTTTCTACTTGGCTAATTTTCCATCTATACATGCACCAGTTCATCTTTGTCCACTCATCTGTTGATGGACATTTTGGTTGCTTCCATGTCTTGGCTATTGTAATAACTGCGGCAATGCACATTTGCCTGCCTGTGTCTTTCCAATTCTGTCTTCTTAGGTTATAGGCCCAGGAGTGGGCCTCCTGGATCACATGGTAGCGAAATGTTTTCCTTGTAAAGGCACCTCCACTCTGTTCTCATTAGTGGCACTTACCAGGTTATGTCCCACTTAAATTTGAGGGTATGCACTTCTCCACAACACCTTCAGCATTTATTCTTTGTAGATTTTTTGCTGATGTTTACTCTGACTAGTGTGAGCTGATACTTCTTTGTGCTTGGATTTGCATGTGTCTCATAATCCCTTGACATTGATCTTTCTGGCATGTCCTTTTTTTCTTCAAACTGAGAGTACAGCTTACCTCTTCTAATTGTTTTCTTGAAGTATGTATGACATTTTGAAATATTTTGTCCTTTACCTCCCTCAAGACATTTTGAGGGCAAGTTTCATTTACAGCCCTCCAGTACTGGTGCATATGAAGTGACCCTTAGCACAGGTTTTATACCTGCTGTTGCAGGTAATGGCGAGAGGGCGGCACCATTTCTGCTTTGCCAATCTGGTAACTAGGGAAACAGACCTTCCTAGCAGTGGTGTTCCTCGCTTATAAATTAGTGTGCAATGTGCCCGGATAAACCCACAAATGCTGATGTCCCCTTACATATGTTTGATTTTTAAATGAATTTATATTTTTTTGAAGACATATTCCATTGTGTACATGGAACGCTTCTTCTTTGTGCATTCCTCTGTTGATGGACATTTTCGTTGCTTCCAAGTGTTGGCTGTGGTACATATTGCTGTAGTGAAGGATTGCCAGGCTGTGTTTTTTTGTTTGTTTGTTTGTTTGTTTGCGGTATGTGGGCCTCTCACTGCCGTGGCCTCTCCCTTTGTGGAGCAAAGGCTCCGGACGTGCAGGCCCAGCAGCCATAGCACACGGGACCAGACACTTTGCGCCATGTTGGATCTTCTTGGATGGGCACATGAACCTGTGTCCCCTGCATCGGCAGACAGATTCTCAACCACTGCACCACCAGTGAAGCCCAGCCTGTGACTTTTTGATTCTTATACTCTCAGGCGATAGGCCAGGCTGTGGGTATGCTTGATTGAATGGTAGCTCCATACTTATCTTTTCAAGGCACCTCCTTTGTGTTTTCATTACTGGCTCTTACCATGTCCCACGTTGAACCAAGGGTAGGCACTTCTCCACAAAACCTTCAGCATTTATTTTTGGCAGAATTTTTGCTGATGGCCATTCTGACTGGTGTGAGCTGATAGGTTTTTGTAATTTCGATTTGCATGTCTTTAGTTATTCCTAATGTTCAGCTTTTCCCACAACATTTTAAATTTCTGTTAAACAAAAACAGAAAAAAACGGTGAGTACAATAATCCTATTGAAATTGTCTTCTTGGAAGGAGGCCCGCTTTTGAATTTTTTGGTCGATATTCGAACCCAGGGTTTTTTTGAGGGCAGGTGTCATTTACAGGCATGCAATGAGTGTGAATATTTAGTGACCAGTAGAACTGGGATTAAAGCTGCTGTTGTGGGAAACGGCCACAAGGCGGCATCATTTCTCCATTGCCAAATCTGGTTACTAGGGCAGCAGAGCCTTTCTGGAAGTCCTGTTCCTAGGTTGTAAATTACAATGGAATGTGCCAGGAAAAAGCCCTATAAGTTTATGTCACATTACTTTTCTTCGTTGTTTCAATTTTTTAAATAGGTGTAATGAATAGGATATTGTTTGTCCTATGTGTACACAATCTGGTTCATTTGTACAATACATATATATATATATACATATACATATATACATATATATACACACACACATATATATATATATATATATATTCATGTACAGATCCAATTCCCATGTAAATTATAGCAGAGTTTTCCATAGACCACCCTTGCTCTATGGTCGGTCTTTTTGATATATGTATTTAATAGGTATTTGTACAGGTATGGTAACCCTAATCTTAATTTTTCCATTCCCACCACCTTTCCTTTTAGACAAGCATAGTTTGTTTTCTAAGTCTGTGAGTGTCTTTCACTGTGGAAATATGTTCATTTGTGTCAGTTGTTAGATAACGCCTATAAGTGATATCATAGGATATGTCTTTTGCTTTCCTACTTACCTCATGTTCTGTGATTATCTCTAGGCTCATCTATGGTGCCTCAGAGAGCAGTGTTTCATCGTTTTCCATGGGTAATATTCCACTGTGTACACGGACCACTTCTTTATCCATTCATGTGGTGATGGACATTTTGGATACTTCCGTGTCTTGGCTACTGTGAAAATTCCTGCAGTGCAGCTGTTGAAGCCTGTGCCTTCTCGACTCTGGACTTCTCAGGTGAGAGGCTCAGCGGTGGGTCTGCTGAATGGAATGGGGGTTCAATTTTTACTTGTAAACGCAGCTCCTTTCTGTTCCCATTATTAGCTCTTACCACTTTACATCCCACCAGCAGATAAGGGTACACAGTTCTCTATAACCCCTTCAGCATTTACTGTTTGTAGACTTTGTCTGATGATAATAGACATGTGTGATTTGAAACCTTTTTGGAGGTTAGATTTGCATGAGTCCAATAACTCCTGATGTTGAGCTTTTATCCATTTTCTTCTTTTTTGAAAATGAGTGAGTAAAACTTACCCCTCCATACTATCTCCTTGAAAAATTTGCCAGTTTTGAATACTTTGGCCATTCCCTACCTCAGGACATTTTTTGACGGCAGGTGACCTTTACAGCCCTGAGTCCTTGAGAAAGTTAAGTGACCATTAGCTGTGGGTTTAAAGCCGCTCTTGTGGGAAACGGCCACAAGGCGGCAGCATTTCTCTATTTCCAGCTGTGGGATTTGGGGTAACAGAGCTTTCCTGGAAATCGTGTTAATAAGCTGCAAATTCGAGTAGAATGTGCCAGCACAAACCCCCAAGAGATTATATCTCCTAGATATTTTTGTTTGTAAATTTATTTTTTTTTAATTATCAGAGCAAATTTGATAAAAATGTAGATTCTCCTATGTGTACAGTTTCTGGTTCATGCTATCAATGTATCTGTCTATTCCTCTTTGGATCCTCTCCCGTGTATGTTATTATAGAGTGTTGAGTAGACCTCTCTTCGTATTCCATAGGTGTTTTGTGATTATATATTTCATATGTATTAGTACATGTCTCTTAACTCCCATATCCTAATTCATATATTCCTTACACCTTTCCGTTTGGTTAAACATAAATTGGTTTTCTGAATCTATGCGTGTCCTTCTCTTGGAAATTATTTCATGGCTATCAATTTTTAGGTAACACCTATGAGGGATGCCATAGGATGTCTGTCTTTTGGTTTCCTTCTTACTTCAAGTTGGGTGATTATCTCTAGATCTTTCTCTGGTGGTGCCAACGGCACTGCACCATGCTTTTCCATGGCTAATATTCCATTTTGTACATGGATGACATCTTCTTGGTGCATTTTTCTGTTGATGGACATTTTTGTTTCTTCCAGGTCTTGGCCATGGTACATGTTGCTACAGTGCAGGGATTTCAGCCTGTGTCTTTTTGATTCTGGTCTACTCAGGTGATAGGCCAAGAGTGGGTCTACCAGATCACATGGTATCTCAATGTTTACTCTTAAACACACCACCGTTCTGTTCTCACTACTCGCTGTTACCAGGTTACATCCCACCAGCCGCTAAAGTGTAGGCTGTTCTCTAAAACCCATGCAGCATTTATTCTTTGTAGACTTTTTTTTTGCTGATGATCATTCTGTCGGCTGTCCGGTGAACGTTTTTGTACAATGGATTTGCATGTCTTTATTAATTCCTGATGTTCAGCCTTTTTCCATTCCTGTTTTTTTAACAAAAGAAAGAAAGAAAAGGAAAGAGAAGACAAATGTGCATAAAATATGCCTTTTGAAACTGTCGTTTTGAAAAGTGGATGTCTTTTGAATTTTTTGTTGATATACGACCCCAGGATTTGTTTTCAGGGCAGGTGTCATTTACAGGCCTGCCATTATTTTGAATATCAACTGACCATTAGCCCTTGGATTAAATCTGCTGTTGTGTGAAACGGCCACAAGGTGGCAGCAGTTCTCCTTTACCAAATCTGGTTACTAAGGCAGCAAAGCCTCAATGGAAGTTGTGTTCTAGGTTGTAATTTAGAATGGAATGTGCCAGGAAAAAGCCTCTTAAGTTTATGTCTCACTACTTCTTGTTCATTTTTGTAATTGAATTTTTATTTTTTATCACAGCATGTTGGATTACAATGTTTGGCTTCTTCTAGGTGTGCAAGATGTGGTTCTTTTACACATATACATATGTCTGTTCTTCCTGGGATCCTTTTCCCATGTACGTTATGGCAGAATGTTGAGTAGTCTTCTCTTGGTATTCCGTAGGTCTTTGGTGATTATATATTTCACTTGTGTTGGTATGTGTCTCTTTACACCAATAGCCTAATGTATCCAATCCTCACACCTTTCCATTGGTGAGCCATAAGTTTGTTTAATGAATCTGTGATTGCCCTTCTCTGTGGAAATATCTTCACTGGTATCAATTTTTAGGTAACCCCTATAAGTGATATCATACGATATGTGTCTTACTCTTTCTGACTTACTACAAGTTGCGTGATTACCTCTAGACCCATCTACGGTGCTGCACATGGCATTGTGTTCTTTTTCTACTTGGCTAATTTTCCATCTATACATGCACCAGTTCATCTTTGTCCACTCATCTGTTGATGGACATTTTGGTTGCTTCCATGTCTTGGCTATTGTAATAACTGCGGCAATGCACATTTGCCTGCCTGTGTCTTTCCAATTCTGTCTTCTTAGGTTATAGGCCCAGGAGTGGGCCTCCTGGATCACATGGTAGCGAAATGTTTTCCTTGTAAAGGCACCTCCACTCTGTTCTCATTAGTGGCATTACCAGGTTATGTCCCACTTAAATTTGAGGGTATGCACTTCTCCACAACACCTTCAGCATTTATTCTTTGTAGATTTTTTGCTGATGTTTACTCTGACTAGTGTGAGCTGATACTTCTTTGTGCTTGGATTGCATCTGTCTCATAATCCCTTGAAATTGAACTTTCTGGCATGTCCTTTTTTTCTTCAAACTGAGAGTACAGCTTACCTCTTCTAATTGTTTTCTTGAAGTATGTATGACATTTTGAAATATTTTGTCCTTTACCTCCCTCAAGACATTTTGAGGGCAAGTTTCATTTACAGCCCTCCAGTACTGGTGCATATGAAGTGACCCTTAGCACAGGTTTTATACCTGCTGTTGCAGGTAATGGCGAGAGGGCGGCACCATTTCTGCTTTGCCAATCTGGTAACTAGGGAAACAGACCTTCCTAGCAGTGGTGTTCCTCGCTCATAAATTAGTGTGCAATGTGCCCGGATAAACCCACAAATGCTGATGTCCCCTTACATATGTTTGATTTTTAAATGAATTTATATTTTTTTGGAGACATATTCCATTGTGTACATGGAACGCTTCTTCTTTGTGCATTCCTCTGTTGATGGACATTTTCGTTGCTTCCAAGTGTTGGCTGTGGTACATATTGCTGTAGTGAAGGATTGCCAGGCTGTGTCTTTTTGTTTGTTTGTTTGTTTGTTTGCGGTATGTGGGCCTCTCACTGCCGTGGCCTCTCCCTTTGTGGAGCAAAGGCTCCGGACGTGCAGGCCCAGCAGCCATAGCACACGGGACCAGACACTTTGCGCCATGTTGGATCTTCTTGGATGGGCACATGAACCCGTGTCCCCTGCATCGGCAGGCAGATTCTCAACCACTGCACCACCAGTGAAGCCCAGCCTGTGACTTTTTGATTCTTATACTCTCAGGCGATAGGCCAAGCTGTGGGTATGCTTGATTGAATCGTAGCTCCATACTTATCTTTTCAAGGCACCTCCTTTGTGTTTTCATTACTGGCTCTTACCATGTCCCACGTTGAACCAAGGGTAGGCACTTCTCCACAAAACCTTCAGCATTTATTTTTGGCAGAATTTTTGCTGATGGCCATTCTGACTGGTGTGAGCTGATAGGTTTTTGTAATTTGGATTTGCATGTCTTTAGTTATTCCTAATGTTCAGCTTTTCCCACAACATTTTAAATTTCTGTTAAACAAAAACAGAAAAAAACGGTGAGTACAATAATCCTATTGAAATTGTCTTCTTGGAAGGAGGCCCGCTTTTGAATTTTTTGGTCGATATTCCAACCCAGGGTTTTTTTGAGGGCAGGTGTCATTTACAGGCATGCAATGAGTGTGAATATTTAGTGACCAGTAGAACTGGGATTAAAGCTGCTGTTGTGGGAAACGGCCACAAGGCGGCATCATTTCTCCATTGCCAAATCTGGTTACTAGGGCAGCAGAGCCTTTCTGGAAGTCCTGTTCCTAGGTTGTAAATTACAATGGAATGTGCCAGGAAAAAGCCCTATAAGTTTATGTCACATTACTTTTCTTCGTTGTTTCAATTTTTTAAATAGGTGTAATGAATAGGATATTGTTTGTCCTATGTGTACACAATCTGGTTCATTTGTACAATACATATATATATATATATATATATATACATATACATATATACATATATATACACACACACACATATATATATATATATATTCATGTACAGATCCAATTCCCATGTAAATTATAGCAGAGTTTTCCATAGACCACCCTTGCTCTATGGTCGGTCTTTTTGATATATGTATTTAATAGGTATTTGTACAGGTATGGTAACCCTAATCTTAATTTTTCCATTCCCACCACCTTTCCTTTTAGACAAGCATAGTTTGTTTTCTAAGTCTGTGAGTGTCTTTCACTGTGGAAATATGTTCATTTGTGTCAGTTGTTAGATAACGCCTATAAGTGATATCATAGGATATGTCTTTTGCTTTCCTACTTACCTCATGTTCTGTGATTATCTCTAGGCTCATCTATGGTGCCTCAGAGAGCAGTGTTTCATCGTTTTCCATGGGTAATATTCCATTGTGTACACGGACCACTTCTTTATCCATTCATGTGGTGATGGACATTTTGGATGCTTCCGTGTCTTGGCTACTGTGAAAATTCCTGCAGTGCAGCTGTTGAAGCCTGTGCCTTCTCGACTCTGGACTTCTCAGGTGAGAGGCTCAGCGGTGGGTCTGCTGAATGGAATGGGGGTTCAATTTTTACTTGTAAACGCAGCTCCTTTCTGTTCCCATTATTAGCTCTTACCACTTTACATCCCACCAGCAGATAAGGGTACACAGTTCTCTATAACCCCTTCAGCATTTATTGTTTGTAGACTTTGTCTGATGATAATAGACATGTGTGATTTGAAACCTTATTGGAGGTTAGATTTGCATGAGTCCAATAACTCCTGATGTTGAGCTTTTATCCATTTTCTTCTTTTTTGAAAATGAGTGAGTAAAACTTACCCCTCCATACTATCTCCTTGAAAAATTTGCCAGTTTTGAATACTTTGGCCATTCCCTACCTCAGGACATTTTTTGACGGCAGGTGACCTTTACAGCCCTGAGTCCTTGAGAAAGTTAAGTGACCATTAGCTGTGGGTTTAAAGCCGCTCTTGTGGGAAACGGCCACAAGGCGGCAGCATTTCTCTATTTCCAGCTGTGGGATTTGGGGTAACAGAGCTTTCCTGGAAATCGTGTTAATAAGCTGCAAATTCGAGTAGAATGTGCCAGCACAAACCCCCAAGAGATTATATCTCCTAGATATTTTTGTTTGTAAATTTATTTTTTTTTAATTATCAGAGCAAATTTGATAAAAATGTAGATTCTCCTATGTGTACAGTTTCTGGTTCATGCTATCAATGTATCTGTCTATTCCTCTTTGGATCCTCTCCCGTGTATGTTATTATAGAGTGTTGAGTAGACCTGTCTTCGTATTCCATAGGTGTTTTGTGATTATATATTTCATACGTATTAGTACATGTCTGTTAACTCCCATATCCTAATTCATATATTCCTTACACCTTTCCATTTGGTTAAACATAAATTGGTTTTCTGAATCTATGCGTGTCCTTCTCTTGGAAATTATTTCATGGCTATCAATTTTTAGGTAACACCTATAAGGGATGCCATAGGATGTCTGTCTTTTGGTTTCCTTCTTACTTCAAGTTGGGTGATTATCTCTAGATCTTTCTCTGGTGGTGCCAACGGCACTGCACCATGCTTTTCCATGGCTAATATTCCATTTTGTACATGGATGACATATTCTTGGTGCATTTTTCTGTTGATGGACATTTTTGTTTCTTCCAGGTCTTGGCCATGGTACATGTTGCTACAGTGCAGGGATTTCAGCCTGCGTCTTTTTGATTTTGGTCTACTCAGGTGATAGGCCAAGAGTGGGCCTACCAGATCACATGATATCTCAAAGTTTACTCTTAAACACACCACCGTTCTGTTCTCACTACTCGCTGTTACCAGGTTACATCCCACCAGCCGCTAAAGTGTAGGCTGTTCTCTAAAACCCATGCAGCATTTATTCTTTGTAGACTTTTTTTTTGCTGACGATCATTCTCTCGGCTGTCAGGTGAACGTTTTTATACAATGGATTTGCATGTCTTTATTAATTCCTGATGTTCAGCCTTTTTCCATTCCTGTTTTTTTAACAAAAGAAAGAAAGAAAAGGAAAGAGAAGACAAATGTGCATAAAATATGCCTTTTGAAACTGTCGTTTTGAAAAGTGGATGTCTTTTGAATTTTTTGTTGATATACGACCCCAGGATTTGTTTTCAGGGCAGGTGTCATTTACAGGCCTGCCATTATTTTGAATATCAACTGACCATTAGCCCTTGGATTAAATCTGCTGTTGTGTGAAACGGCCACAAGGTGGCAGCAGTTCTCCTTTACCAAATCTGGTTACTAAGGCAGCAAAGCCTCAATGGAAGTTGTGTTCTAGGTTGTAATTTAGAATGGAATGTGCCAGGAAAAAGCCTCTTAAGTTTATGTCTCACTACTTCTTGTTCATTTTTGTAATTGAATTTTTATTTTTTATCACAGCATGTTGGATTACAATGTTTGGCTTCTTCTAGGTGTGCAAGATGTGGTTCTTTTACACATATACATATGTCTGTTCTTCCTGGGATCCTTTTCCCATGTACGTTATGGCAGAATGTTGAGTAGTCTTCTCTTGGTATTCCATAGGTCTTTGATGATTATATATTTCACTTGTGTTGGTATGTGTCTCTTTACACCAATAGCCTAATGTATCCAATCCTCACACCTTTCCAATGGTGAGCCATAAGTTTGTTTAATGAATCTGTGATTGCCCTTCTCTGTGGAAATATCTTCACTGGTATCAATTTTTAGGTAACCCCTATAAGTGATATCATACGATATGTGTCTTACTCTTTCTGACTTACTACAAGTTGCGTGATTACCTCTAGACCCATCTACGGTGCTGCACATGGCATTGTGTTCTTTTTCTACTTGGCTAATTTTCCATCTATACATGCACCAGTTCATCTTTGTCCACTCATCTGTTGATGGACATTTTGGTTGCTTCCATGTCTTGGCTATTGTAATAACTGCGGCAATGCACATTTGCCTGCCTGTGTCTTTCCAATTCTGTCTTCTTAGGTTATAGGCCCAGGAGTGGGCCTCCTGGATCACATGGTAGCGAAATGTTTTCCTTGTAAAGGCACCTCCACTCTGTTCTCATTAGTGGCACTTACCAGGTTATGTCCCACTTAAATTTGAGGGTATGCACTTCTCCACAACACCTTCAGCATTTATTCTTTGTAGATTTTTTGCTGATGTTTACTCTGACTAGTGTGAGCTGATACTTCTTTGTGCTTGGATTTGCATGTGTCTCATAATCCCTTGACATTGATCTTTCTGGCATGTCCTTTTTTTCTTCAAACTGAGAGTACAGCTTACCTCTTCTAATTGTTTTCTTGAAGTATGTATGACATTTTGAAATATTTTGTCCTTTACCTCCCTCAAGACATTTTGAGGGCAAGTTTCATTTACAGCCCTCCAGTACTGGTGCATATGAAGTGACCCTTAGCACAGGTTTTATACCTGCTGTTGCAGGTAATGGCGAGAGGGCGGCACCATTTCTGCTTTGCCAATCTGGTAACTAGGGAAACAGACCTTCCTAGCAGTGGTGTTCCTCGCTTATAAATTAGTGTGCAATGTGCCCGGATAAACCCACAAATGCTGATGTCCCCTTACATATGTTTGATTTTTAAATGAATTTATATTTTTTTGAAGACATATTCCATTGTGTACATGGAACGCTTCTTCTTTGTGCATTCCTCTGTTGATGGACATTTTCGTTGCTTCCAAGTGTTGGCTGTGGTACATATTGCTGTAGTGAAGGATTGCCAGGCTGTGTTTTTTTGTTTGTTTGTTTGTTTGTTTGCGGTATGTGGGCCTCTCACTGCCGTGGCCTCTCCCTTTGTGGAGCAAAGGCTCCGGACGTGCAGGCCCAGCAGCCATAGCACACGGGACCAGACACTTTGCGCCATGTTGGATCTTCTTGGATGGGCACATGAACCTGTGTCCCCTGCATCGGCAGACAGATTCTCAACCACTGCACCACCAGTGAAGCCCAGCCTGTGACTTTTTGATTCTTATACTCTCAGGCGATAGGCCAGGCTGTGGGTATGCTTGATTGAATGGTAGCTCCATACTTATCTTTTCAAGGCACCTCCTTTGTGTTTTCATTACTGGCTCTTACCATGTCCCACGTTGAACCAAGGGTAGGCACTTCTCCACAAAACCTTCAGCATTTATTTTTGGCAGAATTTTTGCTGATGGCCATTCTGACTGGTGTGAGCTGATAGGTTTTTGTAATTTCGATTTGCATGTCTTTAGTTATTCCTAATGTTCAGCTTTTCCCACAACATTTTAAATTTCTGTTAAACAAAAACAGAAAAAAACGGTGAGTACAATAATCCTATTGAAATTGTCTTCTTGGAAGGAGGCCCGCTTTTGAATTTTTTGGTCGATATTCGAACCCAGGGTTTTTTTGAGGGCAGGTGTCATTTACAGGCATGCAATGAGTGTGAATATTTAGTGACCAGTAGAACTGGGATTAAAGCTGCTGTTGTGGGAAACGGCCACAAGGCGGCATCATTTCTCCATTGCCAAATCTGGTTACTAGGGCAGCAGAGCCTTTCTGGAAGTCCTGTTCCTAGGTTGTAAATTACAATGGAATGTGCCAGGAAAAACCCCTATAAGTTTATGTCACATTACTTTTCTTCGTTGTTTCAATTTTTTAAATAGGTGTAATGAATAGGATATTGTTTGTCCTATGTGTACACAATCTGGTTCATTTGTACAATACATATATATATATATACATATACATATATACATATATATACACACACACATATATATATATATATATATATATATTCATGTACAGATCCAATTCCCATGGAAATTATAGCAGAGTTTTCCATAGACCACCCTTGCTCTATGGTCGGTCTTTTTGATATATGTATTTAATAGGTATTTGTACAGGTATGGTAACCCTAATCTTAATTTTTCCATTCCCACCACCTTTCCTTTTAGACAAGCATAGTTTGTTTTCTAAGTCTGTGAGTGTCTTTCACTGTGGAAATATGTTCATTTGTGTCAGTTGTTAGATAACGCCTATAAGTGATATCATAGGATATGTCTTTTGCTTTCCTACTTACCTCATGTTCTGTGATTATCTCTAGGCTCATCTATGGTGCCTCAGAGAGCAGTGTTTCATCGTTTTCCATGGGTAATATTCCACTGTGTACACGGACCACTTCTTTATCCATTCATGTGGTGATGGACATTTTGGATACTTCCGTGTCTTGGCTACTGTGAAAATTCCTGCAGTGCAGCTGTTGAAGCCTGTGCCTTCTCGACTCTGGACTTCTCAGGTGAGAGGCTCAGCGGTGGGTCTGCTGAATGGAATGGGGGTTCAATTTTTACTTGTAAACGCAGCTCCTTTCTGTTCCCATTATTAGCTCTTACCACTTTACATCCCACCAGCAGATAAGGGTACACAGTTCTCTATAACCCCTTCAGCATTTACTGTTTGTAGACTTTGTCTGATGATAATAGACATGTGTGATTTGAAACCTTTTTGGAGGTTAGATTTGCATGAGTCCAATAACTCCTGATGTTGAGCTTTTATCCATTTTCTTCTTTTTTGAAAATGAGTGAGTAAAACTTACCCCTCCATACTATCTCCTTGAAAAATTTGCCAGTTTTGAATACTTTGGCCATTCCCTACCTCAGGACATTTTTTGACGGCAGGTGACCTTTACAGCCCTGAGTCCTTGAGAAAGTTAAGTGACCATTAGCTGTGGGTTTAAAGCCGCTCTTGTGGGAAATGGCCACAAGGCGGCAGCATTTCTCCATTTCCAGCTGTGGGATTTGGGGTAACAGAGCTTTCCTGGAAATCGTGTTAATAAGCTGCAAATTCGAGTAGAATGTGCCAGCACAAACCCCCAAGAGATTATATCTCCTAGATATTTTTGTTTGTAAATTTAATTTTTTTAATTATCAGAGCAAATTTGATAAAAATGTAGATTCTCCTATGTGTACAGTTTCTGGTTCATGCTATCAATGTATCTGTCTATTCCTCTTTGGATCTTCTCCCGTGTATGTTATTATAGAGTGTTGAGTAGACCTGTCTTCGTATTCCATAGGTGTTTTGTGATTATATATTTCATACGTATTAGTACATGTCTGTTAACTCCCATATCCTAATTCATATATTCCTTACACCTTTCCATTTGGTTAAACATAAATTGGTTTTCTGAATCTATGCGTGTCCTTCTCTTGGAAATTATTTCATGGCTATCAATTTTTAGGTAACACCTATAAGGGATGCCATAGGATGTCTGTCTTTTGGTTTCCTTCTTACTTCAAGTTGGGTGATTATCTCTAGATCTTTCTCTGGTGGTGCCAATGGCACTGCACCATGCTTTTCCATGGCTAATATTCCATTTTGTACATGGATGACATCTTCTTGGTGCATTTTTCTGTTGATGGACATTTTTGTTTCTTCCAGGTCTTGGCCATGGTACATGTTGCTACAGTGCAGGGATTTCAGCCTGTGTCTTTTTGATTCTGGTCTACTCAGGTGATAGGCCAAGAGTGGGTCTACCAGATCACATGGTATCTCAATGTTTACTCTTAAACACACCACCGTTCTGTTCTCACTACTCGCTGTTACCAGGTTACATCCCACCAGCCGCTAAAGTGTAGGCTGTTCTCTAAAACCCATGCAGCATTTATGCTTTGTAGACTTTTTTTTTGCTGACGATCATTCTCTCGGCTGTCAGGTGAACGTTTTTGTACAATGGATTTGCATGTCTTTATTAATTCCTGATGTTCAGCCTTTTTCCATTCCTGTTTTTTTAACAAAAGAAAGAAAGAAAAGGAAAGAGAAGACAAATGTGCATAAAATATGCCTTTTGAAACTGTCGTTTTGAAAAGTGGATGTCTTTTGAATTTTTTGTTGATATACGACCCCAGGATTTGTTTTCAGGGCAGGTGTCATTTACAGGCCTGCAATTATTTTGAATATCAACTGACCATTAGCCCTTGGATTAAATCTGCTGTTGTGTGAAACGGCCACAAGGTGGCAGCAGTTCTCCTTTACCAAATCTGGTTACTAAGGCAGCAAAGCCTCAATGGAACTTGTGTTCTAGGTTGTAATTTAGAATGGAATGTAACAGGAAAAAGCCTCTTAAGTTTATGTCTCACTACTTCTTGTTCATTTTTGTAATTGAATTTTTATTTTTTATCACAGGGTAAGTTTCATTTACAGCCCTCCAGTACTGGTGCATATGAAGTGACCCTTAGCACAGGTTTTATACCTGCTGTTGCAGGTAATGGTGAGAGGGAGGCACCATTTCTGCTTTGCCAATCTGGTAACTAGGGAAACAGACCTTCCTAGCAGTGGTGTTCCTCGCTTATAAATTAGTGTGCAATGTGCCCGGATAAACCCACAAATGCTGATGTCCCCTTACATATGTTTGATTTTTAAATGAATTTATATTTTTCGGAGACATATTCCATTGTGTACATGGAACACTTCTTCTTTGTGCATTCCTCTGTTGATGGACATTTTCGTTGCTTCCAAGTGTTGGCTGTGGTACATATTGCTGTAGTGAAGGATTGCCAGTCTGTGTCTTTTTGTTTGTTTGTTTGTTTGTTTGCGGTATGTGGGCCTCTCACTGCCGTGGCCTCTCCCTTTGCGGAGCAAAGGCTCCGGACGTGCAGGCCCAGCAGCCATAGCACACGGGACCAGCCACTTTGCGCCATGTTGGATCTTCTTGGATGGGCACATGAACCCGTGTCCCCTGCATCGGCAGGCAGATTCTCAACCACTGCACCACCAGTGAAGCCCAGCCTGTGACTTTTTGATTCTTATACTCTCAGGCGATAGGCCAAGCTGTGGGTATGCTTGATTGAATCGTAGCTCCATACTTATCTTTTCAAGGCACCTCCTTTGTGTTTTCATTACTGGCTCTTACCATGTCCCACGTTGAACCAAGGGTAGGCACTTCTCCACAAAACCTTCAGCATTTATTTTTTGCAGAATTTTTGCTGATGGCCATTCTGACTGGTGTGAGCTGATAGGTTTTTGTAATTTGGATTTGCATGTCTTTAGTTATTCCTAATGTTCAGCTTTTCCCACAACATTTTAAATTTCTGTTAAACAAAAACAGAAAAAAAACGGTGAGTACAATAATCCTATTGAAATTGTCTTCTTGGAAGGAGGCCCGCTTTTGAATTTTTTGGTCGATATTCGAACCCAGGGTTTTTTTGAGGGCAGGTGTCATTTACAGGCATGCAATGAGTGTGAATATTTAGTGACCAGTAGAACTGGGACTAAAGCTGCTGTTGTGGGAAACTGCCACAAGGCGGCATCATTTCTCCATTGCCAAATCTGGTTACTAGGGCAGCAGAGCCTTTCTGGAAGTCCTGTTCCTAGGTTGTAAATTACAATGGAATGTGCCAGGAAAAAGCCCTATAAGTTTATGTCACATTACTTTTCTTCGTTGTTTCAATTTTTTAAATAGGTGTAATGAATAGGATATTGTTTGTCCTATGTGTACACAATCTGGTTCATTTGTACAATACATATATATATATATACATATACATATATACATATATATACACACACACACACACATATATATATATATATATTCATGTACAGATCCAATTCCCATGTAAATTATAGCAGAGTTTTCCATAGACCACCCTTGCTCTATGGTCAGTCTTTTTGATATATGTATTTAATAGGTATTTGTACAGGTATGGTAACCCTAATCTTAATTTTTCCATTCCCACCACGTTTCCTTTTAGACAAGCATAGTTTGTTTTCTAAGTCTGTGAGTGTCTTTCACTGTGGAAATATGTTCATTTGTGTCAGTTGTTAGATAACGCCTATAAGTGATATCATAGGATATGTCTTTTGCTTTCCTACTTACCTCATGTTCTGTGATTATGTCTAGGCTCATCTATGGTGCCTCAGAGAGCAGTGTTTCATCGTTTTCCATGGGTAATATTCCATTGTGTACACGGACCACTTCTTTATCCATTCATGTGGTGATGGACATTTTGGATGCTTCCGTGTCTTGGCTACTGTGAAAATTCCTGCAGTGCAGCTGTTGAAGCCTGTGCCTTCTCGACTCTGGACTTCTCAGGTGAGAGGCTCAGCGGTGGGTCTGCTGAATGGAATGGGGGTTCAATTTTTACTTGTAAACGCAGCTCCTTTCTGTTCCCATTATTAGCTCTTACCACTTTACATCCCACCAGCAGATAAGGGTACACAGTTCTCTATAACCCCTTCAGCATTTATTGTTTGTAGACTTTGTCTGATGATAATAGACATGTGTGATTTGAAACCTTTTTGGAGGTTAGATTTGCATGAGTCCAATAACTCCTGATGTTGAGCTTTTATCCATTTTCTTCTTTTTTGAAAATGAGTGAGTAAAACTTACCCCTCCATACTATCTCCTTGAAAAATTTGCCAGTTTTGAATACTTTGGCCATTCCCTACCTCAGGACATTTTTTGACGGCAGGTGACCTTTACAGACCTGAGTCCTTGAGAAAGTTAAGTGACCATTAGCTGTGGGTTTAAAGCCGCTCTTGTGGGAAACGGCCACAAGGCGGCAGCATTTCTCCATTTCCAGCTGTGGGATTTGGGGTAACAGAGCTTTCCTGGGAATCGTGTTAATAAGCTGCAAATTCGAGTAGAATGTGCCAGCACAAACCCCCAAGAGATTATATCTCCTAGATATTTTTGTTTGTAAATTTAATTTTTTTAATTATCAGAGCAAATTTGATAAAAATGTAGATTCTCCTATGTGTACAGTTTCTGGTTCATGCTATCAATGTATCTGTCTATTCCTCTTTGGATCTTCTCCCGTGTATGTTATTATAGAGTGTTGAGTAGACCTGTCTTCGTATTCCATAGGTGTTTTGTGATTATATATTTCATACGTATTAGTACATGTCTGTTAACTCCCATATCCTAATTCATATATTCCTTACACCTTTCCATTTGGTTAAACATAAATTGGTTTTCTGAATCTATGCGTGTCCTTCTCTTGGAAATTATTTCATGGCTATCAATTTTTAGGTAACACCTATAAGGGATGCCATAGGATGTCTGTCTTTTGGTTTCCTTCTTACTTCAAGTTGGGTGATTATCTCTAGATCTTTCTCTGGTGGTGCCAATGGCACTGCACCATGCTTTTCCATGGCTAATATTCCATTTTGTACATGGATGACATCTTCTTGGTGCATTTTTCTGTTGATGGACATTTTTGTTTCTTCCAGGTCTTGGCCATGGTACATGTTGCTACAGTGCAGGGATTTCAGCCTGTGTCTTTTTGATTCTGGTCTACTCAGGTGATAGGCCAAGAGTGGGCCTACCAAATCACATGGTATCTCAATGTTTACTCTTAAACACACCACCGTTCTGTTCTCACTACTCGCTGTTACCAGGTTACATCCCACCAGCCGCTAAAGTGTAGGCTGTTCTCTAAAACCCATGCAGCATTTATTCTTTGTAGACTTTTTTTTGCTGACGATCATTCTCTCGGCTGTCAGGTGAACGTTTTTGTACAATGGATTTGCATGTCTTTATTAATTCCTGATGTTCAGCCTTTTTCCATTCCTGTTTTTTTAACAAAAGAAAGAAAGAAAAGGAAAGAGAAGACAAATGTGCATAAAATATGCCTTTTGAAACTGTCGTTTTGAAAAGTGGATGTCTTTTGAATTTTTTGTTGATATACGACCCCAGGATTTGTTTTCAGGGCAGGTGTCATTTACAGGCCTGCAATTATTTTGAATATCAACTGACCATTAGCCCTTGGATTAAATCTGCTGTTGTGTGAAACGGCCACAAGGTGGCAGCAGTTCTCCTTTACCAAATCTGGTTACTAAGGCAGCAAAGCCTCAATGGAAGTTGTGTTCTAGGTTGTAATTTAGAATGGAATGTGCCAGGAAAAAGCCTCTTAAGTTTATGTCTCACTACTTCTTGTTCATTTTTGTAATTGAATTTTTATTTTTTATCACAGCATGTTGGATTACAATGTTTGGCTTCTTCTAGGTGTGCAAGATGTGGTTCTTTTACACATATACATATGTCTGTTCTTCCTGGGATCCTTTTCCCATGTACGTTATGGCAGAATGTTGAGTAGTCTTCTCTTGGTATTCCGTAGGTCTTTGGTGATTATATATTTCACTTGTGTTGGTATGTGTCTCTTTACACCAATAGCCTAATGTATCCAATCCTCACACCTTTCCATTGGTGAGCCATAAGTTTGTTTAATGAATCTGTGATTGCCCTTCTCTGTGGAAATATCTTCACTGGTATCAATTTTTAGGTAACCCCTATAAGTGATATCATACGATATGTGTCTTACTCTTTCTGACTTACTACAAGTTGCGTGATTACCTCTAGACCCATCTACGGTGCTGCACATGGCATTGTGTTCTTTTTCTACTTGGCTAATTTTCCATCTATACATGCACCAGTTCATCTTTGTCCACTCATCTGTTGATGGACATTTTGGTTGCTTCCATGTCTTGGCTATTGTAATAACTGCGGCAATGCACATTTGCCTGCCTGTGTCTTTCCAATTCTGTCTTCTTAGGTTATAGGCCCAGGAGTGGGCCTCCTGGATCACATGGTAGCGAAATGTTTTCCTTGTAAAGGCACCTCCACTCTGTTCTCATTAGTGGCACTTACCAGGTTATGTCCCACTTAAATTTGAGGGTATGCACTTCTCCACAACACCTTCAGCATTTATTCTTTGTAGATTTTTTGCTGATGTTTACTCTGACTAGTGTGAGCTGATACTTCTTTGTGCTTGGATTTGCATGTGTCTCATAATCCCTTGAAATTGATCTTTCTGGCATGTCCTTTTTTCCTTCAAACTGAGAGTACAGCTTACCTCTTCTAATTGTTTTCTTGAAGTATGTATGACATTTTGAAATATTTTGTCCTTTACCTCCCTCAAGACGTTTTGAGGGCAAGTTTCATTTACAGCCCTCCAGTACTGGTGCATATGAAGTGACCCTTAGCACAGGTTTTATACCTGCTGTTGCAGGTAATGGCGAGAGGGCGGCACCATTTCTGCTTTGCCAATCTGGTAACTAGGGAAACAGACCTTCCTAGCAGTGGTGTTCCTCGCTTATAAATTAGTGTGCAATGTGCCCGGATATACCCACAAATGCTGATGTCCCCTTACATATGTTTGATTTTTAAATGAATTTATATTTTTTGGAGACATATTCCATTGTGTACATGGAATGCTTCTTCTTTGTGCATTCCTCTGTTGATGGACATTTTCGTTGCTTCCAAGTGTTGGCTGTGGTACATATTGCTGTAGTGAAGGATTGCCAGGCTGTGTCTTTTTGTTTGTTTGTTTGTTTGTTTGCGGTATGTGGGCCTCTCACTTCCGTGGCCTCTCCCTTTGTGGAGCAAAGGCTCCGGACGTGCAGGCCCAGCAGCCATAGCACACGGTACCAGACACTTTGCGCCATGTTGGATCTTCTTGGATGGGCACATGAACCCGTGTCCCCTGCATCGGCAGACAGATTCTCAACCACTGCACCACCAGTGAAGCCCAGCCTGTGACTTTTTGATTCTTATACTCTCAGGCGATAGGCCAAGCTGTGGGTATGCTTGATTGAATCGTAGCTCCATACTTATCTTTTCAAGGCACCTCCTTTGTGTTTTCATTACTGGCTCTTACCATGTCCCACGTTGAACCAAGGGTAGGCACTTCTCCACAAAACCTTCAGCATTTATTTTTTGCAGAATTTTTGCTGATGGCCATTCTGACTGGTGTGAGCTGATAGGTTTTTGTAATTTGGATTTGCATGTCTTTAGTTATTCCTAATGTTCAGCTTTTCCCACAACATTTTAAATTTCTGTTAAACAAAAACAGAAAAAAACGGTGAGTACAATAATCCTATTGAAATTGTCTTCTTGGAAGGAGGCCCGCTTTTGAATTTTTTGGTCGATATTCGAACCCAGGGTTTTTTTGAGGGCAGGTGTCATTTACAGGCATGCAATGAGTGTGAATATTTAGTGACCAGTAGAACTGGGATTAAAGCTGCTGTTGTGGGAAACGGCCACAAGGCGGCATCATTTCTCCATTGCCAAATCTGGTTACTAGGGCAGCAGAGCCTTTCTGGAAGTCCTGTTCCTAGGTTGTAAATTACAATGGAATGTGCCAGGAAAAACCCCTATAAGTTTATGTCACGTTACTTTTCTTCGTTGTTTCAATTTTTTAAATAGGTGTAATGAATAGGATATTGTTTGTCCTATGTGTACACAATCTGGTTCATTTGTACAATACATATATATATATATATATACATATACATATATACATATATATACACACACACACATATATATATATATATATATATTCATGTACAGATCCAATTCCCATGTAAATTATAGCAGAGTTTTCCATAGACCACCCTTGCTCTATGGTCGGTCTTTTTGATATATGTATTTAATAGGTATTTGTACACGTATGGTAACCCTAATCTTAATTTTTCCATTCCCACCACCTTTCCTTTTAGACAAGCATAGTTTGTTTTCTAAGTCTGTGAGTGTCTTTCACTGTGGAAATATGTTCATTTGTGTCAGTTGTTAGATAACACCTATAAGTGATATCATAGGATATGTCTTTTGCTTTCCTACTTACCTCATGTTCTGTGATTATCTCTAGGCTCATCTATGGTGCCTCAGAGAGCAGTGTTTCATCGTTTTCCATGGGTAATATTCCATTGTGTACACGGACCACTTCTTTATCCATTCATGTGGTGATGGACATTTTGGATGCTTCCGTGTCTTGGCTACTGTGAAAATTCCTGCAGTGCAGCTGTTGAAGCCTGTGCCTTCTCGACTCTGGACTTCTCAGGTGAGAGGCTCAGCGGTGGGTCTGCTGAATGGAATGGGGGTTCAATTTTTACTTGTAAACGCAGCTCCTTTCTGTTCCCATTATTAGCTCTTACCACTTTACATCCCACCAGCAGATAAGGGTACACAGTTCTCTATAACCCCTTCAGCATTTATTGTTTGTAGACTTTGTCTGATGATAATAGACATGTGTGATTTGAAACCTTTTTGGAGGTTAGATTTGCATGAGTCCAATAACTCCTGATGTTGAGCTTTTATCCATTTTCTTCTTTTTTGAAAATGAGTGAGTAAAACTTACCCCTCCATACTATCTCCTTGAAAAATTTGCCAGTTTTGAATACTTTGGCCATTCCCTACCTCAGGACATTTTTTGACGGCAGGTGACCTTTACAGCCCTGAGTCCTTGAGAAAGTTAAGTGACCATTAGCTGTGGGTTTAAAGCCGCTCTTGTGGGAAACGGCCACAAGGCGGCAGCATTTCTCCATTTCCAGCTGTGGGATTTGGGGTAACAGAGCTTTCCTGGAAATCGTGTTAATAAGCTGCAAATTCGAGTAGAATGTGCCAGCACAAACCCCCAAGAGATTATATCTCCTAGATATTTTTGTTTGTAAATTTAATTTTTTTTTAAAGATCAAAGCAAATTTGATAAAAATGTAGATTCTCCTATGTGTACAGTTTCTGGTTCATGCTATCAATGTATCTGTCTATTCCTCTTTGGATCCTCTCCCGTGTATGTTATTATAGAGTGTTGAGTAGACCTGTCTTCGTATTCCATAGGTGTTTTGTGATTATATATTTCATACGTATTAGTACATGTCTGTTAACTCCCATATCCTAATTCATATATTCCTTACACCTTTCCATTTGGTTAAACATAAATTGGTTTTCTGAATCTATGCGTGTCCTTCTCTTGGAAATTATTTCATGGCTATCAATTTTTAGGTAACACCTATAAGGGATGCCATAGGATGTCTGTCTTTTGGTTTCCTTCTTACTTCAAGTTGGGTGATTAGATCTTTCTCTGGTGGTGCCAACGGCACTGCACCATGCTTTTCCATGGCTAATATTCCATTTTGTACATGGATGACATCTTCTTGGTGCATTTTTCTGTTGATGGACATTTTTGTTTCTTCCAGGTCTTGGCCATGGTACATGTTGCTACAGTGCAGGGATTTCAGCCTGTGTCTTTTTGATTCTGGTCTACTCAGGTGATAGGCCAAGAGTGGGCCTACCAGATCACATGGTATCTCAATGTTTACTCTTAAACACACCACCGTTCTGTTCTCACTACTCGCTGTTACCAGGTTACATCCCACCAGCCGCTAAAGTGTAGGCTGTTCTCTAAAACCCATGCAGCATTTATTATTTGTAGACTTTTTTTTTGCTGACGATCATTCTCTCGGCTGTCAGGTGAACGTTTTTGTACAATGGATTTGCATGCCTTTATTAATTCCTGATGTTCAGCCTTTTTCCATTCCTGTTTTTTTAACAAAAGAAAGAAAGAAAAGGAAAGAGAAGACAAATGTGCATAAAATATGCCTTTTGAAACTGTCGTTTTGAAAAGTGGATGTCTTTTGAATTTTTTGTTGATATACGACCCCAGGATTTGTTTTCAGGGCAGGTGTCATTTACAGGCCTGCAATTATTTTGAATATCAACTGACCATTAGCCCTTGGATTAAATCTGCTGTTGTGTGAAACGGCCACAAGGTGGCAGCAGTTCTCCTTTACCAAATCTGGTTACTAAGGCAGCAAAGCCTCAATGGAAGTTGTGTTCTAGGTTGTAATTTAGAATGGAATGTGCCAGGAAAAAGCCTCTTAAGTTTATGTCTCACTACTTCTTGTTCATTTGTGTAATTGAATTTTTATTTTTTATCACAGCATGTTGGATTACAATGTTTGGCTTCTTCTAGGTGTGCAAGATGTGGTTCTTTTACACATATACATATGTCTGTTCTTCCTGGGATCCTTTTCCCATGTACGTTATGGCAGAATGTTGAGTAGTCTTCTCTTGGTATTCCGTAGGTCTTTGGTGATTATATATTTCACTTGTGTTGGTATGTGTCTCTTTACACCAATAGCCTAATGTATCCAATCCTCACACCTTTCCATTGGTGAGCCATAAGTTTGTTTAATGAATCTGTGATTGCCCTTCTCTGTGGAAATATCTTCACTGGTATCAATTTTTAGGTAACCCCTATAAGTGATATCATACGATATGTGTCTTACTCTTTCTGACTTACTACAAGTTGCGTGATTACCTCTAGACCCATCTACGGTGCTGCACATGGCATTGTGTTCTTTTTCTACTTGGCTAATTTTCCATCTATACATGCACCAGTTCATCTTTGTCCACTCATCTGTTGATGGACATTTTGGTTGCTTCCATGTCTTGGCTATTGTAATAACTGCGGCAATGCACATTTGCCTGCCTGTGTCTTTCCAATTCTGTCTTCTTAGGTTATAGGCCCAGGAGTGGGCCTCCTGGATCACATGGTAGCGAAATGTTTTCCTTGTAAAGGCACCTCCACTCTGTTCTCATTAGTGGCACTTACCAGGTTATGTCCCACTTAAATTTGAGGGTATGCACTTCTCCACAACACCTTCAGCATTTATTCTTTGTAGATTTTTTGCTGATGTTTACTCTGACTAGTGTGAGCTGATACTTCTTTGTGCTTGGATTTGCATCTGTCTCATAATCCCTTGAAATTGAACTTTCTGGCATGTCCTTTTTTCCTTCAAACTGAGAGTACAGCTTACCTCTTCTAATTGTTTTCTTGAAGTATGTATGACATTTTGAAATATTTTGTCCTTTACCTCCCTCAAGACATTTTGAGGGTAAGTTTCATTTACAGCCCTCCAGTACTGGTGCATATGAAGTGACCCTTAGCACAGGTTTTATACCTGCTGTTGCAGGTAATGGCGAGAGGGCGGCACCATTTCTGCTTTGCCAATCTGGTAACTAGGGAAACAGACCTTCCTAGCAGTGGTGTTCCTCGCTTATAAATTAGTGTGCAATGTGCCCGGATAAACCCACAAATGCTGATGTCCCCTTACATATGTTTGATTTTTAAATGAATTTATATTTTTTGGAGACATATTCCATTGTGTACATGGAACACTTCTTCTTTGTGCATTCCTCTGTTGATGGACATTTTCGTTGCTTCCAAGTGTTGGCTGTGGTACATATTGCTGTAGTGAAGGATTGCCAGGCTGTGTCTTTTTGTTTGTTTGTTTGTTTGTTTGCGGTATGTGGGCCTCTCACTGCCGTGGCCTCTCCCTTTGTGGAGCAAAGGCTCCGGACGTGCAGGCCCAGCAGCCATAGCACACGGGACCAGACACTTTGCGCCATGTTGGATCTTTTTGGATGGGCACATGAACCCGTGTCCCCTGCATCGGCAGGCAGATTCTCAACCACTGCACCACCAGTGAAGCCCAGCCTGTGACTTTTTGATTCTTATACTCTCAGGCGATAGGCCAAGCTGTGGGTATGCTTGATTGAATCGTAGCTCCATACTTATCTTTTCAAGGCACCTCCTTTGTGTTTTCATTACTGGCTCTTACCATGTCCCACGTTGAACCAAGGGTAGGCACTTCTCCACAAAACCTTCAGCATTTATTTTTGGCAGAATTTTTGCTGATGGCCATTCTGACTGGTGTGAGCTGATAGGTTTTTGTAATTTGGATTTGCATGTCTTTAGTTATTCCTAATGTTCAGCTTTTCCCACAACATTTTAAATTTCTGTTAAACAAAAACAGAAAAAAACGGTGAGTACAATAATCCTATTGAAATTGTCTTCTTGGAAGGAGGCCCGCTTTTGAATTTTTTGGTCGATATTCGAACCCAGGGTTTTTTTGAGGGCAGGTGTCATTTACAGGCATGCAATGAGTGTGAATATTTAGTGACCAGTAGAACTGGGATTAAAGCTGCTGTTGTGGGAAACGGCCACAAGGCGGCATCATTTCTCCATTGCCAAATCTGGTTACTAGGGCAGCAGAGCCTTTCTGGAAGTCCTGTTCCTAGGTTGTAAATTACAATGGAATGTGCCAGGAAAAACCCCTATAAGTTTATGTCACATTACTTTTCTTCGTTGTTTCAATTTTTTAAATAGGTGTAATGAATAGGACATTGTTTGTCCTATGTGTACACAATCTGGTTCATTTGTACAATACATATATATATATATACATATACATATATACATATATATACACACACACATATATATATATATATATATATATATTCATGTACAGATCCAATTCCCATGTAAATTATAGCAGAGTTTTCCATAGACCACCCTTGCTCTATGGTCGGTCTTTTTGATATATGTATTTAATAGGTATTTGTACACGTATGGTAACCCTAATCTTAATTTTTCCATTCCCACCACCTTTCCTTTTAGACAAGCATAGTTTGTTTTCTAAGTCTGTGAGTGTCTTTCACTGTGGAAATATGTTCATTTGTGTCAGTTGTTAGATAACGCCTATAAGTGATATCATAGGATATGTCTTTTGCTTTCCTACTTACCTCATGTTCTGTGATTATCTCTAGGCTCATCTATGGTGCCTCAGAGAGCAGTGTTTCATCGTTTTCCATGGGTAATATTCCATTGTGTACACGGACCACTTCTTTATCCATTCATGTGGTGATGGACATTTTGGATGCTTCCGTGTCTTGGCTACTGTGAAAATTCCTGCAGTGCAGCTGTTGAAGCCTGTGCCTTCTCGACTCTGGACTTCTCAGGTGAGAGGCTCAGCGGTGGGTCTGCTGAATGGAATGGGGGTTCAATTTTTACTTGTAAACGCAGCTCCTTTCTGTTCCCATTATTAGCTCTTACCACTTTACATCCCACCAGCAGATAAGGGTACACAGTTCTCTATAACCCCTTCAGCATTTATTGTTTGTAGACTTTGTCTGATGATAATAGACATGTGTGATTTGAAACCTTTTTGGAGGTTAGATTTGCATGAGTCCAATAACTCCTGATGTTGAGCTTTTATCCATTTTCTTCTTTTTTGAAAATGAGTGAGTAAAACTTACCCCTCCATACTATCTCCTTGAAAAATTTGCCAGTTTTGAATACTTTGGCCATTCCCTACCTCAGGACATTTTTTGACGGCAGGTGACCTTTACAGCCCTGAGTCCTTGAGAAAGTTAAGTGACCATTAGCTGTGGGTTTAAAGCCGCTCTTGTGGGAAACGGCCACAAGGCGGCAGCATTTCTCCATTTCCAGCTGTGGGATTTGGGGTAACAGAGCTTTCCTGGAAATCGTGTTAATAAGCTGCAAATTCGAGTAGAATGTGCCAGCACAAACCCCCAAGAGATTATATCTCCTAGATATTTTTGTTTGTAAATTTAATTTTTTTAATTATCAGAGCAAATTTGATAAAAATGTAGATTCTCCTATGTGTACAGTTTCTGGTTCATGCTATCAATGTATCTGTCTATTCCTCTTTGGATCCTCTCCCGTGTATGTTATTATAGAGTGTTGAGTAGACCTGTCTTCGTATTCCATAGGTGTTTTGTGATTATATATTTCATACGTATTAGTACATGTCTGTTAACTCCCATATCCTAATTCATATATTCCTTACACCTTTCCATTTGGTTAAACATAAATTGGTTTTCTGAATCTATGCGTGTCCTTCTCTTGGAAATTATTTCATGGCTATCAATTTTTAGGTAACACCTATAAGGGATGCCATAGGATGTCTGTCTTTTGGTTTCCTTCTTTCTTCAAGTTGGGTGATTATCTCTAGATCTTTCTCTGGTGGTGCCAACGGCACTGCACCATGCTTTTCCATGGCTAATATTCCATTTTGTACATGGATGACATCTTCTTGGTGCATTTTTCTGTTGATAGACATTTTTGTTTCTTCCAGGTCTTGGCCATGGTACATGTTGCTACAGTGCAGGGATTTCAGCCTGTGTCTTTTTGATTCTGGTCTACTCAGGTGATAGGCCAAGAGTGGGCCTACCAGATCACATGGTATCTCAATGTTTACTCTTAAACACACCACCGTTCTGTTCTCACTACTCGCTGTTACCAGGTTACATCCCACCAGCCGCTAAAGTGTAGGCTGTTCTCAAAAACCCATGCAGCATTTATTCTTTGTAGACTTTTTTTTGCTGATGATCATTCTGTCGGCTGTCAGGTGAACGTTTTTGTAAAATGGATTTGCATGTCTTTATTAATTCCTGATGTTCAGCCTTTTTCCATTCCTGTTTTTTTAACAAAAGAAAGAAAGAAAAGGAAAGAGAAGACAAATGTGCATAAAATATGCCTTTTGAAACTGTCGTTTTGAAAAGTGGATGTCTTTTGAATTTTTTGTTGATATACGACCCCAGGATTTGTTTTCAGGGCAGGTGTCATTTACAGGCCTGCAATTATTTTGAATATCAACTGACCATTAGCCCTTGGATTAAATCTGCTGTTGTGTGAAACGGCCACAAGGTGGCAGCAGTTCTCCTTTACCAAATCTGGTTACTAAGGCAGCAAAGCCTCAATGGAAGTTGTGTTCTAGGTTGTAATTTAGAATGGAATGTGCCAGGAAAAAGCCTCTTAAGTTTATGTCTCACTACTTCTTGTTCATTTTTGTAATTGAATTTTTATTTTTTATCACAGCATGTTGGATTACAATGTTTGGCTTCTTCTAGGTGTGCAAGATGTGGTTCTTTTACACATATACATATGTCTGTTCTTCCTGGGATCCTTTTCCCATGTACGTTATGGCAGAATGTTGAGTAGTCTTCTCTTGGTATTCCGTAGGTCTTTGGTGATTATATATTTCACTTGTGTTGGTATGTGTCTCTTTACACCAATAGCCTAATGTATCCAATCCTCACACCTTTCCATTGGTGAGCCATAAGTTTGTTTAATGAATCTGTGATTGCCCTTCTCTGTGGAAATATCTTCACTGGTATCAATTTTTAGGTAACCCCTATAAGTGATATCATACGATATGTGTCTTACTCTTTCTGACTTACTACAAGTTGCGTGATTACCTCTAGACCCATCTACGGTGCTTCACATGGCATTGTGTTCTTTTTCTACTTGGCTAATTTTCCATCTATACATGCACCAGTTCATCTTTGTCCACTCATCTGTTGATGGACATTTTGGTTGCTTCCATGTCTTGGCTATTGTAATAACTGCGGCAATGCACATTTGCCTGCCTGTGTCTTTCCAATTCTGTCTTCTTAGGTTATAGGCCCAGGAGTGGGCCTCCTGGATCACATGGTAGCGAAATGTTTTCCTTGTAAAGGCACCTCCACTCTGTTCTCATTAGTGGCACTTACCAGGTTATGTCCCACTTAAATTTGAGGGTATGCAATTCTCCACAACACCTTCAGCATTTATTCTTTGTAGATTTTTTGCTGATGTTTACTCTGACTAGTGTGAGCTGATACTTCTTTGTGCTTGGATTTGCATGTGTCTCATAATCCCTTGAAATTGATCTTTCTGGCATGTCCTTTTTTTCTTCAAACTGAGAGTACAGCTTACCTCTTCTAATTGTTTTCTTGAAGTATGTATGACATTTTGAAATATTTTGTCCTTTACCTCCCTCAAGACATTTTGAGGGCAAGTTTCATTTACAGCCCTCCAGTACTGGTGCATATGAAGTGACCCTTAGCACAGGTTTTATACCTGCTGTTGCAGGTAATGGCGAGAGGGCGGCACCATTTCTGCTTTGCCAATCTGGTAACTAGGGAAACAGACCTTCCTAGCAGTGGTGTTCCTCGCTTATAAATTAGTGTGCAATGTGCCCGGATAAACCCACAAATGCTGATGTCCCCTTACATATGTTTGATTTTTAAATGAATTTATATTTTTTGGAGACATATTCCATTGTGTACATGGAACACTTCTTCTTTGTGCATTCCTCTGTTGATGGACATTTTCGTTGCTTCCAAGTGTTGGCTGTGGTACATATTGCTGTAGTGAAGGATTGCCAGTCTGTGTCTTTTTGTTTGTTTGTTTGTTTTTTTGCGGTATGTGGGCCTCTCACTGCCGTGGCCTCTCCCTTTGCGGAGCAAAGGCTCCGGACGTGCAGGCCCAGCAGCCATAGCCAACGGGACCAGACACTTTGCGCCATGTTGGATCTTCTTGGATGGGCACATGAACCCGTGTCCCCTGCATCGGCAGGCAGATTCTCAACCACTGCACCACCAGTGAAGCCCAGCCTGTGACTTTTTGATTCTTATACTCTCAGGTGATAGGCCAAGCTGTGGGTATGCTTGATTGAATGGTAGCTCCATACTTATCTTTTCAAGGCACCTCCTTTGTGTTTTCATTACTGGCTCTTACCATGTCCCACGTTGAACCAAGGGTAGGCACTTCTCCACAAAACCTTCAGCATTTATTTTTTGCAGAATTTTTGCTGATGGCCATTCTGACTGGTGTGAGCTGATAGGTTTTTGTAATTTGGATTTGCATGTCTTTAGTTATTCCTAATGTTCAGCTTTTCCCACAACATTTTAAATTTCTGTTAAACAAAAACAGAAAAAAACGGTGAGTACAATAATCCTATTGAAATTGTCTTCTTGGAAGGAGGCCCGCTTTTGAATTTTTTGGTCGATATTCGAACCCAGGGTTTTTTTGAGGGCAGGTGTCATTTACAGGCATGCAATGAGTGTGAATATTTAGTGACCAGTAGAACTGGGATTAAAGCTGCTGTTGTGGGAAACGGCCACAAGGCGGCATCATTTCTCCATTGCCAAATCTGGTTACTAGGGCAGCAGAGCCTTTCTGGAAGTCCTGTTCCTAGGTTGTAAATTACAATGGAATGTGCCAGGAAAAACCCCTATAAGTTTATGTCACATTACTTTTCTTCGTTGTTTCAATTTTTTAAATAGGTGTAATGAATAGGACATTGTTTGTCCTATGTGTACACAATCTGGTTCATTTGTACAATACATATATATATATATACATATACATATATACATATATATACACACACACACATATATATATATATATATATATTCATGTACAGATCCAATTCCCATGTAAATTATAGCAGAGTTTTCCATAGACCACCCTTGCTCTATGGTCGGTCTTTTTGATATATGTATTTAATAGGTATTTGTACACGTATGGTAACCCTAATCTTAATTTTTCCATTCCCACCACCTTTCCTTTTAGACAAGCATAGTTTGTTTTCTAAGTCTGTGAGTGTCTTTCACTGTGGAAATATGTTCATTTGTGTCAGTTGTTAGATAACGCCTATAAGTGATATCATAGGATATGTCTTTTGCTTTCCTACTTACCTCATGTTCTGTGATTATCTCTAGGCTCATCTATGGTGCCTCAGAGAGCAGTGTTTCATCGTTTTCCATGGGTAATATTCCATTGTGTACACGGACCACTTCTTTATCCATTCATGTGGTGATGGACATTTTGGATGCTTCCGTGTCTTGGCTACTGTGAAAATTCCTGCAGTGCAGCTGTTGAAGCCTGTGCCTTCTCGACTCTGGACTTCTCAGGTGAGAGGCTCAGCGGTGGGTCTGCTGAATGGAATGGGGGTTCAATTTTTACTTGTAAACGCAGCTCCTTTCTGTTCCCATTATTAGCTCTTACCACTTTACATCCCACCAGCAGATAAGGGTACACAGTTCTCTATAACCCCTTCAGCATTTATTGTTTGTAGACTTTGTCTGATGATAATAGACATGTGTGATTTGAAACCTTTTTGGAGGTTAGATTTGCATGAGTCCAATAACTCCTGATGTTGAGCTTTTATCCATTTTCTTCTTTTTTGAAAATGAGTGAGTAAAACTTACCCCTCCATACTATCTCCTTGAAAAATTTGCCAGTTTTGAATACTTTGGCCATTCCCTACCTCAGGACATTTTTTGACGGCAGGTGACCTTTACAGCCCTGAGTCCTTGAGAAAGTTAAGTGACCATTAGCTGTGGGTTTAAAGCCGCTCTTGTGGGAAACGGCCACAAGGCGGCAGCATTTCTCCATTTCCAGCTGTGGGATTTGGGGTAACAGAGCTTTCCTGGAAATCGTGTTAATAAGCTGCAAATTCGAGTAGAATGTGCCAGCACAAACCCCCAAGAGATTATATCTCCTAGATATTTTTGTTTGTAAATTTAATTTTTTTAATTATCAGAGCAAATTTGATAAAAATGTAGATTCTCCTATGTGTACAGTTTCTGGTTCATGCTATCAATGTATCTGTCTATTCCTCTTTGGATCCTCTCCCGTGTATGTTATTATAGAGTGTTGAGTAGACCTGTCTTCGTATTCCATAGGTGTTTTGTGATTATATATTTCATATGTATTAGTACATGTCTGTTAACTCCCATATCCTAATTCATATATTCCTTACACCTTTCCATTTGGTTAAACATAAATTGGTTTTCTGAATCTATGCGTGTCCTTCTCTTGGAAATTATTTCATGGCTATCAATTTTTAGGTAACACCTATGAGGGATGCCATAGGATGTCTGTCTTTTGGTTTCCTTCTTACTTCAAGTTGGGTGATTATCTCTAGATCTTTCTCTGGTGGTGCCAACGGCACTGCACCATGCTTTTCCATGGCTAATATTCCATTTTGTACATGGATGACATCTTCTTGGTGCATTTTTCTGTTGATGGACATTTTTGTTTCTTCCAGGTCTTGGCCATGGTACATGTTGCTACAGTGCAGGGATTTCAGCCTGTGTCTTTTTGATTCTGGTCTACTCAGGTGATAGGCCAAGAGTAGGTCTACCAGATCACATGGTATCTCAATGTTTACTCTTAAACACACCACCGTTCTGTTCTCACTACTCGCTGTTACCAGGTTACATCCCACCAGCCGCTAAAGTGTAGGCTGTTCTCAAAAACCCATGCAGCATTTATTCTTTGTAGACTTTTTTTTGCTGATGATCATTCTGTCGGCTGTCAGGTGAACGTTTTTGTACAATGGATTTGCATGTCTTTATTAATTCCTGATGTTCAGCCTTTTTCCATTCCTGTTTTTTTAACAAAAGAAAGAAAGAAAAGGAAAGAGAAGTCAAATGTGCATAAAATATGCCTTTTGAAACTGTCGTTTTGAAAAGTGGATGTCTTTTGAATTTTTTGTTGATATACGACCCCAGGATTTGTTTTCAGGGCAGGTGTCATTTACAGGCCTGCCATTATTTTGAATATCAACTGACCATTAGCCCTTGGATTAAATCTGCTGTTGTGTGAAACGGCCACAAGGTGGCAGCAGTTCTCCTTTACCAAATCTGGTTACTAAGGAAGCAAAGCCTCAGTGGAAGTTGTGTTCTAGGTTGTAATTTAGAATGGAATGTGCCAGGAAAAAGCCTCTTAAGTTTATGTCTCACTACTTCTTGTTCATTTTTGTAATTGAATTTTTATTTTTTATCACAGCATGTTGGATTACAATGTTTGGCTTCTTCTAGGTGTGCAAGATGTGGTTCTTTTACACATATACATATGTCTGTTCTTCCTGGGATCCTTTTCCCTTGTACGTTATGGCAGAATGTTGAGTAGTCTTCTCTTGGTATTCCGTAGGTCTTTGGTGATTATATATTTCACTTGTGTTGGTATGTGTCTCTTTACACCAATAGCCTAATGTATCCAATCCTCACACCTTTCCATTGGTGAGCCATAAGTTTGTTTAATGAATCTGTGATTGCCCTTCTCTGTGGAAATATCTTCACTGGTATCAATTTTTAGGTAACCCCTATAAGTGATATCATACGATATGTGTCTTACTCTTTCTGACTTACTACAAGTTGCGTGATTACCTCTAGACCCATCTACGGTGCTGCACATGGCATTGTGTTCTTTTTCTACTTGGCTAATTTTCCATCTATACATGCACCAGTTCATCTTTGTCCACTCATCTGTTGATGGACATTTTGGTTGCTTCCATGTCTTGGCTATTGTAATAACTGCGGCAATGCACATTTGCCTGCCTGTGTCTTTCCAATTCTGTCTTCTTAGGTTATAGGCCCAGGAGTGGGCCTCCTGGATCACATGGTAGCGAAATGTTTTCCTTGTAAAGGCACCTCCACTCTGTTCTCATTAGTGGCACTTACCAGGTTATGTCCCACTTAAATTTGAGGGTATGCACTTCTCCACAACACCTTCAGCATTTATTCTTTGTAGATTTTTTGCTGATGTTTACTCTGACTAGTGTGAGCTGATACTTCTTTGTGCTTGGATTTGCATCTGTCTCATAATCCCTTGAAATTGAACTTTCTGGCATGTCCTTTTTTCCTTCAAACTGAGAGTACAGCTTACCTCTTCTAATTGTTTTCTTGAAGTATGTATGACATTTTGAAATATTTTGTCCTTTACCTCCCTCAAGACGTTTTGAGGGCAAGTTTCATTTACAGCCCTCCAGTACTGGTGCATATGAAGTGACCCTTAGCAAAGGTTTTATACCTGCTGTTGCAGGTAATGGCGAGAGGGCGGCACCATTTCTGCTTTGCCAATTTGGTAACTAGGGAAACAGACCTTCCTAGCAGTGGTGTTCCTCGCTTATAAATTAGTGTGCAATGTGCCCGGATAAACCCACAAATGCTGATGTCCCCTTACATATGTTTGATTTTTAAATGAATTTATATTTTTTGGAGACATATTCCATTGTGTACATGGAACGCTTCTTCTTTGTGCATTCCTCTGTTGATGGACATTTTCGCTGCTTCCAAGTGTTGGCTGTGGTACATATTGCTGTAGTGAAGGATTGCCAGGCTGTGTCTTTTTGTTTGTTTGTTTGTTTGTTTGCGGTATGTGGGCCTCTCACTGCCGTGGCCTCTCCCTTTGCGGAGCAAAGGCTCCGGACGTGCAGGCCCAGCAGCCATAACACACGGGACCAGCCACTTTGCGCCATGTTGGATCTTCTTGGATGGGCACATGAACCCGTGTCCCCTGCATCGCCAGGCAGATTCTCAACCGCTGCACCACCAGTGAAGCCCAGCCTGTGACTTTTTGATTCTTATACTCTCATGCGATAGGCCAAGCTGTGGGTATGCTTGATTGAATGGTAGCTCCATACTTATCTTTTCAAGGCACCTCCTTTGTGTTTTCATTACTGGCTCTTACCATGTCCCACGTTGAACCAAGGGTAGGCACTTCTCCACAAAACCTTCAGCATTTATTTTTTGCAGAATTTTTGCTGATGGCCATTCTGACTGGTGTGAGCTGATAGGTTTTTGTAATTTGGATTTGCATGTCTTTAGTTATTCCTAATGTTCAGCTTTTCCCACAACATTTTAAATTTCTGTTAAACAAAAACAGAAAAAAACGGTGAGTACAATAATCCTATTGAAATTGTCTTCTTGGAAGGAGGCCCGCTTTTGAATTTTTTGGTCGATATTCGAACCCAGGGTTTTTTTGAGGGCAGGTGTCATTTACAGGCATGCAATGAGTGTGAATATTTAGTGACCAGTAGAACTGGGATTAAAGCTGCTGTTGTGGGAAACGGCCACAAGGCGGCATCATTTCTCCATTGCCAAATCTGGTTACTAGGGCAGCAGAGCCTTTCTGGAAGTCCTGTTCCTAGGTTGTAAATTACAATGGAATGTGCCAGGAAAAACCCCTATAAGTTTATGTCACATTACTTTTCTTCGTTGTTTCAATTTTTTAAATAGGTGTAATGAATAGGACATTGTTTGTCCTATGTGTACACAATCTGGTTCATTTGTACAATACATATATATATATATACATATACATATATACATATATATACACACACACACATATATATATATATATATATTCATGTACAGATCCAATTCCCATGTAAATTATAGCAGAGTTTTCCATAGACCACCCTTGCTCTATGGTCGGTCTTTTTGATATATGTATTTAATAGGTATTTGTACACGTATGGTAACCCTAATCTTAATTTTTCCATTCCCACCACCTTTCCTTTTAGACAAGCATAGTTTGTTTTCTAAGTCTGTGAGTGTCTTTCACTGTGGAAATATGTTCATTTGTGTCAGTTGTTAGATAACGCCTATAAGTGATATCATAGGATATGTCTTTTGCTTTCCTACTTACCTCATGTTCTGTGATTATCTCTAGGCTCATCTATGGTGCCTCAGAGAGCAGTGTTTCATCGTTTTCCATGGGTAATATTCCATTGTGTACACGGACCACTTCTTTATCCATTCATGTGGTGATGGACATTTTGGATGCTTCCGTGTCTTGGCTACTGTGAAAATTCCTGCAGTGCAGCTGTTGAAGCCTGTGCCTTCTCGACTCTGGACTTCTCAGGTGAGAGGCTCAGCGGTGGGTCTGCTGAATGGAATGGGGGTTCAATTTTTACTTGTAAACGCAGCTCCTTTCTGTTCCCATTATTAGCTCTTACCACTTTACATCCCACCAGCAGATAAGGGTACACAGTTCTCTATAACCCCTTCAGCATTTATTGTTTGTAGACTTTGTCTGATGATAATAGACATGTGTGATTTGAAACCTTTTTGGATGTTAGATTTGCATGAGTCCAATAACTCCTGATGTTGAGCTTTTATCCATTTTCTTCTTTTTTGAAAATGAGTGAGTAAAACTTACCCCTCCATACTATCTCCTTGAAAAATTTGCCAGTTTTGAATACTTTGGCCATTCCCTACCTCAGGACATTTTTTGACGGCAGGTGACCTTTACAGCCCTGAGTCCTTGAGAAAGTTAAGTGACCATTAGCTGTGGGTTTAAAGCCGCTCTTGTGGGAAACGGCCACAAGGCGGCAGCATTTCTCCATTTCCAGCTGTGGGATTTGGGGTAACAGAGCTTTCCTGGAAATCGTGTTAATAAGCTGCAAATTCGAGTAGAATGTGCCAGCACAAACCCCCAAGAGATTATATCTCCTAGATATTTTTGTTTGTAAATTTAATTTTTTTTTAAAGATCAAAGCAAATTTGATAAAAATGTAGATTCTCCTATGTGTACAGTTTCTGGTTCATGCTATCAATGTATCTGTCTATTCCTCTTTGGATCCTCTCCCGTGTATGTTATTATAGAGTGTTGAGTAGACCTGTCTTCGTATTCCATAGGTGTTTTGTGATTATATATTTCATACGTATTAGTACATGTCTGTTAACTCCCATATCCTAATTCATATATTCCTTACACCTTTCCATTTGGTTAAACATAAATTGGTTTTCTGAATCTATGCGTGTCCTTCTCTTGGAAATTATTTCATGGCTATCAATTTTTAGGTAACACCTATAAGGGATGCCATAGGATGTCTGTCTTTTGGTTTCCTTCTTACTTCAAGTTGGGTGATTAGATCTTTCTCTGGTGGTGCCAACGGCACTGCACCATGCTTTTCCATGGCTAATATTCCATTTTGTACATGGATGACATCTTCTTGGTGCATTTTTCTGTTGATGGACATTTTTGTTTCTTCCAGGTCTTGGCCATGGTACATGTTGCTACAGTGCAGGGATTTCAGCCTGTGTCTTTTTGATTCTGGTCTACTCAGGTGATAGGCCAAGAGTGGGCCTACCAGATCACATGGTATCTCAATGTTTACTCTTAAACACACCACCGTTCTGTTCTCACTACTCGCTGTTACCAGGTTACATCCCACCAGCCGCTAAAGTGTAGGCTGTTCTCTAAAACCCATGCAGCATTTATTATTTGTAGACTTTTTTTTTGCTGACGATCATTCTCTCGGCTGTCAGGTGAACGTTTTTGTACAATGGATTTGCATGCCTTTATTAATTCCTGATGTTCAGCCTTTTTCCATTCCTGTTTTTTTAACAAAAGAAAGAAAGAAAAGGAAAGAGAAGACAAATGTGCATAAAATATGCCTTTTGAAACTGTCGTTTTGAAAAGTGGATGTCTTTTGAATTTTTTGTTGATATACGACCCCAGGATTTGTTTTCAGGGCAGGTGTCATTTACAGGCCTGCAATTATTTTGAATATCAACTGACCATTAGCCCTTGGATTAAATCTGCTGTTGTGTGAAACGGCCACAAGGTGGCAGCAGTTCTCCTTTACCAAATCTGGTTACTAAGGCAGCAAAGCCTCAATGGAAGTTGTGTTCTAGGTTGTAATTTAGAATGGAATGTGCCAGGAAAAAGCCTCTTAAGTTTATGTCTCACTACTTCTTGTTCATTTGTGTAATTGAATTTTTATTTTTTATCACAGCATGTTGGATTACAATGTTTGGCTTCTTCTAGGTGTGCAAGATGTGGTTCTTTTACACATATACATATGTCTGTTCTTCCTGGGATCCTTTTCCCTTGTACGTTATGGCAGAATGTTGAGTAGTCTTCTCTTGGTATTCCGTAGGTCTTTGGTGATTATATATTTCACTTGTGTTGGTATGTGTCTCTTTACACCAATAGCCTAATGTATCCAATCCTCACACCTTTCCATTGGTGAGCCATAAGTTTGTTTAATGAATCTGTGATTGCCCTTCTCTGTGGAAATATCTTCACTGGTATCAATTTTTAGGTAACCCCTATAAGTGATATCATACGATATGTGTCTTACTCTTTCTGACTTACTACAAGTTGCGTGATTACCTCTAGACCCATCTACGGTGCTGCACATGGCATTGTGTTCTTTTTCTACTTGGCTAATTTTCCATCTATACATGCACCAGTTCATCTTTGTCCACTCATCTGTTGATGGACATTTTGGTTGCTTCCATGTCTTGGCTATTGTAATAACTGCGGCAATGCACATTTGCCTGCCTGTGTCTTTCCAATTCTGTCTTCTTAGGTTATAGGCCCAGGAGTGGGCCTCCTGGATCACATGGTAGCGAAATGTTTTCCTTGTAAAGGCACCTCCACTCTGTTCTCATTAGTGGCACTTACCAGGTTATGTCCCACTTAAATTTGAGGGTATGCACTTCTCCACAACACCTTCAGCATTTATTCTTTGTAGATTTTTTGCTGATGTTTACTCTGACTAGTGTGAGCTGATACTTCTTTGTGCTTGGATTTGCATCTGTCTCATAATCCCTTGAAATTGAACTTTCTGGCATGTCCTTTTTTCCTTCAAACTGAGAGTACAGCTTACCTCTTCTAATTGTTTTCTTGAAGTATGTATGACATTTTGAAATATTTTGTCCTTTACCTCCCTCAAGACATTTTGAGGGTAAGTTTCATTTACAGCCCTCCAGTACTGGTGCATATGAAGTGACCCTTAGCACAGGTTTTATACCTGCTGTTGCAGGTAATGGCGAGAGGGCGGCACCATTTCTGCTTTGCCAATCTGGTAACTAGGGAAACAGACCTTCCTAGCAGTGGTGTTCCTCGCTTATAAATTAGTGTGCAATGTGCCCGGATAAACCCACAAATGCTGATGTCCCCTTACATATGTTTGATTTTTAAATGAATTTATATTTTTTGGAGACATATTCCATTGTGTACATGGAACACTTCTTCTTTGTGCATTCCTCTGTTGATGGACATTTTCGTTGCTTCCAAGTGTTGGCTGTGGTACATATTGCTGTAGTGAAGGATTGCCAGGCTGTGTCTTTTTGTTTGTTTGTTTGTTTGTTTGCGGTATGTGGGCCTCTCACTGCCGTGGCCTCTCCCTTTGTGGAGCAAAGGCTCCGGACGTGCAGGCCCAGCAGCCATAGCACACGGGACCAGACACTTTGCGCCATGTTGGATCTTTTTGGATGGGCACATGAACCCGTGTCCCCTGCATCGGCAGGCAGATTCTCAACCACTGCACCACCAGTGAAGCCCAGCCTGTGACTTTTTGATTCTTATACTCTCAGGCGATAGGCCAAGCTGTGGGTATGCTTGATTGAATCGTAGCTCCATACTTATCTTTTCAAGGCACCTCCTTTGTGTTTTCATTACTGGCTCTTACCATGTCCCACGTTGAACCAAGGGTAGGCACTTCTCCACAAAACCTTCAGCATTTATTTTTTGCAGAATTTTTGCTGATGGCCATTCTGACTGGTGTGAGCTGATAGGTTTTTGTAATTTGGATTTGCATGTCTTTAGTTATTCCTAATGTTCAGCTTTTCCCACAACATTTTAAATTTCTGTTAAACAAAAAGAGAAAAAAACGGTGAGTACAATAATCCTATTGAAATTGTCTTCTTGGAAGGAGGCCCGCTTTTGAATTTTTTGGTCGATATTCGAACCCAGGGTTTTTTTGAGGGCAGGTGTCATTTACAGGCATGCAATGAGTGTGAATATTTAGTGACCAGTAGAACTGGGATTAAAGCTGCTGTTGTGGGAAACGGCCACAAGGCGGCATCATTTCTCCATTGCCAAATCTGGTTACTAGGGCAGCAGAGCCTTTCTGGAAGTCCTGTTCCTAGGTTGTAAATTACAATGGAATGTGCCAGGAAAAACCCCTATAAGTTTATGTCACATTACTTTTCTTCGTTGTTTCAATTTTTTAAATAGGTGTAATGAATAGGACATTGTTTGTCCTATGTGTACACAATCTGGTTCATTTGTACAATACATATATATATATATACATATACATATATACATATATATACACACACACACATATATATATATATATATATATATATTCATGTACAGATCCAATTCCCATGTAAATTATAGCAGAGTTTTCCATAGACCACCCTTGCTCTATGGTCGGTCTTTTTGATATATGTATTTAATAGGTATTTGTACACGTATGGTAACCCTAATCTTAATTTTTCCATTCCCACCACCTTTCCTTTTAGACAAGCATAGTTTGTTTTCTAAGTCTGTGAGTGTCTTTCACTGTGGAAATATGTTCATTTGTGTCAGTTGTTAGATAACGCCTATAAGTGATATCATAGGATATGTCTTTTGCTTTCCTACTTACCTCATGTTCTGTGATTATCTCTAGGCTCATCTATGGTGCCTCAGAGAGCAGTGTTTCATCGTTTTCCATGGGTAATATTCCATTGTGTACACGGACCACTTCTTTATCCATTCATGTGGTGATGGACATTTTGGATGCTTCCGTGTCTTGGCTACTGTGAAAATTCCTGCAGTGCAGCTGTTGAAGCCTGTGCCTTCTCGACTCTGGACTTCTCAGGTGAGAGGCTCAGCGGTGGGTCTGCTGAATGGAATGGGGGTTCAATTTTTACTTGTAAACGCAGCTCCTTTCTGTTCCCATTATTAGCTCTTACCACTTTACATCCCACCAGCAGATAAGGGTACACAGTTCTCTATAACCCCTTCAGCATTTATTGTTTGTAGACTTTGTCTGATGATAATAGACATGTGTGATTTGAAACCTTTTTGGAGGTTAGATTTGCATGAGTCCAATAACTCCTGATGTTGAGCTTTTATCCATTTTCTTCTTTTTTGAAAATGAGTGAGTAAAACTTACCCCTCCATACTATCTCCTTGAAAAATTTGCCAGTTTTGAATACTTTGGCCATTCCCTACCTCAGGACATTTTTTGACGGCAGGTGACCTTTACAGCCCTGAGTCCTTGAGAAAGTTAAGTGACCATTAGCTGTGGGTTTAAAGCCGCTCTTGTGGGAAACGGCCACAAGGCGGCAGCATTTCTCCATTTCCAGCTGTGGGATTTGGGGTAACAGAGCTTTCCTGGAAATCGTGTTAATAAGCTGCAAATTCGAGTAGAATGTGCCAGCACAAACCCCCAAGAGATTATATCTCCTAGATATTTTTGTTTGTAAATTTAATTTTTTTAATTATCAGAGCAAATTTGATAAAAATGTAGATTCTCCTATGTGTACAGTTTCTGGTTCATGCTATCAATGTATCTGTCTATTCCTCTTTGGATCCTCTCCCGTGTATGTTATTATAGAGTGTTGAGTAGACCTGTCTTCGTATTCCATAGGTGTTTTGTGATTATATATTTCATACGTATTAGTACATGTCTGTTAACTCCCATATCCTAATTCATATATTCCTTACACCTTTCCATTTGGTTAAACATAAATTGGTTTTCTGAATCTATGCGTGTCCTTCTCTTGGAAATTATTTCATGGCTATCAATTTTTAGGTAACACCTATAAGGGATGCCATAGGATGTCTGTCTTTTGGTTTCCTTCTTTCTTCAAGTTGGGTGATTATCTCTAGATCTTTCTCTGGTGGTGCCAACGGCACTGCACCATGCTTTTCCATGGCTAATATTCCATTTTGTACATGGATGACATCTTCTTGGTGCATTTTTCTGTTGATGGACATTTTTGTTTCTTCCAGGTCTTGGCCATGGTACATGTTGCTACAGTGCAGGGATTTCAGCCTGTGTCTTTTTGATTCTGGTCTACTCAGGTGATAGGCCAAGAGTGGGTCTACCAGATCACATGGTATCTCAATGTTTACTCTTAAACACACCACCGTTCTGTTCTCACTACTCGCTGTTACCAGGTTACATCCCACCAGCCGCTAAAGTGTAGGCTGTTCTCAAAAACCCATGCAGCATTTATTCTTTGTAGACTTTTTTTTGCTGATGATCATTCTGTCGGCTGTCAGGTGAACGTTTTTGTACAATGGATTTGCATGTCTTTATTAATTCCTGATGTTCAGCCTTTTTCCATTCCTGTTTTTTTAACAAAAGAAAGAAAGAAAAGGAAAGAGAAGTCAAATGTGCATAAAATATGCCTTTTGAAACTGTCGTTTTGAAAAGTGGATGTCTTTTGAATTTTTTGTTGATATACGACCCCAGGATTTGTTTTCAGGGCAGGTGTCATTTACAGGCCTGCCATTATTTTGAATATCAACTGACCATTAGCCCTTGGATTAAATCTGCTGTTGTGTGAAACGGCCACAAGGTGGCAGCAGTTCTCCTTTACCAAATCTGGTTACTAAGGAAGCAAAGCCTCAGTGGAAGTTGTGTTCTAGGTTGTAATTTAGAATGGAATGTGCCAGGAAAAAGCCTCTTAAGTTTATGTCTCACTACTTCTTGTTCATTTTTGTAATTGAATTTTTATTTTTTATCACAGCATGTTGGATTACAATGTTTGGCTTCTTCTAGGTGTGCAAGATGTGGTTCTTTTACACATATACATATGTCTGTTCTTCCTGGGATCCTTTTCCCTTGTACGTTATGGCAGAATGTTGAGTAGTCTTCTCTTGGTATTCCGTAGGTCTTTGGTGATTATATATTTCACTTGTGTTGGTATGTGTCTCTTTACACCAATAGCCTAATGTATCCAATCCTCACACCTTTCCATTGGTGAGCCATAAGTTTGTTTAATGAATCTGTGATTGCCCTTCTCTGTGGAAATATCTTCACTGGTATCAATTTTTAGGTAACCCCTATAAGTGATATCATAGGATATGTGTCTTACTCTTTCTGACTTACTACAAGTTGCGTGATTACCTCTAGACCCATCTACGGTGCTTCACATGGCATTGTGTTCTTTTTCTACTTGGCTAATTTTCCATCTATACATGCACCAGTTCATCTTTGTCCACTCATCTGTTGATGGACATTTTGGTTGCTTCCATGTCTTGGCTATTGTAATAACTGCGGCAATGCACATTTGCCTGCCTGTGTCTTTCCAATTCTGTCTTCTTAGGTTATAGGCCCAGGAGTGGGCCTCCTGGATCACATGGTAGCGAAATGTTTTCCTTGTAAAGGCACCTCCACTCTGTTCTCATTAGTGGCACTTACCAGGTTATGTCCCACTTAAATTTGAGGGTATGCACTTCTCCACAACACCTTCAGCATTTATTCTTTGTAGATTTTTTGCTGATGTTTACTCTGACTAGTGTGAGCTGATACTTCTTTGTGCTTGGATTTGCATGTGTCTCATAATCCCTTGAAATTGATCTTTCTGGCATGTCCTTTTTTTCTTCAAACTGAGAGTACAGCTTACCTCTTCTAACTGTTTTCTTGAAGTATGTATGACATTTTGAAATATTTTGTCCTTTACCTCCCTCAAGACATTTTGAGGGCAAGTTTCATTTACAGCCCTCCAGTACTGGTGCATATTAAGTGACCCTTAGCACAGGTTTTATACCTGCTGTTGCAGGTAATGGCGAGAGGGCGGCACCATTTCTGCTTTGCCAATCTGGTAACTAGGGAAACAGACCTTCCTAGCAGTGGTGTTCCTCGCTTATAAATTAGTGTGCAATGTGCCCGGATAAACCCACAAATGCTGATGTCCCCTTACATATGTTTGATTTTTAAATGAATTTATATTTTTTGGAGACATATTCCATTGTGTACATGGAACACTTCTTCTTTGTGCATTCCTCTGTTGATGGACATTTTCGTTGCTTCCAAGTGTTGGCTGTGGTACATATTGCTGTAGTGAAGGATTGCCAGTCTGTGTCTTTTTGTTTGTTTGTTTGTTTGTTTGCGGTATGTGGGCCTCTCACTGCCGTGGCCTCTCCCTTTGCGGAGCAAAGGCTCCGGACGTGCAGGCCCAGCAGCCATAGCCAACGGGACCAGACACTTTGCGCCATGTTGGATCTTCTTGGATGGGCACATGAACCCGTGTCCCCTGCATCGGCAGGCAGATTCTCAACCACTGCACCACCAGTGAAGCCCAGCCTGTGACTTTTTGATTCTTATACTCTCAGGTGATAGGCCAAGCTGTGGGTATGCTTGATTGAATGGTAGCTCCATACTTATCTTTTCAAGGCACCTCCTTTGTGTTTTCATTACTGGCTCTTACCATGTCCCACGTTGAACCAAGGGTAGGCACTTCTCCACAAAACCTTCAGCATTTATTTTTTGCAGAATTTTTGCTGATGGCCATTCTGACTGGTGTGAGCTGATAGGTTTTTGTAATTTGGATTTGCATGTCTTTAGTTATTCCTAATGTTCAGCTTTTCCCACAACATTTTAAATTTCTGTTAAACAAAAACAGAAAAAAACGGTGAGTACAATAATCCTATTGAAATTGTCTTCTTGGAAGGAGGCCCGCTTTTGAATTTTTTGGTCGATATTCGAACCCAGGGTTTTTTTGAGGGCAGGTGTCATTTACAGGCATGCAATGAGTGTGAATATTTAGTGACCAGTAGAACTGGGATTAAAGCTGCTGTTGTGGGAAACGGCCACAAGGCGGCATCATTTCTCCATTGCCAAATCTGGTTACTAGGGCAGCAGAGCCTTTCTGGAAGTCCTGTTCCTAGGTTGTAAATTACAATGGAATGTGCCAGGAAAAACCCCTATAAGTTTATGTCACATTACTTTTCTTCGTTGTTTCAATTTTTTAAATAGGTGTAATGAATAGGACATTGTTTGTCCTATGTGTACACAATCTGGTTCATTTGTACAATACATATATATATATATACATATACATATATACATATATATACACACACACACATATATATATATATATATATATTCATGTACAGATCCAATTCCCATGTAAATTATAGCAGAGTTTTCCATAGACCACCCTTGCTCTATGGTCGGTCTTTTTGATATATGTATTTAATAGGTATTTGTACACGTATGGTAACCCTAATCTTAATTTTTCCATTCCCACCACCTTTCCTTTTAGACAAGCATAGTTTGTTTTCTAAGTCTGTGAGTGTCTTTCACTGTGGAAATATGTTCATTTGTGTCAGTTGTTAGATAACGCCTATAAGTGATATCATAGGATATGTCTTTTGCTTTCCTACTTACCTCATGTTCTGTGATTATCTCTAGGCTCATCTATGGTGCCTCAGAGAGCAGTGTTTCATCGTTTTCCATGGGTAATATTCCATTGTGTACACGGACCACTTCTTTATCCATTCATGTGGTGATGGACATTTTGGATGCTTCCGTGTCTTGGCTACTGTGAAAATTCCTGCAGTGCAGCTGTTGAAGCCTGTGCCTTCTCGACTCTGGACTTCTCAGGTGAGAGGCTCAGCGGTGGGTCTGCTGAATGGAATGGGGGTTCAATTTTTACTTGTAAACGCAGCTCCTTTCTGTTCCCATTATTAGCTCTTACCACTTTACATCCCACCAGCAGATAAGGGTACACAGTTCTCTATAACCCCTTCAGCATTTATTGTTTGTAGACTTTGTCTGATGATAATAGACATGTGTGATTTGAAACCTTTTTGGAGGTTAGATTTGCATGAGTCCAATAACTCCTGATGTTGAGCTTTTATCCATTTTCTTCTTTTTTGAAAATGAGTGAGTAAAACTTACCCCTCCATACTATCTCCTTGAAAAATTTGCCAGTTTTGAATACTTTGGCCATTCCCTACCTCAGGACATTTTTTGACGGCAGGTGACCTTTACAGCCCTGAGTCCTTGAGAAAGTTAAGTGACCATTAGCTGTGGGTTTAAAGCCACTCTTGTGGGAAACGGCCACAAGGCGGCAGCATTTCTCCATTTCCAGCTGTGGGATTTGGGATAACAGAGCTTTCCTGGAAATCGTGTTAATAAGCTGCAAATTCGAGTAGAATGTGCCAGCACAAACCCCCAAGAGATTATATCTCCTAGATATTTTTGTTTGTAAATTTAATTTTTTTAATTATCAGAGCAAATTTGATAAAAATGTAGATTCTCCTATGTGTACAGTTTCTGGTTCATGCTATCAATGTATCTGTCTATTCCTCTTTGGATCCTCTCCCGTGTATGTTATTATAGAGTGTTGAGTAGACCTCTCTTCGTATTCCATAGGTGTTTTGTGATTATATATTTCATATGTATTAGTACATGTCTGTTAACTCCCATATCCTAATTCATATATTCCTTACACCTTTCCATTTGGTTAAACATAAATTGGTTTTCTGAATCTATGCGTGTCCTTCTCTTGGAAATTATTTCATGGCTATCAATTTTTAGGTAACACCTATGAGGGATGCCATAGGATGTCTGTCTTTTGGTTTCCTTCTTACTTCAAGTTGGGTGATTATCTCTAGATCTTTCTCTGGTGGTGCCAACGGCACTGCACCATGCTTTTCCATGGCTAATATTCCATTTTGTACATGGATGACATCTTCTTGGTGCATTTTTCTGTTGATGGACATTTTTGTTTCTTCCAGGTCTTGGCCATGGTACATGTTGCTACAGTGCAGGGATTTCAGCCTGTGTCTTTTTGATTCTGGTCTACTCAGGTGATAGGCCAAGAGTGGGTCTACCAGATCACATGGTATCTCAATGTTTACTCTTAAACACACCACCGTTCTGTTCTCACTACTCGCTGTTACCAGGTTACATCCCACCAGCCGCTAAAGTGTAGGCTGTTCTCAAAAACCCATGCAGCATTTATTCTTTGTAGACTTTTTTTTGCTGATGATCATTCTGTCGGCTGTCCGGTGAACGTTTTTGTACAATGGATTTGCATGTCTTTATTAATTCCTGATGTTCAGCCTTTTTCCATTCCTGTTTTTTTAACAAAAGAAAGAAAGAAAAGGAAAGAGAAGTCAAATGTGCATAAAATATGCCTTTTGAAACTGTCGTTTTGAAAAGTGGATGTCTTTTGAATTTTTTGTTGATATACGACCCCAGGATTTGTTTTCAGGGCAGGTGTCATTTACAGGCCTGCCATTATTTTGAATATCAACTGACCATTAGCCCTTGGATTAAATCTGCTGTTGTGTGAAACGGCCACAAGGTGGCAGCAGTTCTCCTTTACCAAATCTGGTTACTAAGGAAGCAAAGCCTCAGTGGAAGTTGTGTTCTAGGTTGTAATTTAGAATGGAATGTGCCAGGAAAAAGCCTCTTAAGTTTATGTCTCACTACTTCTTGTTCATTTTTGTAATTGAATTTTTATTTTTTATCACAGCATGTTGGATTACAATGTTTGGCTTCTTCTAGGTGTGCAAGATGTGGTTCTTTTACACATATACATATGTCTGTTCTTCCTGGGATCCTTTTCCCTTGTACGTTATGGCAGAATGTTGAGTAGTCTTCTCTTGGTATTCCGTAGGTCTTTGGTGATTATATATTTCACTTGTGTTGGTATGTGTCTCTTTACACCAATAGCCTAATGTATCCAATCCTCACACCTTTCCATTGGTGAGCCATAAGTTTGTTTAATGAATCTGTGATTGCCCTTCTCTGTGGAAATATCTTCACTGGTATCAATTTTTAGGTAACCCCTATAAGTGATATCATACGATATGTGTCTTACTCTTTCTGACTTACTACAAGTTGCGTGATTACCTCTAGACCCATCTACGGTGCTGCACATGGCATTGTGTTCTTTTTCTACTTGGCTAATTTTCCATCTATACATGCACCAGTTCATCTTTGTCCACTCATCTGTTGATGGACATTTTGGTTGCTTCCATGTCTTGGCTATTGTAATAACTGCGGCAATGCACATTTGCCTGCCTGTGTCTTTCCAATTCTGTCTTCTTAGGTTATAGGCCCAGGAGTGGGCCTCCTGGATCACATGGTAGCGAAATGTTTTCCTTGTAAAGGCACCTCCACTCTGTTCTCATTAGTGGCACTTACCAGGTTATGTCCCACTTAAATTTGAGGGTATGCACTTCTCCACAACACCTTCAGCATTTATTCTTTGTAGATTTTTTGCTGATGTTTACTCTGACTAGTGTGAGCTGATACTTCTTTGTGCTTGGATTTGCATCTGTCTCATAATCCCTTGAAATTGAACTTTCTGGCATGTCCTTTTTTCCTTCAAACTGAGAGTACAGCTTACCTCTTCTAATTGTTTTCTTGAAGTATGTATGACATTTTGAAATATTTTGTCCTTTACCTCCCTCAAGACGTTTTGAGGGCAAGTTTCATTTACAGCCCTCCAGTACTGGTGCATATGAAGTGACCCTTAGCACAGGTTTTATACCTGCTGTTGCAGGTAATGGCGAGAGGGCGGCACCATTTCTGCTTTGCCAATCTGGTAACTAGGGAAACAGACCTTCCTAGCAGTGGTGTTCCTCGCTTATAAATTAGTGTGCAATGTGCCCGGATAAACCCACAAATGCTGATGTCCCCTTACATATGTTTGATTTTTAAATGAATTTATATTTTTTGGAGACATATTCCATTGTGTACATGGAACGCTTCTTCTTTCTGCATTCCTCTGTTGATGGACATTTTCGCTGCTTCCAAGTGTTGGCTGTGGTACATATTGCTGTAGTGAAGGATTGCCAGGCTGTGTCTTTTTGTTTGTTTGTTTGTTTGTTTGCGGTATGTGGGCCTCTCACTGCCGTGGCCTCTCCCTTTGCGGAGCAAAGGCTCCGGACGTGCAGGCCCAGCAGCCATAACACACGGGACCAGCCACTTTGCGCCATGTTGGATCTTCTTGGATGGGCACATGAACCCGTGTCCCCTGCATCGCCAGGCAGATTCTCAACCGCTGCACCACCAGTGAAGCCCAGCCTGTGACTTTTTGATTCTTATACTCTCAGGCGATAGGCCAAGCTGTGGGTATGCTTGATTGAATGGTAGCTCCATACTTATCTTTTCAAGGCACCTCCTTTGTGTTTTCATTACTGGCTCTTACCATGTCCCACGTTGAACCAAGGGTAGGCACTTCTCCACAAAACCTTCAGCATTTATTTTTTGCAGAATTTTTGCTGATGGCCATTCTGACTGGTGTGAGCTGATAGGTTTTTGTAATTTGGATTTGCATGTCTTTAGTTATTCCTAATGTTCAGCTTTTCCCACAACATTTTAAATTTCTGTTAAACAAAAACAGAAAAAAACGGTGAGTACAATAATCCTATTGAAATTGTCTTCTTGGAAGGAGGCCCGCTTTTGAATTTTTTGGTCAATATTCGAACCCAGGGTTTTTTTGAGGGCAGGTGTCATTTACAGGCATGCAATGAGTGTGAATATTTAGTGACCAGTAGAACTGGGATTAAAGCTGCTGTTGTGGGAAACGGCCACAAGGCGGCATCATTTCTCCATTGCCAAATCTGGTTACTAGGGCAGCAGAGCCTTTCTGGAAGTCCTGTTCCTAGGTTGTAAATTACAATGGAATGTGCCAGGAAAAACCCCTATAAGTTTATGTCACATTACTTTTCTTCGTTGTTTCAATTTTTTAAATAGGTGTAATGAATAGGACATTGTTTGTCCTATGTGTACACAATCTGGTTCATTTGTACAATACATATATATATATATACATATACATATATACATATATATACACACACACACATATATATATATATATATATATATATATTCATGTACAGATCCAATTCCCATGTAAATTATAGCAGAGTTTTCCATAGACCACCCTTGCTCTATGGTCGGTCTTTTTGATATATGTATTTAATAGGTATTTGTACACGTATGGTAACCCTAATCTTAATTTTTCCATTCCCACCACCTTTCCTTTTAGACAAGCATAGTTTGTTTTCTAAGTCTGTGAGTGTCTTTCACTGTGGAAATATGTTCATTTGTGTCAGTTGTTAGATAACGCCTATAAGTGATATCATAGGATATGTCTTTTGCTTTCCTACTTACCTCATGTTCTGTGATTATCTCTAGGCTCATCTATGGTGCCTCAGAGAGCAGTGTTTCATCGTTTTCCATGGGTAATATTCCATTGTGTACACGGACCACTTCTTTATCCATTCATGTGGTGATGGACATTTTGGATGCTTCCGTGTCTTGGCTACTGTGAAAATTCCTGCAGTGCAGCTGTTGAAGCCTGTGCCTTCTCGACTCTGGACTTCTCAGGTGAGAGGCTCAGCGGTGGGTCTGCTGAATGGAATGGGGGTTCAATTTTTACTTGTAAACGCAGCTCCTTTCTGTTCCCATTATTAGCTCTTACCACTTTACATCCCACCAGCAGATAAGGGTACACAGTTCTCTATAACCCCTTCAGCATTTATTGTTTGTAGACTTTGTCTGATGATAATAGACATGTGTGATTTGAAACCTTTTTGGAGGTTAGATTTGCATGAGTCCAATAACTCCTGATGTTGAGCTTTTATCCATTTTCTTCTTTTTTGAAAATGAGTGAGTAAAACTTACCCCTCCATACTATCTCCTTGAAAAATTTGCCAGTTTTGAATACTTTGGCCATTCCCTACCTCAGGACATTTTTTGACGGCAGGTGACCTTTACAGCCCTGAGTCCTTGAGAAAGTTAAGTGACCATTAGCTGTGGGTTTAAAGCCGCTCTTGTGGGAAACGGCCACAAGGCGGCAGCATTTCTCCATTTCCAGCTGTGGGATTTGGGGTAACAGAGCTTTCCTGGAAATCGTGTTAATAAGCTGCAAATTCGAGTAGAATGTGCCAGCACAAACCCCCAAGAGATTATATCTCCTAGATATTTTTGTTTGTAAATTTAATTTTTTTAATTATCAGAGCAAATTTGATAAAAATGTAGATTCTCCTATGTGTACAGTTTCTGGTTCATGCTATCAATGTATCTGTCTATTCCTCTTTGGATCCTCTCCCGTGTATGTTATTATAGAGTGTTGAGTAGACCTGTCTTCGTATTCCATAGGTGTTTTGTGATTATATATTTCATATGTATTAGTACATGTCTGTTAACTCCCATATCCTAATTCATATATTCCTTACACCTTTCCATTTGGTTAAACATAAATTGGTTTTCTGAATCTATGCGTGTCCTTCTCTTGGAAATTATTTCATGGCTATCAATTTTTAGGTAACACCTATGAGGGATGCCATAGGATGTCTGTCTTTTGGTTTCCTTCTTACTTCAAGTTGGGTGATTATCTCTAGATCTTTCTCTGGTGGTGCCAACGGCACTGCACCATGCTTTTCCATGGCTAATATTCCATTTTGTACATGGATGACATCTTCTTGGTGCATTTTTCTGTTGATGGACATTTTTGTTTCTTCCAGGTCTTGGCCATGGTACATGTTGCTACAGTGCAGGGATTTCAGCCTGTGTCTTTTTGATTCTGGTCTACTCAGGTGATAGGCCAAGAGTGGGTCTACCAGATCACATGGTATCTCAATGTTTACTCTTAAACACACCACCGTTCTGTTCTCACTACTCGCTGTTACCAGGTTACATCCCACCAGCCGCTAAAGTGTAGGCTGTTCTCAAAAACCCATGCAGCATTTATTCTTTGTAGACTTTTTTTTGCTGATGATCATTCTGTCGGCTGTCAGGTGAACGTTTTTGTACAATGGATTTGCATGTCTTTATTAATTCCTGATGTTCAGCCTTTTTCCATTCCTGTTTTTTTAACAAAAGAAAGAAAGAAAAGGAAAGAGAAGTCAAATGTGCATAAAATATGCCTTTTGAAACTGTCGTTTTGAAAAGTGGATGTCTTTTGAATTTTTTGTTGATATACGACCCCAGGATTTGTTTTCAGGGCAGGTGTCATTTACAGGCCTGCCATTATTTTGAATATCAACTGACCATTAGCCCTTGGATTAAATCTGCTGTTGTGTGAAACGGCCACAAGGTGGCAGCAGTTCTCCTTTACCAAATCTGGTTACTAAGGAAGCAAAGCCTCAGTGGAAGTTGTGTTCTAGGTTGTAATTTAGAATGGAATGTGCCAGGAAAAAGCCTCTTAAGTTTATGTCTCACTACTTCTTGTTCATTTTTGTAATTGAATTTTTATTTTTTATCACAGCATGTTGGATTACAATGTTTGGCTTCTTCTAGGTGTGCAAGATGTGGTTCTTTTACACATATACATATGTCTGTTCTTCCTGGGATCCTTTTCCCTTGTACGTTATGGCAGAATGTTGAGTAGTCTTCTCTTGGTATTCCGTAGGTCTTTGGTGATTATATATTTCACTTGTGTTGGTATGTGTCTCTTTACACCAATAGCCTAATGTATCCAATCCTCACACCTTTCCATTGGTGAGCCATAAGTTTGTTTAATGAATCTGTGATTGCCCTTCTCTGTGGAAATATCTTCACTGGTATCAATTTTTAGGTAACCCCTATAAGTGATATCATACGATATGTGTCTTACTCTTTCTGACTTACTACAAGTTGCGTGATTACCTCTAGACCCATCTACGGTGCTGCACATGGCATTGTGTTCTTTTTCTACTTGGCTAATTTTCCATCTATACATGCACCAGTTCATCTTTGTCCACTCATCTGTTGATGGACATTTTGGTTGCTTCCATGTCTTGGCTATTGTAATAACTGCGGCAATGCACATTTGCCTGCCTGTGTCTTTCCAATTCTGTCTTCTTAGGTTATAGGCCCAGGAGTGGGCCTCCTGGATCACATGGTAGCGAAATGTTTTCCTTGTAAAGGCACCTCCACTCTGTTCTCATTAGTGGCACTTACCAGGTTATGTCCCACTTAAATTTGAGGGTATGCACTTCTCCACAACACCTTCAGCATTTATTCTTTGTAGATTTTTTGCTGATGTTTACTCTGACTAGTGTGAGCTGATACTTCTTTGTGCTTGGATTTGCATCTGTCTCATAATCCCTTGAAATTGAACTTTCTGGCATGTCCTTTTTTTCTTCAAACTAAGAGTACAGCTTACCTCTTCTAATTGTTTTCTTGAAGTATGTATGACATTTTGAAATATTTTGTCCTTTACCTCCCTCAAGACATTTTGAGGGCAAGTTTCATTTACAGGCCTCCAGTACTGGTGCATATGAAGTGACCCTTAGCACAGGTTTTATACCTGCTGTTGCAGGTAATGGCGAGAGGGCGGCACCATTTCTGCTTTGCCAATCTGGTAACTAGGGAAACAGACCTTCCTAGCAGTGGTGTTCCTCGCTTATAAATTAGTGTGCAATGTGCCCGGATAAACCCACAAATGCTGATGTCCCCTTACGTATGTTTGATTTTTAAATGAATTTATGTTTTTGGAGATATATTCCATTGTGTACATGGAACACTTCTTCTTTGTGCATTCCTCTGTTGATGGACATTTTCATTGCTTCCAAGTGTTGGCTGTGGTACATATTGCTGTAGTGAAGGATTGCCAGGCTGTGTCGTTTTGTTTGTTTGTTTGCGGTATGTGGGCCTCTCACTGCCGTGGCCTCTCCCTTTGCGGAGCAAAGGCTCCGGACGTGCAGGCCCAGCAGCCATAACACACGGGACCAGCCACTTTGCGCCATGTTGGATCTTCTTGGATGGGCACATGAACCCGTGTCCCCTGCATCGCCAGGCAGATTCTCAACCGCTGCACCACCAGTGAAGCCCAGCCTGTGACTTTTTGATTCTTATACTCTCAGGCGATAGGCCAAGCTGTGGGTATGCTTGATTGAATGGTAGCTCCATACTTATCTTTTCAAGGCACCTCCTTTGTGTTTTCATTACTGGCTCTTACCATGTCCCACGTTGAACCAAGGGTAGGCACTTCTCCACAAAACCTTCAGCATTTATTTTTTGCAGAAGTTTTGCTGATGGCCATTCTGACTGGTGTGAGCTGATAGGTTTTTGTAATTTGGATTTGCATGTCTTTAGTTATTCCTAATGTTCAGCTTTTCCCACAACATTTTAAATTTCTGTTAAACAAAAACAGAAAAAAACGGTGAGTACAATAATCTTATTGAAATTGTCTTCTTGGAAGGAGGCCCGCTTTTGAATTTTTTGGTCGATATTCGAACCCAGGGTTTTTTTGAGGGCAGGTGTCATTTACAGGCATGCAATGAGTGTGAATATTTAGTGACCAGTAGAACTGGGATTAAAGCTGCTGTTGTGGGAAACGGCCACAAGGCGGCATCATTTCTCCATTGCCAAATCTGGTTACTAGGGCAGCAGAGCCTTTCTGGAAGTCCTGTTCCTAGGTTGTAAATTACAATGGAATGTGCCAGGAAAAACCCCTATAAGTTTATGTCACATTACTTTTCTTCGTTGTTTCAATTTTTTAAATAGGTGTAATGAATAGGATATTGTTTGTCCTATGTGTACACAATCTGGTTCATTTGTACAATACATATATATATACATATACATATATACATATATATACATATACACACACACACACACACACATATATATATATATATATATATATATATATATATTCATGTACAGATCCAATTCCCATGTAAATTATAGCAGAGTTTTCCATAGACCACCCTTGCTCTATGGTCGGTCTTTTTGATATATGTATTTAATAGGTATTTGTACACGTATGGTAACCCTAATCTTAATTTTTCCATTCCCACCACCTTTCCTTTTAGATAAGCATAGTTTGTTTTCTAAGTCTGTGAGTGTCTTTCACTGTGGAAATATGTTCATTTGTGTCAGTTGTTAGATAACGCCTATAAGTGATATCATAGGATATGTCTTTTGCTTTCATACTTAACTCATGTTCTGTGATTATCTCTAGGCTCATCTGTGGTGCCTCAGAGAGCAGTGTTTCATCGTTTTCCATGGGTAATATTCCATTGTGTACACGGACCACTTCTTTATCCATTCATGTGGTTATGGACATTATGGATGCTTCCGTGTCTTGGCTACTGTGAAAATTCCTGCAGTGCAGCTGTTGAAGCCTGTGCCTTCTCGACTCTGGACTTCTCAGGTGAGAGGCTCAGCGGTGGGTCTGCTGAATGGAATGGGGGCTCAAATTTTACTTGTAAACACAGCTCCTTTCTGTTCCCATTATTAGCTCTTACCACTTTACATCCCACCAGCAGATAAGTGTACACAGTTCTCTATAACCCCTTCAGCATTTATTGTTTGTAGACTTTGTCTGATGATAGTAGACATGTGTGATTTGAAACCTTTTTGGAGGTTAGATTTGCATGAGTCCAATAATTCCTGATGTTGAGCTTTTATCCATTTTCTTCTTTTTTGAAAATGAGTGAGTAAAACTTACCCCTCCATACTATCTCCTTGAAAAATTTGCCAGTTTTGAATACTTTGGCCATTCCCTACCTCAGGACATTTTTTGGCGGCAGGTGACCTTTACAGCCCTGAGTCCTTGAGAAAGTTAAGTGACCATTAGCTGTGGGTTTAAAGCCGCTCTTGTGGGAAACGGCCACAAGGCGGCAGCATTTCTCCATTTCCAGCTGTGGGATTTGGGGCAACAGAGCTTTCCTGGAAATTGTGTTAATAAGCTGCAAATTCGAGTAGAATGTGCCAGCACAAACCCCCAAGAGATTATATCTCCTAGATATTTTTGTTTGTAAATTTAATTTTTTTTTAATTATCAGAGCAAATTTGATAAAAATGTAGATTCTCCTATGTGTACAGTTTCTGGTTCATGCTATCAATGTATCTGTCTATTCCTCTTTGGATCCTCTCCCGTGTATGTTATTATAGAGTGTTGAGTAGACCTCTCTTCGTATTCCATAGGTGTTTTGTGATTATATATTTCATACGTATTAGTACATGTCTGTTAACTCCCATATCCTAATTCATATATTCCTTACACCTTTCCGTTTGGTTAAACATAAATTGGTTTTCTGAATCTATGCGTGTCCTTCTCTTGGAAATTATTTCATGGCTATCAATTTTTAGGTAACACCTATGAGGGATGCCATAGGATGTCTGTCTTTTGGTTTCCTTCTTACTTCAAGTTGGGTGATTATCTCTAGATCTTTCTCTGGTGGTGCCAACGGCACTGCACCATGCTTTTCCATGGCTAATATTCCATTTTGTACATGGATGACATCTTCTTGGTGCATTTTTCTGTTGATGGACATTTTTGTTTCTTCCAGGTCTTGGCCATGGTACATGTTGCTACAGTGCAGGGATTTCAGCCTGTGTCTTTTTGATTCTGGTCTACTCAGGTGATAGGCCAAGAGTGGGTCTACCAGATCACATGGTATCTCAATGTTTACTCTTAAACACACCACCGTTCTGTTCTCACTACTCGCTGTTACCAGGTTACATCCCACCAGCCGCTAAAGTGTAGGCTGTTCTCAAAAACCCATGCAGCATTTATTCTTTGTAGACTTTTTTTTGCTGATGATCATTCTGTCGGCTGTCAGGTGAACGTTTTTGTACAATGGATTTGCATGTCTTTATTAATTCCTGATGTTCAGCCTTTTTCCATTCCTGTTTTTTTAACAAAAGAAAGAAAGAAAAGGAAAGAGAAGTCAAATGTGCATAAAATATGCCTTTTGAAACTGTCGTTTTGAAAAGTGGATGTCTTTTGAATTTTTTGTTGATATACGACCCCAGGATTTGTTTTCAGGGCAGGTGTCATTTACAGGCCTGCCATTATTTTGAATATCAACTGACCATTAGCCCTTGGATTAAATCTGCTGTTGTGTGAAACGGCCACAAGGTGGCAGCAGTTCTCCTTTACCAAATCTGGTTACTAAGGAAGCAAAGCCTCAGTGGAAGTTGTGTTCTAGGTTGTAATTTAGAATGGAATGTGCCAGGAAAAAGCCTCTTAAGTTTATGTCTCACTACTTCTTGTTCATTTTTGTAATTGAATTTTTATTTTTTATCACAGCATGTTGGATTACAATGTTTGGCTTCTTCTAGGTGTGCAAGATGTGGTTCTTTTACACATATACATATGTCTGTTCTTCCTGGGATCCTTTTCCCTTGTACGTTATGGCAGAATGTTGAGTAGTCTTCTCTTGGTATTCCGTAGGTCTTTGGTGATTATATATTTCACTTGTGTTGGTATGTGTCTCTTTACACCAATAGCCTAATGTATCCAATCCTCACACCTTTCCATTGGTGAGCCATAAGTTTGTTTAATGAATCTGTGATTGCCCTTCTCTGTGGAAATATCTTCACTGGTATCAATTTTTAGGTAACCCCTATAAGTGATATCATAGGATATGTGTCTTACTCTTTCTGACTTACTACAAGTTGCGTGATTACCTCTAGACCCATCTACGGTGCTGCACATGGCATTGTGTTCTTTTTCTACTTGGCTAATTTTCCATCTATACATGCACCAGTTCATCTTTGTCCACTCATCTGTTGATGGACATTTTGGTTGCTTCCATGTCTTGGCTATTGTAATAACTGCGGCAATGCACATTTGCCTGCCTGTGTCTTTCCAATTCTGTCTTCTTAGGTTATAGGCCCAGGAGTGGGCCTCCTGGATCACATGGTAGCGAAATGTTTTCCTTGTAAAGGCACCTCCACTCTGTTCTCATTAGTGGCACTTACCAGGTTATGTCCCACTTAAATTTGAGGGTATGCACTTCTCCACAACACCTTCAGCATTTATTCTTTGTAGATTTTTTGCTGATGTTTACTCTGACTAGTGTGAGCTGATACTTCTTTGTGCTTGGATTTGCATCTGTCTCATAATCCCTTGAAATTGAACTTTCTGGCATGTCCTTTTTTCCTTCAAACTGAGAGTACAGCTTACCTCTTCTAATTGTTTTCTTGAAGTATGTATGACATTTTGAAATATTTTGTCCTTTACCTCCCTCAAGACATTTTGAGGGCAAGTTTCATTTACAGGCCTCCAGTACTGGTGCATATGAAGTGACCCTTAGCACAGGTTTTATACCTGCTGTTGCAGGTAATGGCGAGAGGGCGGCACCATTTCTGCTGTGCCAATCTGGTAACTAGGGAAACAGACCTTCCTAGCAGTGGTGTTCCTCGCTTATAAATTAGTGTGCAATGTGCCCGGATAAACCCACAAATGCTGATGTCCCCTTACATATGTTTGATTTTTAAATGAATTTATATTTTTGGAGACATATTCCATTGTGTACATGGAACGCTTCTTCTTTGTGCATTCCTCTGTTGATGGACATTTTCGCTGCTTCCAAGTGTTGGCTGTGGTACATATTGCTGTAGTGAAGGATTGCCAGGCTGTGTCTTTTTGTTTGTTTGTTTGTTTGTTTGCGGTATGTGGGCCTCTCACTGCCGTGGCCTCTCCCTTTGCGGAGCAAAGGCTCTGGACGTGCAGGCCCAGCAGCCATAACACACGGGACCAGCCACTTTGCGCCATGTTGGATCTTCTTGGATGGGCACATGAACCCGTGTCCCCTGCATCGCCAGGCAGATTCTCAACCGCTGCACCACCAGTGAAGCCCAGCCTGTGACTTTTTGATTCTTATACTCTCAGGCGATAGGCCAAGCTGTGGGTATGCTTGATTGAATGGTAGCTCCATACTTATCTTTTCAAGGCACCTCCTTTGTGTTTTCATTACTGGCTCTTACCATGTCCCACGTTGAACCAAGGGTAGGCACTTCTCCACAAAACCTTCAGCATTTATTTTTTGCAGAAGTTTTGCTGATGGCCATTCTGACTGGTGTGAGCTGATAGGTTTTTGTAATTTGGATTTGCATGTCTTTAGTTATTCCTAATGTTCAGCTTTTCCCACAACATTTTAAATTTCTGTTAAACAAAAACAGAAAAAAACGGTGAGTACAATAATCCTATTGAAATTGTCTTCTTGGAAGGAGGCCCACTTTTGAATTTTTTGGTCGATATTCGAACCCAGGGTTTTATTGAGGGCAGGTGTCATTTAGAGGCATGCAATGAGTGTGAATATTTAGTGACCAGTAGAACTGGGATTAAAGCTGCTGTTGTGGGAAACGGCCACAAGGCGGCATCATTTCTCCCTTGCCAAATCTGGTTACTAGGGCAGCAGAGCCTTTCTGGAAGTCCTGTTCCTAGGTTGTAAATTACAATGGAATGTGCCAGGAAAAACCCCTATAAGTTTATGTCACATTACTTTTCTTCGTTGTTTCAATTTTTTAAATAGGTGTAATGAATAGGACATTGTTTGTCCTATGTGTACACAATCTGGTTCATTTGTACAATACATATATATATACATATACATATATACATATATATACATATACACACACACACACACATATATATATATATATATATATATATATATATATATATATATATATATATATATTCATGTACAGATCCAATTCCCATGTAAATTATAGCAGAGTTTTCCATAGACCACCCTTGCTCTATGGTCGGTCTTTTTTTTTTTTTTTTTTTTTTTCTGTACGCGGGCCTCTCACTGCTGTGGCCTCTCCCGTTGCGGAGCACAGGCTCCGGACACACAGGCCCCGCGGCCATGGCTCGGGGGCCCAGCCGCTCCGCGGCATGTGGGATCCTCCGGGATCGGGGCACGAACCCGTGTCCCCTGCATCGGCAGGCGAACTCTCAACCACTGCGCCACCAGGGAGGCCCTGGTCGGTCTTTTTGATATATGTATTTAATAGGTATTTGTACACGTATGGAAACCCTAATCTTAATTTTTCCATTCCCACCACCTTTCCTTTTAGATAAGCATAGTTTGTTTTCTAAGTCTGTGAGTGTCTTTCACTGTGGAAATATGTTCATTTGTGTCAGTTGTTAGATAACGCCTATAAGTGATATCGTAGGATATGTCTTTTGCTTTCCTACTTACCTCATGTTCTGTGATTATGTCTAGGCTCATGTATGGTGCCTCAGAGAGCAGTGTTTCATCGTTTTCCATGGGTAATATTCCATTGTGTACACGGACCACTTCTTTACCCATTCATGTGGTGATGGACATTTTGGATGCTTCCGTGTCTTCGCTACTGTGAAAATTCCTGCAGTGCAGCTGTTGAAGCCTGTGCCTTCTCGACTCTGGACTTCTCAGGTGAGAGGCTCAGCGGTGGGTCTGCTGAATGGAATGGGGGTTCAATTTTTACTTGTAAACGCAGCTCCTTTCTGTTCCCATTATTAGCTCTTACCACTTTACATCCCACCAGCAGATAAGGGTACACAGTTCTCTATAACCCCTTCAGCATTTATTGTTTGTAGACTTTGTCTGATGAGAGTAGACATGTGTGATTTGAAACCTTTTTGGAGGTTAGATTTGCATGAGTCGAATAATTCCTGATGTTGAGCTTTTATCCATTTTCTTCTTTTTTGAAAATGAGTGAGTAAAACTTACCCCTCCATACTATCTCCTTGAAAAATTTGCCAGTTTTGAATACTTTGGCCATTCCCTACCTCAGGACATTTTTTGACGGCAGGTGACCTTTACAGCCCTGAGTCCTTGAGAAAGTTAAGTGACCATTAGCTGTGGGTTTAAAGCCGCTCTTGTGGGAAACGGCCACAAGGCGGCAGCATTTCTCCATTTCCAGCTGTGGGATTTGGGGCAACAGAGCTTTCCTGGAAATTGTGTTAATAAGCTGCAAATTCGAGTAGAATGTGCCAGCACAAACCCCCAAGAGATTATATCTCCTAGATATTTTTGTTTGTAAATTTAATTTTTTTTTAATTATCAGAGCAAATTTGATAAAAATGTAGATTCTCCTATGTGTACAGTTTCTGGTTCATGCTATCAATGTATCTGTCTATTCCTCTTTGGATCCTCTCCCGTGTATGTTATTATAGAGTGTTGAGTAGACCTCTCTTCGTATTCCATAGGTGTTTTGTGATTATATATTTCATACGTATTAGTACATGTCTGTTAACTCCCATATCCTAATTCATATATTCCTTACACCTTTCCGTTTGGTTAAACATAAATTGGTTTTCTGAATCTATGCGTGTCCTTCTCTTGGAAATTATTTCATGGCTATCAATTTTTAGGTAACACCTATGAGGGATGCCATAGGATGTCTGTCTTTTGGTTTCCTTCTTACTTCAAGTTGGGTGATTATCTCTAGATCTTTCTCTGGTGGTGCCAACGGCACTGCACCATGCTTTTCCATGGCTAATATTCCATTTTGTACATGGATGACATCTTCTTGGTGCATTTTTCTGTTGATGGACATTTTTGTTTCTTCCAGGTCTTGGCCATGGTACATGTTGCTACAGTGCAGGAATTTCAGCCTGTGTCTTTTTGATTCTGGTCTACTCAGGTGATAGGCCAAGAGTGGGTCTACCAGATCACATGGTATCTCAATGTTTACTCTTAAACACACGACCGTTCTGTTCTCACTACTCGCTGTTACCAGGTTACATCCCACCAGCCGCTAAACTGTAGGCTGTTCTCTAAAACCCATGCAGCATTTATTCTTTGTAGACTTTTTTTTTGCTGATGATCATTCTGTCGGCTGTCCGGTGAACGTTTTTGTACAATGGATTTGCATGTCTTTATTAATTCCTGATGTTCAGCCTTTTTCCATTCCTGTTTTTTTAACAAAAGAAAGAAAGAAAAGGAAAGAGAAGACAAATGTGCATAAAATATGCCTTTTGAAACTGTCGTTTTGAAAAGTGGATGTCTTTTGAATTTGTTGTTGATATACGACCCCAGGATTTGTTTTCAGGGCAGGTGTCATTTACAGGCCTGCCATTATTTTGAATATCAACTGACCATTAGCCCTTGGATTAAATCTGCTGTTGTGTGAAACGGCCACAAGGTGGCAGCAGTTCTCCTTTACCAAATCTGGTTACTAAGGCAGCAAAGCCTCAATGGAAGTTGTGTTCTAGGTTGTAATTTAGAATGGAATGTGCCAGGAAAAAGCCTCTTAAGTTTATGTCTCACTACTTCTTGTTCATTTTTGTAATTGAATTTTTATTTTTTATCACAGCATGTTGGATTACAATGTTTGGCTTCTTCTAGGTGTGCAAGATGTGGTTCTTTTACACATATACATATGTCTGTTCTTCCTGGGATCCTTTTCCCATGTACGTTATGGCAGAATGTTGAGTAGTCTTCTCTTGGTATTCCGTAGGTCTTTGGTGATTATATATTTCACTTGTGTTGGTATGTGTCTCTTTACACCAATAGCCTAATGTATCCAATCCTCACACCTTTCCATTGGTGAGCCATAAGTTTGTTTAATGAATCTGTGATTGCCCTTCTCTGTGGAAATATCTTCACTGGTATCAATTTTTAGGTAACCCCTATAAGTGATATCATACGATATGTGTCTTACTCTTTCTGACTTACTACAAGTTGCGTAATTACCTCTAGACCCATCTACAGTGCTGCACATGGCATTGCGTTCTTTTTCTACTTGGCTAATTTTCCATCTATACATGCACCAGTTCATCTTTGTCCACTCATCTGTTGATGGACATTTTGGTTGCTTCCATGTCTTGGCTATTGTAATAACTGCAGCAATGCACATTTGCCTGCCTGTGTCTTTCCAATTCTGTCTTCTTAGGTTATAGGCCCAGGAGTGGGCCTCCTGGATCACATGGTAGCGAAATGTTTTCCTTGTAAAGGCACCTCCACTCTGTTCTCATTAGTGGCACTTACCAGGTTATGTCCCACTTAAATTTGAGGGTATGCACTTCTCCACAACACCTTCAGCATTTATTCTTTGTAGATTTTTTGCTGATGTTTACTCTGACTAGTGTGAGCTGATACTTCTTTGTGCTTGGATTTGCATGTGTCTCATAATCCCTTGAAATTGAACTTTCTGGCATGTCCTTTTTTTCTTCAAACTGAGAGTACAGCTTACCTCTTCTAATTGTTTTCTTGAAGTATGTATGACATTTTGAAATATTTTGTCCTTTACCTCCCTCAAGACATTTTGAGGGCAAGTTTCATTTACAGCCCTCCAGTACTGGTGCATATTAAGTGACCCTTAGCACAGGTTTTATACCTGCTGTTGCAGGTAATGGCGAGAGGGCGGCACCATTTCTGCTGTGCCAATCTGGTAACTAGGGAAACAGACCTTCCTAGCAGTGGTGTTCCTCGCTTATAAATTAGTGTGCAATGTGCCCGGATAAACCCACAAATGCTGATGTCCCCTTACATATGTTTGATTTTTAAATGAATTTATATTTTTGGAGACATATTCCATTGTGTACATGGAACACTTCTTCTTTGTGCATTCCTCTGTTGATGGACATTTTCGTTGCTTCCATGTGTTGGCTGTGGTACATATTGCTGTAGTGAAGGATTGCCAGGCTGTGTCTTTTTGTTTGTTTGTTTGTTTGTTTGCGGTATGTGCCCTCTCACTGCCGTGGCCTCTCCCTTTGGGGAGCAAAGGCTCCGGACGTGCAGGCCCAGCAGCCATAGCACACGGGACCAGCCACTTTGCGCCATGTTGGATCTTCTTGGATGGGCACATGAACCCGTGTCCCCTGCATCGGCAGACAGATTCTCAACCACTGCACCACCAGTGAAGCCCAGCCTGTGACTTTTTGATTCTTATACTCTCAGGCGATAGGCCAAGCTGTGGGTATGCTTGATTGAATGGTAGCTCCATACTTATCTTTTCAAGGCACCTCCTTTGTGTTTTCATTACTGGCTCTTACCATGTCCCACGTTGAACCAAGGGTAGGCACTTCTCCACAAAACCTTCAGCATTTATTTTTTGCAGAAGTTTTGCTGATGGCCATTCTGACTGGTGTGAGCTGATAGGTTTTTGTAATTTGGATTTGCATGTCTTTAGTTATTCCTAATGTTCAGCTTTTCCCACAACATTTTAAATTTCTGTTAAACCAAAACAGAAAAAAACGGTGAGTACAATAATCCTATTGAAATTGTCTTCTTGGAAGGAGGCCCGCTTTTGAATTTTTTGGTCGATATTCGAACCCAGGGTTTTTTTGAGGGCAGGTGTCATTTACAGGCATGCAATGAGTGTGAATATTTAGTGACCAGTAGAACTGGGATTAAAGCTGCTGTTGTGGGAAACGGCCACAAGGCGGCATCATTTCTCCATTGCCAAATCTGGTTACTAGGGCAGCAGAGCCTTTCTGGAAGTCCTGTTCCTAGGTTGTAAATTACAATGGAATGTGCCAGGAAAAACCCCTATAAGTTTATGTCACATTACTTTTCTTCGTTGTTTCAATTTTTTAAATAGGTGTAATGAATAGGATATTGTTTGTCCTATGTGTACACAATCTGGTTCATTTGTACAATACATATATATATACATATACATATATACATATATATACATATACACACACACACACACATATATATATATATATATATATATATATATTCATGTACAGATCCAATTCCCATGTAAATTATAGCAGAGTTTTCCATAGACCACCCTTGCTCTATGGTCGGTCTTTTTGATATATGTATTTAATAGGTATTTGTACACGTATGGTAACCCTAATCTTAATTTTTCCATTCCCACCACCTTTCCTTTTAGATAAGCATAGTTTGTTTTCTAAGTCTGTGAGTGTCTTTCACTGTGGAAATATGTTCATTTGTGTCAGTTGTTAGATAACGCCTATAAGTGATATCGTAGGATATGTCTTTTGCTTTCCTACTTACCTCATGTTCTGTGATTATGTCTAGGCTCATGTATGGTGCCTCAGAGAGCAGTGTTTCATCGTTTTCCATGGGTAATATTCCATTGTGTACACGGACCACTTCTTTACCCATTCATGTGGTGATGGACATTTTGGATGCTTCCGTGTCTTCGCTACTGTGAAAATTCCTGCAGTGCAGCTGTTGAAGCCTGTGCCTTCTCGACTCTGGACTTCTCAGGTGAGAGGCTCAGCGGTGGGTCTGCTGAATGGAATGGGGGTTCAATTTTTACTTGTAAACGCAGCTCCTTTCTGTTCCCATTATTAGCTCTTACCACTTTACATCCCACCAGCAGATAAGGGTACACAGTTCTCTATAACCCCTTCAGCATTTATTGTTTGTAGACTTTGTCTGATGAGAGTAGACATGTGTGATTTGAAACCTTTTTGGAGGTTAGATTTGCATGAGTCGAATAATTCCTGATGTTGAGCTTTTATCCATTTTCTTCTTTTTTGAAAATGAGTGAGTAAAACTTACCCCTCCATACTATCTCCTTGAAAAATTTGCCAGTTTTGAATACTTTGGCCATTCCCTACCTCAGGACATTTTTTGACGGCAGGTGACCTTTACAGCCCTGAGTCCTTGAGAAAGTTAAGTGACCATTAGCTGTGGGTTTAAAGCCGCTCTTGTGGGAAACGGCCACAAGGCGGCAGCATTTCTCCATTTCCAGCTGTGGGATTTGGGGCAACAGAGCTTTCCTGGAAATTGTGTTAATAAGCTGCAAATTCGAGTAGAATGTGCCAGCACAAACCCCCAAGAGATTATATCTCCTAGATATTTTTGTTTGTAAATTTAATTTTTTTTTAATTATCAGAGCAAATTTGATAAAAATGTAGATTCTCCTATGTGTACAGTTTCTGGTTCATGCTATCAATGTATCTGTCTATTCCTCTTTGGATCCTCTCCCGTGTATGTTATTATAGAGTGTTGAGTAGACCTCTCTTCGTATTCCATAGGTGTTTTGTGATTATATATTTCATACGTATTAGTACATGTCTGTTAACTCCCATATCCTAATTCATATATTCCTTACACCTTTCCGTTTGGTTAAACATAAATTGGTTTTCTGAATCTATGCGTGTCCTTCTCTTGGAAATTATTTCATGGCTATCAATTTTTAGGTAACACCTATGAGGGATGCCATAGGATGTCTGTCTTTTGGTTTCCTTCTTACTTCAAGTTGGGTGATTATCTCTAGATCTTTCTCTGGTGGTGCCAACGGCACTGCACCATGCTTTTCCATGGCTAATATTCCATTTTGTACATGGATGACATCTTCTTGGTGCATTTTTCTGTTGATGGACATTTTTGTTTCTTCCAGGTCTTGGCCATGGTACATGTTGCTACAGTGCAGGAATTTCAGCCTGTGTCTTTTTGATTCTGGTCTACTCAGGTGATAGGCCAAGAGTGGGTCTACCAGATCACATGGTATCTCAATGTTTACTCTTAAACACACGACCGTTCTGTTCTCACTACTCGCTGTTACCAGGTTACATCCCACCAGCCGCTAAACTGTAGGCTGTTCTCTAAAACCCATGCAGCATTTATTCTTTGTAGACTTTTTTTTTGCTGATGATCATTCTGTCGGCTGTCCGGTGAACGTTTTTGTACAATGGATTTGCATGTCTTTATTAATTCCTGATGTTCAGCCTTTTTCCATTCCTGTTTTTTTAACAAAAGAAAGAAAGAAAAGGAAAGAGAAGACAAATGTGCATAAAATATGCCTTTTGAAACTGTCGTTTTGAAAAGTGGATGTCTTTTGAATTTGTTGTTGATATACGACCCCAGGATTTGTTTTCAGGGCAGGTGTCATTTACAGGCCTGCCATTATTTTGAATATCAACTGACCATTAGCCCTTGGATTAAATCTGCTGTTGTGTGAAACGGCCACAAGGTGGCAGCAGTTCTCCTTTACCAAATCTGGTTACTAAGGCAGCAAAGCCTCAATGGAAGTTGTGTTCTAGGTTGTAATTTAGAATGGAATGTGCCAGGAAAAAGCCTCTTAAGTTTATGTCTCACTACTTCTTGTTCATTTTTGTAATTGAATTTTTATTTTTTATCACAGCATGTTGGATTACAATGTTTGGCTTCTTCTAGGTGTGCAAGATGTGGTTCTTTTACACATATACATATGTCTGTTCTTCCTGGGATCCTTTTCCCATGTACGTTATGGCAGAATGTTGAGTAGTCTTCTCTTGGTATTCCGTAGGTCTTTGGTGATTATATATTTCACTTGTGTTGGTATGTGTCTCTTTACACCAATAGCCTAATGTATCCAATCCTCACACCTTTCCATTGGTGAGCCATAAGTTTGTTTAATGAATCTGTGATTGCCCTTCTCTGTGGAAATATCTTCACTGGTATCAATTTTTAGGTAACCCCTATAAGTGATATCATACGATATGTGTCTTACTCTTTCTGACTTACTACAAGTTGCGTAATTACCTCTAGACCCATCTACAGTGCTGCACATGGCATTGCGTTCTTTTTCTACTTGGCTAATTTTCCATCTATACATGCACCAGTTCATCTTTGTCCACTCATCTGTTGATGGACATTTTGGTTGCTTCCATGTCTTGGCTATTGTAATAACTGCAGCAATGCACATTTGCCTGCCTGTGTCTTTCCAATTCTGTCTTCTTAGGTTATAGGCCCAGGAGTGGGCCTCCTGGATCACATGGTAGCGAAATGTTTTCCTTGTAAAGGCACCTCCACTCTGTTCTCATTAGTGGCACTTACCAGGTTATGTCCCACTTAAATTTGAGGGTATGCACTTCTCCACAACACCTTCAGCATTTATTCTTTGTAGATTTTTTGCTGATGTTTACTCTGACTAGTGTGAGCTGATACTTCTTTGTGCTTGGATTTGCATGTGTCTCATAATCCCTTGAAATTGAACTTTCTGGCATGTCCTTTTTTTCTTCAAACTGAGAGTACAGCTTACCTCTTCTAATTGTTTTCTTGAAGTATGTATGACATTTTGAAATATTTTGTCCTTTACCTCCCTCAAGACATTTTGAGGGCAAGTTTCATTTACAGCCCTCCAGTACTGGTGCATATTAAGTGACCCTTAGCACAGGTTTTATACCTGCTGTTGCAGGTAATGGCGAGAGGGCGGCACCATTTCTGCTGTGCCAATCTGGTAACTAGGGAAACAGACCTTCCTAGCAGTGGTGTTCCTCGCTTATAAATTAGTGTGCAATGTGCCCGGATAAACCCACAAATGCTGATGTCCCCTTACATATGTTTGATTTTTAAATGAATTTATATTTTTGGAGACATATTCCATTGTGTACATGGAACACTTCTTCTTTGTGCATTCCTCTGTTGATGGACATTTTCGTTGCTTCCATGTGTTGGCTGTGGTACATATTGCTGTAGTGAAGGATTGCCAGGCTGTGTCTTTTTGTTTGTTTGTTTGTTTGTTTGCGGTATGTGCCCTCTCACTGCCGTGGCCTCTCCCTTTGGGGAGCAAAGGCTCCGGACGTGCAGGCCCAGCAGCCATAGCACACGGGACCAGCCACTTTGCGCCATGTTGGATCTTCTTGGATGGGCACATGAACCCGTGTCCCCTGCATCGGCAGACAGATTCTCAACCACTGCACCACCAGTGAAGCCCAGCCTGTGACTTTTTGATTCTTATACTCTCAGGCGATAGGCCAAGCTGTGGGTATGCTTGATTGAATGGTAGCTCCATACTTATCTTTTCAAGGCACCTCCTTTGTGTTTTCATTACTGGCTCTTACCATGTCCCACGTTGAACCAAGGGTAGGCACTTCTCCACAAAACCTTCAGCATTTATTTTTTGCAGAAGTTTTGCTGATGGCCATTCTGACTGGTGTGAGCTGATAGGTTTTTGTAATTTGGATTTGCATGTCTTTAGTTATTCCTAATGTTCAGCTTTTCCCACAACATTTTAAATTTCTGTTAAACCAAAACAGAAAAAAACGGTGAGTACAATAATCCTATTGAAATTGTCTTCTTGGAAGGAGGCCCGCTTTTGAATTTTTTGGTCGATATTCGAACCCAGGGTTTTTTTGAGGGCAGGTGTCATTTACAGGCATGCAATGAGTGTGAATATTTAGTGACCAGTAGAACTGGGATTAAAGCTGCTGTTGTGGGAAACGGCCACAAGGCGGCATCATTTCTCCATTGCCAAATCTGGTTACTAGGGCAGCAGAGCCTTTCTGGAAGTCCTGTTCCTAGGTTGTAAATTACAATGGAATGTGCCAGGAAAAACCCCTATAAGTTTATGTCACATTACTTTTCTTCGTTGTTTCAATTTTTTAAATAGGTGTAATGAATAGGATATTGTTTGTCCTATGTGTACACAATCTGGTTCATTTGTACAATACATATATATATACATATACATATATACATATATATACATATACACACACACACACACATATATATATATATATATATATATATATATTCATGTACAGATCCAATTCCCATGTAAATTATAGCAGAGTTTTCCATAGACCACCCTTGCTCTATGGTCGGTCTTTTTGATATATGTATTTAATAGGTATTTGTACACGTATGGTAACCCTAATCTTAATTTTTCCATTCCCACCACCTTTCCTTTTAGATAAGCATAGTTTGTTTTCTAAGTCTGTGAGTGTCTTTCACTGTGGAAATATGTTCATTTGTGTCAGTTGTTAGATAACGCCTATAAGTGATATCATAGGTTATGTCTTTTGCTTTCCTACTTACCTCATGTTCTGTGATTATGTCTAGGCTCATCTATGGTGCCTCAGAGAGCAGTGTTTCATCGTTTTCCATGGGTAATATTCCATTGTGTACACGGACCACTTCTTTATCCATTCATGTGGTGATGGACATTTTGGATGCTTCCGTGTCTTGGCTACTGTGAAAATTCCTGCAGTGCAGCTGTTGAAGCCTGTGCCTTCTCGACTCTGGACTTCTCAGGTGAGAGGCTCAGCGGTGGGTCTGCTGAATGGAATGGAGGTTCAATTTTTACTTGTAAACGCAGCTCCTTTCTGTTCCCATTATTAGCTCTTACCACTTTACATCCCACCAGCAGATAAGGGTACACAGTTCTCTATAACCCCTTCAGCATTTATTGTTTGTAGACTTTGTCTGATGAGAGTAGACATGTGTGATTTGAAACCTTTTTGGAGGTTAGATTTGCATGAGTCCAATAATTCCTGATGTTGAGCTTTTATCCATTTTCTTCTTTTTTGAAAATGAGTGAGTAAAACTTACCCCTCCATACTATCTCCTTGAAAAATTTGCCAGTTTTGAATACTTTGGCCATTCCCTACCTCAGGACATTTTTTGGCGGCAGGTGACCTTTACAGCCCTGAGTCCTTGAGAAAGTTAAGTGACCATTAGCTGTGGGTTTAAAGCCGCTCTTGTGGGAAACGGCCACAAGGCGGCAGCATTTCTCCATTTCCAGCTGTGGGATTTGGGGCAACAGAGCTTTCCTGGAAATTGTGTTAATAAGCTGCAAATTCGAGTAGAATGTGCCAGCACAAACCCCCAAGAGATTATATCTCCTAGATATTTTTGTTTGTAAATTTAATTTTTTTTTAATTATCAGAGCAAATTTGATAAAAATGTAGATTCTCCTATGTGTACAGTTTCTGGTTCATGCTATCAATGTATCTGTCTATTCCTCTTTGGATCCTCTCCCGTGAATGTTATTATAGGGTGTTGAGTAGACCTCTCTTCGTATTCCATAGGTGTTTTGTGATTATATATTTCATACGTATTAGTACATGTCTGTTAACTCCCATATCCTAATTCATATATTCCTTACACCTTTCCGTTTGGTTAAACATAAATTGGTTTTCTGAATCTATGCGTGTCCTTCTCTTGGAAATTATTTCATGGCTATCAATTTTTAGGTAACACCTATGAGGGATGCCATAGGATGTCTGTCTTTTGGTTTCCTTCTTACTTCAAGTTGGGTGATTATCTCTAGATCTTTCTCTGGTGGTGCCAACGGCACTGCACCATGCTTTTCCATGGCTAATATTCCATTTTGTACATGGATGACATCTTCTTGGTGCATTTTTCTGTTGATGGACATTTTTGTTTCTTCCAGGTCTTGGCCATGGTACATGTTGCTACAGTGCAGGAATTTCAGCCTGTGTCTTTTTGATTCTGGTCTACTCAGGTGATAGGCCAAGAGTGGGTCTACCAGATCACATGGTATCTCAATGTTTACTCTTAAACACACCACCGTTCTGTTCTCACTACTCGCTGTTACCAGGTTACATCCCACCAGCCGCTAAACTGTAGGCTGTTCTCTAAAACCCATGCAGCATTTATTCTTTGTAGACTTTTTTTTTGCTGATGATCATTCTGTCGGCTGTCCGGTGAACGTTTTTGTACAATGGATTTGCATGTCTTTATTAATTCCTGATATTCAGCCTTTTTCCATTCCTGTTTTTTTAACAAAAGAAAGAAAGAAAAGGAAAGAGAAGACAAATGTGCATAAAATATGCCTTTTGAAACTGTCGTTTTGAAAAGTGGATGTCTTTTGAATTTTTTGTTGATATACGACCCCAGGATTTGTTTTCAGGGCAGGTGTCATTTACAGGCCTGCCATTATTTTGAAGATCAACTGACCATTAGCCCTTGGATTAAATCTGCTGTTGTGTGAAACGGCCACAAGGTGGCAGCAGTTCTCCTTTACCAAATCTGGTTACTAAGGCAGCAAAGCCTCAATGGAAGTTGTGTTCTAGGTTGTAATTTAGAATGGAATGTGCCAGGAAAAAGCCTCTTAAGTTTATGTCTCACTACTTCTTGTTCATTTTTGTAATTTAATTTTTATTTTTTATCACAGCATGTTGGATTACAATGTTTGGCTTCTTCTAGGTGTGCAAGATGTGGTTCTTTTACACATATACATATGTCTGTTCTTCCTGGGATCCTTTTCCCATGTACATTATGGCAGAATGTTGAGTAGTCTTCTCTTGGTATTCCGTAGGTCTTTGGTGATTATATATTTCACTTGTGTTGGTATGTGTCTCTTTACACCAATAGCCTAATGTATCCAATCCTCACACCTTTCCATTGGTGAGCCATAAGTTTGTTTAATGAATCTGTGATTGCCCTTCTCTGTGGAAATATCTTCACTGGTATCAATTTTTAGGTAACCCCTATAAGTGATATCATACGATATGTGTCTTACTCTTTCTGACTTACTACAAGTTGCGTAATTACCTCTAGACCCATCTACAGTGCTGCACATGGCATTGCGTTCTTTTTCTACTTGGCTAATTTTCCATCTATACATGCACCAGTTCATCTTTGTCCACTCATCTGTTGATGGACATTTTGGTTGCTTCCATGTCTTGGCTATTGTAATAACTGCAGCAATGCACATTTGCCTGCCTGTGTCTTTCCAATTCTGTCTTCTTAGGTTATAGGCCCAGGAGTGGGCCTCCTGGATCACATGGTAGCGAAATGTTTTCCTTGTAAAGGCACCTCCACTCTGTTCTCATTAGTGGCACTTACCAGGTTATGTCCCACTTAAATTTGAGGGTATGCACTTCTCCACAACACCTTCAGCATTTATTCTTTGTAGATTTTTTGCTGATGTTTACTCTGACTAGTGTGAGCTGATACTTCTTTGTGCTTGGATTTGCATGTGTCTCATAATCCCTTGAAATTGAACTTTCTGGCATGTCCTTTTTTTCTTCAAACTGAGAGTACAGCTTACCTCTTCTAATTGTTTTCTTGAAGTATGTATGACATTTTGAAATATTTTGTCCTTTACCTCCCTCAAGACATTTTGAGGGCAAGTTTCATTTACAGCCCTCCAGTACTGGTGCATATTAAGTGACCCTTAGCACAGGTTTTATACCTGCTGTTGCAGGTAATGGCGAGAGGGCGGCACCATTTCTGCTGTGCCAATCTGGTAACTAGGGAAACAGACCTTCCTAGCAGTGGTGTTCCTCGCTTATAAATTAGTGTGCAATGTGCCCGGATAAACCCACAAATGCTGATGTCCCCTTACATATGTTTGATTTTTAAATGAATTTATATTTTTGGAGACATATTCCATTGTGTACATGGAACACTTCTTCTTTGTGCATTCCTCTGTTGATGGACATTTTCGTTGCTTCCATGTGTTGGCTGTGGTACATATTGCTGTAGTGAAGGATTGCCAGGCTGTGTCTTTTTGTTTGTTTGTTTGTTTGTTTGCGGTATGTGCCCTCTCACTGCCGTGGCCTCTCCCTTTGGGGAGCAAAGGCTCCGGACGTGCAGGCCCAGCAGCCATAGCACACGGGACCAGCCACTTTGCGCCATGTTGGATCTTCTTGGATGGGCACATGAACCCGTGTCCCCTGCATCGGCAGACAGATTCTCAACCACTGCACCACCAGTGAAGCCCAGCCTGTGACTTTTTGATTCTTATACTCTCAGGCGATAGGCCAAGCTGTGGGTATGCTTGATTGAATGGTAGCTCCATACTTATCTTTTCAAGGCACCTCCTTTGTGTTTTCATTACTGGCTCTTACCATGTCCCACGTTGAACCAAGGGTAGGCACTTCTCCACAAAACCTTCAGCATTTATTTTTTGCAGAAGTTTTGCTGATGGCCATTCTGACTGGTGTGAGCTGATAGGTTTTTGTAATTTGGATTTGCATGTCTTTAGTTATTCCTAATGTTCAGCTTTTCCCACAACATTTTAAATTTCTGTTAAACCAAAACAGAAAAAAACGGTGAGTACAATAATCCTATTGAAATTGTCTTCTTGGAAGGAGGCCCGCTTTTGAATTTTTTGGTCGATATTCGAACCCAGGGTTTTTTTGAGGGCAGGTGTCATTTACAGGCATGCAATGAGTGTGAATATTTAGTGACCAGTAGAACTGGGATTAAAGCTGCTGTTGTGGGAAACGGCCACAAGGCGGCATCATTTCTCCATTGCCAAATCTGGTTACTAGGGCAGCAGAGCCTTTCTGGAAGTCCTGTTCCTAGGTTGTAAATTACAATGGAATGTGCCAGGAAAAACCCCTATAAGTTTATGTCACATTACTTTTCTTCGTTGTTTCAATTTTTTAAATAGGTGTAATGAATAGGATATTGTTTGTCCTATATGTACACAATCTGTTTCATTTGTACAATACATATATATATATACATATACATATATACATATATATACATACACACACACACACACACACACACACACATATATATATATATATATATATATATATATTCATGTACAGATCCAATTCCCATGTAAATTATAGCAGAGTTTTCCATAGACCACCCTTGCTCTATGGTCGGTCTTTTTGATATATGTATTTAATAGGTATTTGTACACGTATGGTAACCCTAATCTTAATTTTTCCATTCCCACCACCTTTCCTTTTAGATAAGCATAGTTTGTTTTCTAAGTCTGTGAGTGTCTTTCACTGTGGAAATATGTTCATTTGTGTCAGTTGTTAGATAACGCCTATAAGTGATATCATAGGTTATGTCTTTTGCTTTCCTACTTACCTCATGTTCTGTGATTATGTCTAGGCTCATCTATGGTGCCTCAGAGAGCAGTGTTTCATCGTTTTCCATGGGTAATATTCCATTGTGTACACGGACCACTTCTTTATCCATTCATGTGGTGATGGACATTTTGGATGCTTCCGTGTCTTGGCTACTGTGAAAATTCCTGCAGTGCAGCTGTTGAAGCCTGTGCCTTCTCGACTCTGGACTTCTCAGGTGAGAGGCTCAGCGGTGGGTCTGCTGAATGGAATGGAGGTTCAATTTTTACTTGTAAACGCAGCTCCTTTCTGTTCCCATTATTAGCTCTTACCACTTTACATCCCACCAGCAGATAAGGGTACACAGTTCTCTATAACCCCTTCAGCATTTATTGTTTGTAGACTTTGTCTGATGAGAGTAGACATGTGTGATTTGAAACCTTTTTGGAGGTTAGATTTGCATGAGTCCAATAATTCCTGATGTTGAGCTTTTATCCATTTTCTTCTTTTTTGAAAATGAGTGAGTAAAACTTACCCCTCCATACTATCTCCTTGAAAAATTTGCCAGTTTTGAATACTTTGGCCATTCCCTACCTCAGGACATTTTTTGGCGGCAGGTGACCTTTACAGCCCTGAGTCCTTGAGAAAGTTAAGTGACCATTAGCTGTGGGTTTAAAGCCGCTCTTGTGGGAAACGGCCACAAGGCGGCAGCATTTCTCCATTTCCAGCTGTGGGATTTGGGGCAACAGAGCTTTCCTGGAAATTGTGTTAATAAGCTGCAAATTCGAGTAGAATGTGCCAGCACAAACCCCCAAGAGATTATATCTCCTAGATATTTTTGTTTGTAAATTTAATTTTTTTTTAATTATCAGAGCAAATTTGATAAAAATGTAGATTCTCCTATGTGTACAGTTTCTGGTTCATGCTATCAATGTATCTGTCTATTCCTCTTTGGATCCTCTCCCGTGAATGTTATTATAGGGTGTTGAGTAGACCTCTCTTCGTATTCCATAGGTGTTTTGTGATTATATATTTCATACGTATTAGTACATGTCTGTTAACTCCCATATCCTAATTCATATATTCCTTACACCTTTCCGTTTGGTTAAACATAAATTGGTTTTCTGAATCTATGCGTGTCCTTCTCTTGGAAATTATTTCATGGCTATCAATTTTTAGGTAACACCTATGAGGGATGCCATAGGATGTCTGTCTTTTGGTTTCCTTCTTACTTCAAGTTGGGTGATTATCTCTAGATCTTTCTCTGGTGGTGCCAACGGCACTGCACCATGCTTTTCCATGGCTAATATTCCATTTTGTACATGGATGACATCTTCTTGGTGCATTTTTCTGTTGATGGACATTTTTGTTTCTTCCAGGTCTTGGCCATGGTACATGTTGCTACAGTGCAGGGATTTCAGCCTGTGTCTTTTTGATTCTGGTCTACTCAGGTGATAGGCCAAGAGTGGGTCTACCAGATCACATGGTATCTCAATGTTTACTCTTAAACACACCACCGTTCTGTTCTCACTACTCGCTGTTACCAGGTTACATCCCACCAGCCGCTAAACTGTAGGCTGTTCTCTAAAACCCATGCAGCATTTATTCTTTGTAGACTTTTTTTTTGCTGATGATCATTCTGTCGGCTGTCCGGTGAACGTTTTTGTACAATGGATTTGCATGTCTTTATTAATTCCTGATGTTCAGCCTTTTTCCATTCCTGTTTTTTTAACAAAAGAAAGAAAGAAAAGGAAAGAGAAGACAAATGTGCATAAAATATGCCTTTTGAAACTGTCGTTTTGAAAAGTGGATGTCTTTTGAATTTTTTGTTGATATACGACCCCAGGATTTGTTTTCAGGGCAGGTGTCATTTACAGGCCTGCCATTATTTTGAAGATCAACTGACCATTAGCCCTTGGATTAAATCTGCTGTTGTGTGAAACGGCCACAAGGTGGCAGCAGTTCTCCTTTACCAAATCTGGTTACTAAGGCAGCAAAGCCTCAATGGAAGTTGTGTTCTAGGTTGTAATTTAGAATGGAATGTGCCAGGAAAAAGCCTCTTAAGTTTATGTCTCACTACTTCTTGTTCATTTTTGTAATTTAATTTTTATTTTTTATCACAGCATGTTGGATTACAATGTTTGGCTTCTTCTAGGTGTGCAAGATGTGGTTCTTTTACACATATACATATGTCTGTTCTTCCTGGGATCCTTTTCCCATGTACATTATGGCAGAATGTTGAGTAGTCTTCTCTTGGTATTCCGTAGGTCTTTGGTGATTATATATTTCACTTGTGTTGGTATGTGTCTCTTTACACCAATAGCCTAATGTATCCAATCCTCACACCTTTCCATTGGTGAGCCATAAGTTTGTTTAATGAATCTGTGATTGCCCTTCTCTGTGGAAATATCTTCACTGGTATCAATTTTTAGGTAACCCCTATAAGTGATATCATACGATATGTGTCTTACTCTTTCTGACTTACTACAAGTTGCGTAATTACCTCTAGACCCATCTACAGTGCTGCACATGGCATTGCGTTCTTTTTCTACTTGGCTAATTTTCCATCTATACATGCACCAGTTCATCTTTGTCCACTCATCTGTTGATGGACATTTTGGTTGCTTCCATGTCTTGGCTATTGTAATAACTGCAGCAATGCACATTTGCCTGCCTGTGTCTTTCCAATTCTGTCTTCTTAGGTTATAGGCCCAGGAGTGGGCCTCCTGGATCACATGGTAGCGAAATGTTTTCCTTGTAAAGGCACCTCCACTCTGTTCTCATTAGTGGCACTTACCAGGTTATGTCCCACTTAAATTTGAGGGTATGCACTTCTCCACAACACCTTCAGCATTTATTCTTTGTAGATTTTTTGCTGATGTTTACTCTGACTAGTGTGAGCTGATACTTCTTTGTGCTTGGATTTGCATGTGTCTCATAATCCCTTGAAATTGAACTTTCTGGCATGTCCTTTTTTTCTTCAAACTGAGAGTACAGCTTACCTCTTCTAATTGTTTTCTTGAAGTATGTATGACATTTTGAAATATTTTGTCCTTTACCTCCCTCAAGACATTTTGAGGGCAAGTTTCATTTACAGCCCTCCAGTACTGGTGCATATTAAGTGACCCTTAGCACAGGTTTTATACCTGCTGTTGCAGGTAATGGCGAGAGGGCGGCACCATTTCTGCTGTGCCAATCTGGTAACTAGGGAAACAGACCTTCCTAGCAGTGGTGTTCCTCGCTTATAAATTAGTGTGCAATGTGCCCGGATAAACCCACAAATGCTGATGTCCCCTTACATATGTTTGATTTTTAAATGAATTTATATTTTTGGAGACATATTCCATTGTGTACATGGAACACTTCTTCTTTGTGCATTCCTCTGTTGATGGACATTTTCGTTGCTTCCATGTGTTGGCTGTGGTACATATTGCTGTAGTGAAGGATTGCCAGGCTGTGTCTTTTTGTTTGTTTGTTTGTTTGTTTGCGGTATGTGCCCTCTCACTGCCGTGGCCTCTCCCTTTGCGGAGCAAAGGCTCCGGACGTGCAGGCCCAGCAGCCATAGCACACGGGACCAGCCACTTTGCGCCATGTTGGATCTTCTTGGATGGGCACATGAACCCGTGTCCCCTGCATCGGCAGACAGATTCTCAACCACTGCACCACCAGTGAAGCCCAGCCTGTGACTTTTTGATTCTTATACTCTCAGGCGATAGGCCAAGCTGTGGGTATGCTTGATTGAATGGTAGCTCGATACTTATCTTTTCAAGGCACCTCCTTTGTGTTTTCATTACTGGCTCTTACCATGTCCCACGTTGAACCAAGGGTAGGCACTTCTCCACAAAACCTTCAGCATTTATTTTTTGCAGAAGTTTTGCTGATGGCCATTCTGACTGGTGTGAGCTGATAGGTTTTTGTAATTTGGATTTGCATGTCTTTAGTTATTCCTAATGTTCAGCTTTTCCCACAACATTTTAAATTTCTGTTAAACCAAAACAGAAAAAAACGGTGAGTACAATAATCCTATTGAAATTGTCTTCTTGGAAGGAGGCCCGCTTTTGAATTTTTTGGTCGATATTCGAACCCAGGGTTTTTTTGAGGGCAGGTGTCATTTACAGGCATGCAATGAGTGTGAATATTTAGTGACCAGTAGAACTGGGATTAAAGCTGCTGTTGTGGGAAACGGCCACAAGGCGGCATCATTTCTCCATTGCCAAATCTGGTTACTAGGGCAGCAGAGCCTTTCTGGAAGTCCTGTTCCTAGGTTGTAAATTACAATGGAATGTGCCAGGAAAAACCCCTATAAGTTTATGTCACATTACTTTTCTTCGTTGTTTCAATTTTTTAAATAGGTGTAATGAATAGGATATTGTTTGTCCTATATGTACACAATCTGTTTCATTTGTACAATACATATATATATATACATATACATATATACATATATATACATACACACACACACACACACACACACATATATATATATATATATATATATATATATATATATATATATATATTCATGTACAGATCCAATTCCCATGTAAATTATAGCAGAGTTTTCCATAGACCACCCTTGCTCTATGGTCGGTCTTTTTGATATATGTATTTAATAGGTATTTGTACACGTATGGTAACCCTAATCTTAATTTTTCCATTCCCACCACCTTTCCTTTTAGATAAGCATAGTTTGTTTTCTAAGTCTGTGAGTGTCTTTCACTGTGGAAATATGTTCATTTGTGTCAGTTGTTAGATAACGCCTATAAGTGATATCATAGGTTATGTCTTTTGCTTTCCTACTTACCTCATGTTCTGTGATTATGTCTAGGCTCATCTATGGTGCCTCAGAGAGCAGTGTTTCATCGTTTTCCATGGGTAATATTCCATTGTGTACACGGACCACTTCTTTATCCATTCATGTGGTGATGGACATTTTGGATGCTTCCGTGTCTTGGCTACTGTGAAAATTCCTGCAGTGCAGCTGTTGAAGCCTGTGCCTTCTCGACTCTGGACTTCTCAGGTGAGAGGCTCAGCGGTGGGTCTGCTGAATGGAATGGAGGTTCAATTTTTACTTGTAAACGCAGCTCCTTTCTGTTCCCATTATTAGCTCTTACCACTTTACATCCCACCAGCAGATAAGGGTACACAGTTCTCTATAACCCCTTCAGCATTTATTGTTTGTAGACTTTGTCTGATGAGAGTAGACATGTGTGATTTGAAACCTTTTTGGAGGTTAGATTTGCATGAGTCCAATAATTCCTGATGTTGAGCTTTTATCCATTTTCTTCTTTTTTGAAAATGAGTGAGTAAAACTTACCCCTCCATACTATCTCCTTGAAAAATTTGCCAGTTTTGAATACTTTGGCCATTCCCTACCTCAGGACATTTTTTGACGGCAGGTGACCTTTACAGCCCTGAGTCCTTGAGAAAGTTAAGTGACCATTAGCTGTGGGTTTAAAGCCGCTCTTGTGGGAAACGGCCACAAGGCGGCAGCATTTCTCCATTTCCAGCTGTGGGATTTGGGGTAACAGAGCTTTCCTGGAAATTGTGTTAATAAGCTGCAAATTCGAGTAGAATGTGCCAGCACAAACCCCCAAGAGATTATATCTCCTAGATATTTTTGTTTGTAAATTTAATTTTTTTTTAATTATCAGAGCAAATTTGATAAAAATGTAGATTCTCCTATGTGTACAGTTTCTGGTTCATGCTATCAATGTATCTGTCTATTCCTCTTTGGATCCTCTCCCGTGTATGTTATTATAGAGTGTTGAGTAGACCTCTCTTCGTATTCCATAGGTGTTTTGTGATTATATATTTCATATGTATTAGTACATGTCTGTTAACTCCCATATCCTAATTCATATATTCCTTACACCTTTCCGTTTGGTTAAACATAAATTGGTTTTCTGAATCTATGCGTGTCCTTCTCTTGGAAATTATTTCATGGCTATCAATTTTTAGGTAACACCTATGAGGGATGCCATAGGATGTCTGTCTTTTGGTTTCCTTCTTACTTCAAGTTGGGTGATTATCTCTAGATCTTTCTCTGGTGGTGCCAACGGCACTGCACCATGCTTTTCCATGGCTAATATTCCATTTTGTACATGGATGACATCTTCTTGGTGCATTTTTCTGTTGATGGACATTTTTGTTTCTTCCAGGTCTTGGCCATGGTACATGTTGCTACAGTGCAGGGATTTCAGCCTGTGTCTTTTTGATTCTGGTCTACTCAGGTGATAGGCCAAGAGTGGGTCTACCAGATCACATGGTATCTCAATGTTTACTCTTAAACACACCACCGTTCTGTTCTCACTACTCGCTGTTACCAGGTTACATCCCACCAGCCGCTAAAGTGTAGGCTGTTGTCTAAAACCCATGCAGCATTTATTCTTTGCAGACTTTTTTTTTGCTGATGATCATTCTGTCGGCTGTCCGATGAACGTTTTTGTACAATGGATTTGCATGTCTTTATTAATTCCTGATGTTCAGCCTTTTTCCATTCCTGTTTTTTTAACAAAAGAAAGAAAGAAAAGGAAAGAGAAGACAAATGTGCATAAAATATGCCCTTTGAAACTGTCGTTTTGAAAAGTGGATGTCTTTTGAATTTTTTGTTGATATACGACCCCAGGATTTGTTTTCAGGGCAGGTGTCATTTACAGGCCTGCCATTATTTTGAATATCAACTGACCATTAGCCCTTGGATTAAATCTGCTGTTGTGTGAAACGGCCACAAGGTGGCAGCAGTTCTCCTTTACCAAATCTGGTAACTAAGGCAGCAAAGCCTCAGTGGAAGTTGTGTTCTAGGTTGTAATTTAGAATGGAATGTGCCAGGAAAAAGCCTCTTAAGTTTATGTCTCACTACTTCTTGTTCATTTTTGTAATTGAATTTTTATTTTTTATCACAGCATGTTGGATTACAATGTTTGGCTTCTTCTAGGTGTGCAAGATGTGGTTCTTTTACACATATACATATGTCTGTTCTTCCTGGGATCCTTTTCCCATGTACGTTATGGCAGAATGTTGAGTAGTCTTCTCTTGGTATTCCGTAGGTCTTTGGTGATTATATATTTCACTTGTGTTGGTATGTGTCTCTTTACACCAATAGCCTAATGTATCCAATCCTCACACCTTTCCATTGGTGAGCCATAAGTTTGTTTAATGAATCTGTGATTGCCCTTCTCTGTGGAAATATCTTCACTGGTATCAATTTTTAGGTAACCCCTATAAGTGATATCATACGATATGTGTCTTACTCTTTCTGACTTACTACAAGTTGTGTGATTACCTCTAGACCCATCTACGGTGCTGCACATGGCATTGTGTTCTTTTTCTACTTGGCTAATTTTCCATCTATACATGCACCAGTTCATCTTTGTCCACTCATCTGTTGATGGACATTTTGGTTGCTTCCATGTCTTGGCTATTGTAATAACTGCGGCAATGCACATTTGCCTGCCTGTGTCTTTCCAATTCTGTCTTCTTAGGTTATAGGCCCAGGAGTGGGCCTCCTGGATCACATGGTAGCGAAATGTTTTCCTTGTAAAGGCACCTCCACTCTGTTCTCATTAGTGGCACTTACCAGGTTATGTCCCACTTAAATTTGAGGGTATGCACTTCTCCACAACACCTTCAGCATTTATTCTTTGTAGATTTTTTGCTGATGTTTACTCTGACTAGTGTGAGCTGATACTTCTTTGTGCTTGGATTTGCATGTGTCTCATAATCCCTTGAAATTGAACTTTCTGGCATGTCCTTTTTTTCTTCAAACTGAGAGTACAGCTTACCTCTTCTAATTGTTTTCTTGAAGTATGTATGACATTTTGAAATATTTTGTCCTTTACCTCCCTCAAGACATTTTGAGGGCAAGTTTCATTTACAGCCCTCCAGTACTGGTGCATATGAAGTGACCCTTAGCACAGGTTTTATACCTGCTGTTGCAGGTAATGGCGAGAGGGCGGCACAATTTCTGCTTTGCCAATCTGGTAACTAGGGAAACAGACCTTCCTAGCAGTGGTGTTCCTCGCTCATAACTTAGTGTGCAATGTGCCCGGGAAAACGCACAAATGCTGATGTCCCCTTACATATGTTTGATTTTTAAATGAATTTATATTTTTTGGAGACATATTCCATTGTGTACATGGAACACTTCTTCTTTGTGCATTCCTCTGTTGATGGACATTTTTGTTGCTTCCAAGTGTTGGCTGTGGTACATATTGCTGTAGTGAAGGATTGCCAGGCTGTGTCTTCTTCTTTGTTCGTTTGTTTGTTTGCGGTATGTGGGCCTCTCACTGCCGTGGCCTCTCCCTTTGCGGAGCAAAGGCTCTGGACGTGCAGGCCCAGCAGCCATAGCACACGGGACCAGCCACTTTGCGCCATGTTGGATCTTCTTGGATGGGCACATGAACCCGTGTCCCCTGCATCGGCAGGCAGATTCTCAACCACTGCACCACCAGTGAAGCCCAGCCTGTGACTTTTTGATTCTTATACTCTCAGGCGATAGGCCAAGCTGTGGGTATGCTTGATTGAATGGTAGCTCGATACTTATCTTTTCAAGGCACCTCCTTTGTGTTTTCATTACTGGCTCTTACCATGTCCCACGTTGAACCAAGGGTAGGCACTTCTCCACAAAACCTTCAGCATTTATTTTTTGCAGAAGTTTTGCTGATGGCCATTCTGACTGGTGTGAGCTGATAGATTTTTGTAATTGGGATTTGCATGTCTTTAGTTATTCCTAATGTTCAGCTTTTCCCACAACATTTTAAATTTCTGTTAAACCAAAACAGAAAAAAACGGTGAGTACAATAATCCTATTGAAATTGTCTTCTTGGAAGGAGGCCCGCTTTTGAATTTTTTGGTCGATATTCGAACCCAGGGTTTTTTTGAGGGCAGGTGTCATTTACAGGCATGCAATGAGTGTGAATATTTAGTGACCAGTAGAACTGGGATTAAAGCTGCTGTTGTGGGAAACGGCCACAAGGCGGCATCATTTCTCCATTGCCAAATCTGGTTACTAGGGCAGCAGAGCCTTTCTGGAAGTCCTGTTCCTAGGTTGTAAATTACAATGGAATGTGCCAGGAAAAACCCCTATAAGTTTATGTCACAATACTTTTCTTCGTTCTTTCAATTTTTTAAAAAGGTGTAATGAATAGGATATTGTTTGTCCTATGTGTACACAATCTGGTTCATTTGTACAATACATATATATATATACATATACATATATACATATATATACATATACACACACACACACACACACACATATATATATATATATATATATATTCATGTACAGATCTAATTCCCATGTAAATTATAGCAGAGTTTTCCATAGACCACCCTTGCTCTATGGTCGGTCTTTTTGATATATGTATTTAATAGGTATTTGTACACGTATGGTAACCCTAATCTTAATTTTTCCATTCCCACCACCTTTCCTTTTAGATAAGCATAGTTTGTTTTCTAAGTCTGTGAGTGTCTTTCACTGTGGAAATATGTTCATTTGTGTCAGTTGTTAGATAACGCCTATAAGTGATATCATAGGTTATGTCTTTTGCTTTCCTACTTACCTCATGTTCTGTGATTATGTCTAGGCTCATCTATGGTGCCTCAGAGAGCAGTGTTTCATCGTTTTCCATGGGTAATATTCCATTGTGTACACGGACCACTTCTTTATCCATTCATGTGGTGATGGACATTTTGGATGCTTCCGTGTCTTGGCTACTGTGAAAATTCCTGCAGTGCAGCTGTTGAAGCCTGTGCCTTCTCGACTCTGGACTTCTCAGGTGAGAGGCTCAGCGGTGGGTCTGCTGAATGGAATGGAGGTTCAATTTTTACTTGTAAACGCAGCTCCTTTCTGTTCCCATTATTAGCTCTTACCACTTTACATCCCACCAGCAGATAAGGGTACACAGTTCTCTATAACCCCTTCAGCATTTATTGTTTGTAGACTTTGTCTGATGAGAGTAGACATGTGTGATTTGAAACCTTTTTGGAGGTTAGATTTGCATGAGTCGAATAATTCCTGATGTTGAGCTTTTATCCATTTTCTTCTTTTTTGAAAATGAGTGAGTAAAACTTACCCCTCCATACTATCTCCTTGAAAAATTTGCCAGTTTTGAATACTTTGGCCATTCCCTACCTCAGGACATTTTTTGACGGCAGGTGACCTTTACAGCCCTGAGTCCTTGAGAAAGTTAAGTGACCATTAGCTGTGGGTTTAAAGCCGCTCTTGTGGGAAACGGCCACAAGGCGGCAGCATTTCTCCATTTCCAGCTGTGGGATTTGGGGTAACAGAGCTTTCCTGGAAATTGTGTTAATAAGCTGCAAATTCGAGTAGAATGTGCCAGCACAAACCCCCAAGAGATTATATCTCCTAGATATTTTTGTTTGTAAATTTAATTTTTTTTTAATTATCAGAGCAAATTTGATAAAAATGTAGATTCTCCTATGTGTACAGTTTCTGGTTCATGCTATCAATGTATCTGTCTATTCCTCTTTGGATCCTCTCCCGTGTATGTTATTATAGAGTGTTGAGTAGACCTCTCTTCGTATTCCATAGGTGTTTTGTGATTATATATTTCATATGTATTAGTACATGTCTGTTAACTCCCATATCCTAATTCATATATTCCTTACACCTTTCCGTTTGGTTAAACATAAATTGGTTTTCTGAATCTATGCGTGTCCTTCTCTTGGAAATTATTTCATGGCTATCAATTTTTAGGTAACACCTATGAGGGATGCCATAGGATGTCTGTCTTTTGGTTTCCTTCTTACTTCAAGTTGGGTGATTATCTCTAGATCTTTCTCTGGTGGTGCCAACGGCACTGCACCATGCTTTTCCATGGCTAATATTCCATTTTGTACATGGATGACATCTTCTTGGTGCATTTTTCTGTTGATGGACATTTTTGTTTCTTCCAGGTCTTGGCCATGGTACATGTTGCTACAGTGCAGGGATTTCAGCCTGTGTCTTTTTGATTCTGGTCTACTCAGGTGATAGGCCAAGAGTGGGTCTACCAGATCACATGGTATCTCAATGTTTACTCTTAAACACACCACCGTTCTGTTCTCACTACTCGCTGTTACCAGGTTACATCCCACCAGCCGCTAAACTGTAGGCTGTTCTCTAAATCCCATGCAGCATTTATTCTTTGTAGACTTTTTTTTTTGCTGATGATCATTCTGTCGGCTGTCCGGTGAACGTTTTTGTACAATGGATTTGCATGTCTTTATTAATTCCTGATGTTCAGCCTTTTTCCATTCCTGTTTTTTTAACAAAAGAAAGAAAGAAAAGGAAAGAGAAGACAAATGTGCATAAAATATGCCTTTTGAAACTGTCGTTTTGAAAAGTGGATGTCTTTTGAATTTGTTGTTGATATACGACCCCAGGATTTGTTTTCAGGGCAGGTGTCATTTACAGGCCTGCCATTATTTTGAAGATCAACTGACCATTAGCCCTTGGATTAAATCTGCTGTTGTGTGAAACGGCCACAAGGTGGCAGCAGTTCTCCTTTACCAAATCTGGTTACTAAGGCAGCAAAGCCTCAATGGAAGTTGTGTTCTAGGTTGTAATTTAGAATGGAATGTGCCAGGAAAAAGCCTCTTAAGTTTATGTCTCACTACTTCTTGTTCATTTTTGTAATTGAATTTTTATTTTTTATCACAGCATGTTGGATTACAATGTTTGTCTTCTTCTAGGTGTGCAAGATGTGGTTCTTTTACACATATACATATGTCTGTTCTTCCTGGGATCCTTTTCCCATGTACGTTATGGCAGAATGTTGAGTAGTCTTCTCTTGGTATTCCGTAGGTCTTTGGTGATTATATATTTCACTTGTGTTGGTATGTGTCTCTTTACACCAATAGCCTAATGTATCCAATCCTCACACCTTTCCATTGGTGAGCCATAAGTTTGTTTAATGAATCTGTGATTGCCCTTCTCTGTGGAAATATCTTCACTGGTATCAATTTTTAGGTAACCCCTATAAGTGATATCATACGATATGTGTCTTACTCTTTCTGACTTACTACAAGTTGCGTGATTACCTCTAGACCCATCTACGGTGCTGCACATGGCATTGTGTTCTTTTTCTACTTGGCTAATTTTCCATCTATACATGCACCAGTTCATCTTTGTCCACTCATCTGTTGATGGACATTTTGGTTGCTTCCATGTCTTGGCTATTGTAATAACTGCGGCAATGCACATTTGCCTGCCTGTGTCTTTCCAATTCTGTCTTCTTAGGTTATAGGCCCAGGAGTGGGCCTCCTGGATCACATGGTAGCGAAATGTTTTCCTTGTAAAGGCACCTCCACTCTGTTCTCATTAGTGGCATTACCAGGTTATGTCCCACTTAAATTTGAGGGTATGCACTTCTCCACAACACCTTCAGCATTTATTCTTTGTAGATTTTTTGCTGATGTTTACTCTGACTAGTGTGAGCTGATACTTCTTTGTGCTTGGATTTGCATGTGTCTCATAATCCCTTGAAATTGAACTTTCTGGCATGTCCTTTTTTTCTTCAAACTGAGAGTACAGCTTACCTCTTCTAATTGTTTTCTTGAAGTATGTATGACATTTTGAAATATTTTGTCCTTTACCTCCCTCAAGACATTTTGAGGGCAAGTTTCATTTACAGCCCTCCAGTACTGGTGCATATGAAGTGACCCTTAGCACAGGTTTTATACCTGCTGTTGCAGGTAATGGCGAGAGGGCGGCACCATTTCTGCTTTGCCAATCTGGTAACTAGGGAAACAGACCTTCCTAGCAGTGGTGTTCCTCGCTCATAAATTAGTGTGCAATGTGCCCGGATAAACCCACAAATGCTGATGTCCCCTTACATATGTTTGATTTTTAAATGAATTTATATTTTTTGGAGACATATTCCATTGTGTACATGGAACACTTCTTCTTTGTGCATTCCTCTGTTGATGGACATTTTCGTTGCTTCCAAGTGTTGGCTGTGGTACATATTGCTGTAGTGAAGGATTGCCAGGCTGTGTCTTCTTGTTTGTTCGTTTGTTTGTTTGCGGTATGTGGGCCTCTCACTGCCGTGGCCTCTCCCTTTGCGGAGCAAAGGCTCCGGACGTGCAGGCCCAGCAGCCATAGCACACTGGACCAGCCACTTTGCGCCATGTTGGATCTTCTTGGATGGGCACATGAACCCGTGTCCCCTGCATCGGCAGGCAGATTCTCAACCACTGCACCACCAGTGAAGCCCAGCCTGTGACTTTTTGATTCTTATACTCTCAGGCGATAGGCCAAGCTGTGGGTATGCTTGATTGAATGGTAGCTCGATACTTATCTTTTCAAGGCACCTCCTTTGTGTTTTCATTACTGGCTCTTACCATGTCCCACGTTGAACCAAGGGTAGGCACTTCTCCACAAAACCTTCAGCATTTATTTTTGGCAGAATTTTTGCTGATGGCCATTCTGACTGGTGTGAGCTGATAGGTTTGTGTAATTTGGATTTGCATGTCTTTAGTTATTCCTAATGTTCAGCTTTTCCCACAACATTTTAAATTTCTGTTAAACAAAAACAGAAAAAAACGGTGAGTACAATAATCCTATTGAAATTGTCTTCTTGGAAGGAGGCCCGCTTTTGAATTTTTTGGTCGATATTCGAACCCAGGGTTTTTTTGAGGGCAGGTGTCATTTACAGGCATGCAATGAGTGTGAATATTTAGTGACCAGTAGAACTGGGATTAAAGCTGCTGTTGTGGGAAACGGCCACAAGGCGGCATCATTTCTCCATTGCCAAATCTGGTTACTAGGGCAGCAGAGCCTTTCTGGAAGTCCTGTTCCTAGGTTGTAAATTACAATGGAATGTGCCAGGAAAAACCCCTATAAGTTTATGTCACATTACTTTTCTTCGTTGTTTCAATTTTTTAAATAGGTGTAATGAATAGGATATTGTTTGTCCTATGTGTACACAATCTGTTTCATTTGTACAATACATATATATATACATATACATATATACATATATATACATATACACACACACACACACACACACACACACACACACACATATATATATACATATATATATATTCATGTACAGATCTAATTCCCATGTAAATTATAGCAGAGTTTTCCATAGACCACCCTTGCTCTATGGTCGGTCTTTTTGATATATGTATTTAATAGGTATTTGTACACGTATGGTAACCCTAATCTTAATTTTTCCATTCCCACCACCTTTCCTTTTAGATAAGCATAGTTTGTTTTCTAAGTCTGTGAGTGTCTTTCACTGTGGAAATATGTTCATTTGTGTCAGTTGTTAGATAACGCCTATAAGTGATATCGTAGGATATGTCTTTTGCTTTCCTACTTACCTCATGTTCTGTGATTATGTCTAGGCTCATCTATGGTGCCTCAGAGAGCAGTGTTTCATCGTTTTCCATGGGTAATATTCCATTGTGTACACGGACCACTTCTTTATCCATTCATGTGGTGATGGACATTTTGGATGCTTCCGTGTCTTGGCTACTGTGAAAATTCCTGCAGTACAGCTGTTGAAGCCTGTGCCTTCTCGACTCTGGACTTCTCAGGTGAGAGGCTCAGCGGTGGGTCTGCTGAATGGAATGGAGGTTCAATTTTTACTTGTAAACGCAGCTCCTTTCTGTTCCCATTATTAGCTCTTACCACTTTACATCCCACCAGCAGATAAGGGTACACAGTTCTCTATAACCCCTTCAGCATTTATTGTTTGTAGACTTTGTCTGATGAGAGTAGACATGTGTGATTTGAAACCTTTTTGGAGGTTAGATTTGCATGAGTCGAATAATTCCTGATGTTGAGCTTTTATCCATTTTCTTCTTTTTTGAAAATGAGTGAGTAAAACTTACCCCTCCATACTATCTCCTTGAAAAATTTGCCAGTTTTGAATACTTTGGCCATTCCCTACCTCAGGACATTTTTTGACGGCAGGTGACCTTTACAGCCCTGAGTCCTTGAGAAAGTTAAGTGACCATTAGCTGTGGGTTTAAAGCCGCTCTTGTGGGAAACGGCCACAAGGCGGCAGCATTTCTCCATTTCCAGCTGTGGGATTTGGGGTAACAGAGCTTTCCTGGAAATTGTGTTAATAAGCTGCAAATTCGAGTAGAATGTGCCAGCACAAACCCCCAAGAGATTATATCTCCTAGATATTTTTGTTTGTAAATTTAATTTTTTTTTAATTATCAGAGCAAATTTGATAAAAATGTAGATTCTCCTATGTGTACAGTTTCTGGTTCATGCTATCAATGTATCTGTCTATTCCTCTTTGGATCCTCTCCCGTGTATGTTATTATAGAGTGTTGAGTAGACCTCTCTTCGTATTCCATAGGTGTTTTGTGATTATATATTTCATACGTATTAGTACATGTCTGTTAACTCCCATATCCTAATTCATATATTCCTTACACCTTTCCGTTTGGTTAAACATAAATTGGTTTTCTGAATCTATGCGTGTCCTTCTCTTGGAAATTATTTCATGGCTATCAATTTTTAGGTAACACCTATGAGGGATGCCATAGGATGTCTGTCTTTTGGTTTCCTTCTTACTTCAAGTTGGGTGATTATCTCTAGATCTTTCTCTGGTGGTGCCAACGGCACTGCACCATGCTTTTCCATGGCTAATATTCCATTTTGTACATGGATGACATCTTCTTGGTGCATTTTTCTGTTGATGGACATTTTTGTTTCTTCCAGGTCTTGGCCATGGTACATGTTGCTACAGTGCAGGGATTTCAGCCTGTGTCTTTTTGATTCTGGTCTACTCAGGTGATAGGCCAAGAGTGGGTCTACCAGATCACATGGTATCTCAATGTTTACTCTTAAACACACCACCGTTCTGTTCTCACTACTCGCTGTTACCAGGTTACATCCCACCAGCCGCTAAACTGTAGGCTGTTCTCTAAATCCCATGCAGCATTTATTCTTTGTAGACTTTTTTTTTTGCTGATGATCATTCTGTCGGCTGTCCGGTGAACGTTTTTGTACAATGGATTTGCATGTCTTTATTAATTCCTGATGTTCAGCCTTTTTCCATTCCTGTTTTTTTAACAAAAGAAAGAAAGAAAAGGAAAGAGAAGACAAATGTGCATAAAATATGCCTTTTGAAACTGTCGTTTTGAAAAGTGGATGTCTTTTGAATTTGTTGTTGATATACGACCCCAGGATTTGTTTTCAGGGCAGGTGTCATTTACAGGCCTGCCATTATTTTGAAGATCAACTGACCATTAGCCCTTGGATTAAATCTGCTGTTGTGTGAAACGGCCACAAGGTGGCAGCAGTTCTCCTTTACCAAATCTGGTTACTAAGGCAGCAAAGCCTCAATGGAAGTTGTGTTCTAGGTTGTAATTTAGAATGGAATGTGCCAGGAAAAAGCCTCTTAAGTTTATGTCTCACTACTTCTTGTTCATTTTTGTAATTGAATTTTTATTTTTTATCACAGCATGTTGGATTACAATGTTTGGCTTCTTCTAGGTGTGCAAGATGTGGTTCTTTTACACATATACATATGTCTGTTCTTCCTGGGATCCTTTTCCCATGTACGTTATGGCAGAATGTTGAGTAGTCTTCTCTTGGTATTCCGTAGGTCTTTGGTGATTATATATTTCACTTGTGTTGGTATGTGTCTCTTTACACCAATAGCCTAATGTATCCAATCCTCACACCTTTCCATTGGTGAGCCATAAGTTTGTTTAATGAATCTGTGATTGCCCTTCTCTGTGGAAATATCTTCACTGGTATCAATTTTTAGGTAACCCCTATAAGTGATATCATACGATATGTGTCTTACTCTTTCTGACTTACTACAAGTTGCGTGATTACCTCTAGACCCATCTACGGTGCTGCACATGGCATTGTGTTCTTTTTCTACTTGGCTAATTTTCCATCTATACATGCACCAGTTCATCTTTGTCCACTCATCTGTTGATGGACATTTTGGTTGCTTCCATGTCTTGGCTATTGTAATAACTGCGGCAATGCACATTTGCCTGCCTGTGTCTTTCCAATTCTGTCTTCTTAGGTTATAGGCCCAGGAGTGGGCCTCCTGGATCACATGGTAGCGAAATGTTTTCCTTGTAAAGGCACCTCCACTCTGTTCTCATTAGTGGCATTACCAGGTTATGTCCCACTTAAATTTGAGGGTATGCACTTCTCCACAACACCTTCAGCATTTATTCTTTGTAGATTTTTTGCTGATGTTTACTCTGACTAGTGTGAGCTGATACTTCTTTGTGCTTGGATTTGCATGTGTCTCATAATCCCTTGAAATTGAACTTTCTGGCATGTCCTTTTTTTCTTCAAACTGAGAGTACAGCTTACCTCTTCTAATTGTTTTCTTGAAGTATGTATGACATTTTGAAATATTTTGTCCTTTACCTCCCTCAAGACATTTTGAGGGCAAGTTTCATTTACAGCCCTCCAGTACTGGTGCATATGAAGTGACCCTTAGCACAGGTTTTATACCTGCTGTTGCAGGTAATGGCGAGAGGGCGGCACCATTTCTGCTTTGCCAATCTGGTAACTAGGGAAACAGACCTTCCTAGCAGTGGTGTTCCTCGCTCATAAATTAGTGTGCAATGTGCCCGGATAAACCCACAAATGCTGATGTCCCCTTACATATGTTTGATTTTTAAATGAATTTATATTTTTTGGAGACATATTCCATTGTGTACATGGAACACTTCTTCTTTGTGCATTCCTCTGTTGATGGACATTTTCGTTGCTTCCAAGTGTTGGCTGTGGTACATATTGCTGTAGTGAAGGATTGCCAGGCTGTGTCTTCTTGTTTGTTCGTTTGTTTGTTTGCGGTATGTGGGCCTCTCACTGCCGTGGCCTCTCCCTTTGCGGAGCAAAGGCTCCGGACGTGCAGGCCCAGCAGCCATAGCACACTGGACCAGCCACTTTGCGCCATGTTGGATCTTCTTGGATGGGCACATGAACCCGTGTCCCCTGCATCGGCAGGCAGATTCTCAACCACTGCACCACCAGTGAAGCCCAGCCTGTGACTTTTTGATTCTTATACTCTCAGGCGATAGGCCAAGCTGTGGGTATGCTTGATTGAATGGTAGCTCGATACTTATCTTTTCAAGGCACCTCCTTTGTGTTTTCATTACTGGCTCTTACCATGTCCCACGTTGAACCAAGGGTAGGCACTTCTCCACAAAACCTTCAGCATTTATTTTTGGCAGAATTTTTGCTGATGGCCATTCTGACTGGTGTGAGCTGATAGGTTTGTGTAATTTGGATTTGCATGTCTTTAGTTATTCCTAATGTTCAGCTTTTCCCACAACATTTTAAATTTCTGTTAAACCAAAACAGAAAAAAACGGTGAGTACAATAATCCTATTGAAATTGTCTTCTTGGAAGGAGGCCCGCTTTTGAATTTTTTGGTCGATATTCGAACCCAGGGTTTTTTTGAGGGCAGGTGTCATTTACAGGCATGCAATGAGTGTGAATATTTAGTGACCAGTAGAACTGGGATTAAAGCTGCTGTTGTGGGAAACGGCCACAAGGCGGCATCATTTCTCCATTACCAAATCTGGTTACTAGGGCAGCAGAGCCTTTCTGGAAGTCCTGTTCCTAGGTTGTAAATTACAATGGAATGTGCCAGGAAAAACCCCTATAAGTTTATGTCACATTACTTTTCTTCGTTCTTTCAATTTTTTAAATAGGTGTAATGAATAGGATATTGTTTGTCCTATGTGTACACAATCTGTTTCATTTGTACAATACATATATATATACATATACATATATACATATATATACATACACACACACACACACACACACACACACACACACACACATATATATATATATATATATATATACATATATATATATTCATGTACAGATCTAATTCCCATGTAAATTATAGCAGAGTTTTCCATAGACCACCCTTGCTCTATGGTCGGTCTTTTTGATATATGTATTTAATAGGTATTTGTACACGTATGGTAACCCTAATCTTAATTTTTCCATTCCCACCACCTTTCCTTTTAGATAAGCATAGTTTGTTTTCTAAGTCTGTGAGTGTCTTTCACTGTGGAAATATGTTCATTTGTGTCAGTTGTTAGATAACGCCTATAAGTGATATCGTAGGATATGTCTTTTGCTTTCCTACTTACCTCATGTTCTGTGATTATGTCTAGGCTCATCTATGGTGCCTCAGAGAGCAGTGTTTCATCGTTTTCCATGGGTAATATTCCATTGTGTACACGGACCACTTCTTTATCCATTCATGTGGTGATGGACATTTTGGATGCTTCCGTGTCTTGGCTACTGTGAAAATTCCTGCAGTACAGCTGTTGAAGCCTGTGCCTTCTCGACTCTGGACTTCTCAGGTGAGAGGCTCAGCGGTGGGTCTGCTGAATGGAATGGAGGTTCAATTTTTACTTGTAAACGCAGCTCCTTTCTGTTCCTATTATTAGCTCTTACCACTTTACATCCCACCAGCAGATAAGGGTACACAGTTCTCTATAACCCCTTCAGCATTTATTGTTTGTAGACTTTGTCTGATGAGAGTAGACATGTGTGATTTGAAACCTTTTTGGAGGTTAGATTTGCATGAGTCGAATAATTCCTGATGTTGAGCTTTTATCCATTTTCTTCTTTTTTGAAAATGAGTGAGTAAAACTTACCCCTCCATACTATCTCCTTGAAAAATTTGCCAGTTTTGAATACTTTGGCCATTCCCTACCTCAGGACATTTTTTGACGGCAGGTGACCTTTACAGCCCTGAGTCCTTGAGAAAGTTAAGTGACCATTAGCTGTGGGTTTAAAGCCGCTCTTGTGGGAAACGGCCACAAGGCGGCAGCATTTCTCCATTTCCAGCTGTGGGATTTGGGGTAACAGAGCTTTCCTGGAAATTGTGTTAATAAGCTGCAAATTCGAGTAGAATGTGCCAGCACAAACCCCCAAGAGATTATATCTCCTAGATATTTTTGTTTGTAAATTTAATTTTTTTTTAATTATCAGAGCAAATTTGATAAAAATGTAGATTCTCCTATGTGTACAGTTTCTGGTTCATGCTATCAATGTATCTGTCTATTCCTCTTTGGATCCTCTCCCGTGTATGTTATTATAGAGTGTTGAGTAGACCTCTCTTCGTATTCCATAGGTGTTTTGTGATTATATATTTCATATGTATTAGTACATGTCTGTTAACTCCCATATCCTAATTCATATATTCCTTACACCTTTCCGTTTGGTTAAACATAAATTGGTTTTCTGAATCTATGCGTGTCCTTCTCTTGGAAATTATTTCATGGCTATCAATTTTTAGGTAACACCTATGAGGGATGCCATAGGATGTCTGTCTTTTGGTTTCCTTCTTACTTCAAGTTGGGTGATTATCTCTAGATCTTTCTCTGGTGGTGCCAACGGCACTGCACCATGCTTTTCCATGGCTAATATTCCATTTTGTACATGGATGACATCTTCTTGGTGCATTTTTCTGTTGATGGACATTTTTGTTTCTTCCAGGTCTTGGCCATGGTACATGTTGCTACAGTGCAGGGATTTCAGCCTGTGTCTTTTTGATTCTGGTCTACTCAGGTGATAGGCCAAGAGTGGGTCTACCAGATCACATGGTATCTCAATGTTTACTCTTAAACACACCACCGTTCTGTTCTCACTACTCGCTGTTACCAGGTTACATCCCACCAGCCGCTAAACTGTAGGCTGTTCTCTAAATCCCATGCAGCATTTATTCTTTGTAGACTTTTTTTTTGCTGATGATCATTCTGTCGGCTGTCCGGTGAACGTTTTTGTACAATGGATTTGCATGTCTTTATTAATTCCTGATGTTCAGCCTTTTTCCATTCCTGTTTTTTTAACAAAAGAAAGAAAGAAAAGGAAAGAGAAGACAAATGTGCATAAAATATGCCTTTTGAAACTGTCGTTTTGAAAAGTGGATGTCTTTTGAATTTTTTGTTGATATACGACCCCAGGATTTGTTTTCAGGGCAGGTGTCATTTACAGGCCTGCCATTATTTTGAAGATCAACTGACCATTAGCCCTTGGATTAAATCTGCTGTTGTGTGAAACGGCCACAAGGTGGCAGCAGTTCTCCTTTACCAAATCTGGTTACTAAGGCAGCAAAGCCTCAATGGAAGTTGTGTTCTAGGTTGTAATTTAGAATGGAATGTGCCAGGAAAAAGCCTCTTAAGTTTATGTCTCACTACTTCTTGTTCATTTTTGTAATTGAATTTTTATTTTTTATCACAGCATGTTGGATTACAATGTTTGGCTTCTTCTAGGTGTGCAAGATGTGGTTCTTTTACACATATACATATGTCTGTTCTTCCTGGGATCCTTTTCCCATGTACGTTATGGCAGAATGTTGAGTAGTCTTCTCTTGGTATTCCGTAGGTCTTTGGTGATTATATATTTCACTTGTGTTGGTATGTGTCTCTTTACACCAATAGCCTAATGTATCCAATCCTCACACCTTTCCATTGGTGAGCCATAAGTTTGTTTAATGAATCTGTGATTGCCCTTCTCTGTGGAAATATCTTCACTGGTATCAATTTTTAGGTAACCCCTATAAGTGATATCATACGATATGTGTCTTACTCTTTCTGACTTACTACAAGTTGCGTGATTACCTCTAGACCCATCTACGGTGCTGCACATGGCATTGTGTTCTTTTTCTACTTGGCTAATTTTCCATCTATACATGCACCAGTTCATCTTTGTCCACTCATCTGTTGATGGACATTTTGGTTGCTTCCATGTCTTGGCTATTGTAATAACTGCGGCAATGCACATTTGCCTGCCTGTGTCTTTCCAATTCTGTCTTCTTAGGTTATAGGCCCAGGAGTGGGCCTCCTGGATCACATGGTAGCGAAATGTTTTCCTTGTAAAGGCACCTCCACTCTGTTCTCATTAGTGGCACTTACCAGGTTATGTCCCACTTAAATTTGAGGGTATGCACTTCTCCACAACACCTTCAGCATTTATTCTTTGTAGATTTTTTGCTGATGTTTACTCTGACTAGTGTGAGCTGATACTTCTTTGTGCTTGGATTTGCATGTGTCTCATAATCCCTTGAAATTGAACTTTCTGGCATGTCCTTTTTTTCTTCAAACTGAGAGTACAGCTTACCTCTTCTAATTGTTTTCTTGAAGTATGTATGACATTTTGAAATATTTTGTCCTTTACCTCCCTCAAGACATTTTGAGGGCAAGTTTCATTTACAGCCCTCCAGTACTGGTGCATATGAAGTGACCCTTAGCACAGGTTTTATACCTGCTGTTGCAGGTAATGGCGAGAGGGCGGCACCATTTCTGCTTTGCCAATCTGGTAACTAGGGAAACAGACCTTCCTAGCAGTGGTGTTCCTCGCTCATAAATTAGTGTGCAATGTGCCCGGATAAACCCACAAATGCTGATGTCCCCTTACATATGTTTGATTTTTAAATGAATTTATATTTTTTGGAGACATATTCCATTGTGTACATGGAACACTTCTTCTTTGTGCATTCCTCTGTTGATGGACATTTTCGTTGCTTCCAAGTGTTGGCTGTGGTACATATTGCTGTAGTGAAGGATTGCCAGGCTGTGTCTTCTTGTTTGTTCGTTTGTTTGTTTGCGGTATGTGGGCCTCTCACTGCCGTGGCCTCTCCCTTTGCGGAGCAAAGGCTCCGGATGTGCAGGCCCAGCAGCCATAGCACACTGGACCAGCCACTTTGCGCCATGTTGGATCTTCTTGGATGGGCACATGAACCCGTGTCCCCTGCATCGGCAGGCAGATTCTCAACCACTGCACCACCAGTGAAGCCCAGCCTGTGACTTTTTGATTCTTATACTCTCAGGCGATAGGCCAAGCTGTGGGTATGCTTGATTGAATGGTAGCTCCATACTTATCTTTTCAAGGCACCTCCTTTGTGTTTTCATTACTGGCTCTTACCATGTCCCACGTTGAACCAAGGGTAGGCACTTCTCCACAAAACCTTCAGCATTTATTTTTTGCAGAATTTTTGCTGATGGCCATTCTGACTGGTGTGAGCTGATAGGTTTTTGTAATTTGGATTTGCATGTCTTTAGTTATTCCTAATGTTCAGCTTTTCCCACAACATTTTAAATTTCTGTTAAACCAAAACAGAAAAAAACGGTGAGTACAATAATCCTATTGAAATTGTCTTCTTGGAAGGAGGCCCGCTTTTGAATTTTTTGGTCGATATTCGAACCCAGGGATTTTTTGAGGGCAGGTGTCATTTAGAGGCATGCAATGAATGTGAATATTTAGTGACCAGTAGAACTGGGATTAAAGCTGCTGTTGTGGGAAACGGCCACAAGGCGGCATCATTTCTCCATTGCCAAATCTGGTTACTAGGGCAGCAGAGCCTTTCTGGAAGTCCTGTTCCTAGGTTGTAAATTACAATGGAATGTGCCAGGAAAAACCCCTATAAGTTTATGTCACATTACTTTTCTTCGTTGTTTCAATTTTTTAAATAGGTGTAATGAATAGGATATTGTTTGTCCTATGTGTACACAATCTGTTTCATTTGTACAATACATATATATATACATATACATATATACATATATATACATATACACACACACACACACACACACACACACACACATATATATATATATATATATATATATATTCATGTACAGATCTAATTCCCATGTAAATTATAGCAGAGTTTTCCATAGACCACCCTTGCTCTATGGTCGGTCTTTTTGATATATGTATTTAATAGGTATTTGTACACGTATGGTAACCCTAATCTTAATTTTTCCATTCCCACCACCTTTCCTTTTAGATAAGCATAGTTTGTTTTCTAAGTCTGTGAGTGTCTTTCACTGTGGAAATATGTTCATTTGTGTCAGTTGTTAGATAACGCCTATAAGTGATATCGTAGGATATGTCTTTTGCTTTCCTACTTACCTCATGTTCTGTGATTATGTCTAGGCTCATCTATGGTGCCTCAGAGAGCAGTGTTTCATCGTTTTCCATGGGTAATATTCCATTGTGTACACGGACCACTTCTTTATCCATTCATGTGGTGATGGACATTTTGGATGCTTCCGTGTCTTGGCTACTGTGAAAATTCCTGCAGTACAGCTGTTGAAGCCTGTGCCTTCTCGACTCTGGACTTCTCAGGTGAGAGGCTCAGCGGTGGGTCTGCTGAATGGAATGGAGGTTCAATTTTTACTTGTAAACGCAGCTCCTTTCTGTTCCCATTATTAGCTCTTACCACTTTACATCCCACCAGCAGATAAGGGTACACAGTTCTCTATAACCCCTTCAGCATTTATTGTTTGTAGACTTTGTCTGATGAGAGTAGACATGTGTGATTTGAAACCTTTTTGGAGGTTAGATTTGCATGAGTCGAATAATTCCTGATGTTGAGCTTTTATCCATTTTCTTCTTTTTTGAAAATGAGTGAGTAAAACTTACCCCTCCATACTATCTCCTTGAAAAATTTGCCAGTTTTGAATATTTTGGCCATTCCCTACCTCAGGACATTTTTTGACGGCAGGTGACCTTTACAGCCCTGAGTCCTTGAGAAAGTTAAGTGACCATTAGCTGTGGGTTTAAAGCCGCTCTTGTGGGAAACGGCCACAAGGCGGCAGCATTTCTCCATTTCCAGCTGTGGGATTTGGGGTAACAGAGCTTTCCTGGAAATTGTGTTAATAAGCTGCAAATTCGAGTAGAATGTGCCAGCACAAACCCCCAAGAGATTATATCTCCTAGATATTTTTGTTTGTAAATTTAATTTTTTTTTAATTATCAGAGCAAATTTGATAAAAATGTAGATTCTCCTATGTGTACAGTTTCTGGTTCATGCTATCAATGTATCTGTCTATTCCTCTTTGGATCCTCTCCCGTGTATGTTATTATAGAGTGTTGAGTAGACCTCTCTTCGTATTCCATAGGTGTTTTGTGATTATATATTTCATATGTATTAGTACATGTCTGTTAACACCCATATCCTAATTCATATATTCCTTACACCTTTCCGTTTGGTTAAACATAAATTGGTTTTCTGAATCTATGCGTGTCCTTCTCTTGGAAATTATTTCATGGCTATCAATTTTTAGGTAACACCTATGAGGGATGCCATAGGATGTCTGTCTTTTGGTTTCCTTCTTACTTCAAGTTGGGTGATTATCTCTAGATCTTTCTCTGGTGGTGCCAACGGCACTGCACCATGCTTTTCCATGGCTAATATTCCATTTTGTACATGGATGACATCTTCTTGGTGCATTTTTCTGTTGATGGACATTTTTGTTTCTTCCAGGTCTTGGCCATGGTACATGTTGCTACAGTGCAGGGATTTCAGCCTGTGTCTTTTTGATTCTGGTCTACTCAGGTGATAGGCCAAGAGTGGGTCTACCAGATCACATGGTATCTCAATGTTTACTCTTAAACACACCACCGTTCTGTTCTCACTACTCGCTGTTACCAGGTTACATCCCACCAGCCGCTAAACTGTAGGCTGTTCTCTAAATCCCATGCAGCATTTATTCTTTGTAGACTTTTTTTTTGCTGATGATCATTCTGTCGGCTGTCCGGTGAACGTTTTTGTACAATGGATTTGCATGTCTTTATTAATTCCTGATGTTCAGCCTTTTTCCATTCCTGTTTTTTTAACAAAAGAAAGAAAGAAAAGGAAAGAGAAGACAAATGTGCATAAAATATGCCTTTTGAAACTGTCGTTTTGAAAAGTGGATGTCTTTTGAATTTTTTGTTGATATACGACCCCAGGATTTGTTTTCAGGGCAGGTGTCATTTACAGGCCTGCCATTATTTTGAAGATCAACTGACCATTAGCCCTTGGATTAAATCTGCTGTTGTGTGAAACGGCCACAAGGTGGCAGCAGTTCTCCTTTACCAAATCTGGTTACTAAGGCAGCAAAGCCTCAATGGAAGTTGTGTTCTAGGTTGTAATTTAGAATGGAATGTGCCAGGAAAAAGCCTCTTAAGTTTATGTCTCACTACTTCTTGTTCATTTTTGTAATTTAATTTTTATTTTTTATCACAGCATGTTGGATTACAATGTTTGGCTTCTTCTAGGTGTGCAAGATGTGGTTCTTTTACACATATACATATGTCTGTTCTTCCTGGGATCCTTTTCCCATGTACGTTATGGCAGAATGTTGAGTAGTCTTCTCTTGGTATTCCGTAGGTCTTTGGTGATTATATATTTCACTTGTGTTGGTATGTGTCTCTTTACACCAATAGCCTAATGTATCCAATCCTCACACCTTTCCATTGGTGAGCCATAAGTTTGTTTAATGAATCTGTGATTGCCCTTCTCTGTGGAAATATCTTCACTGGTATCAATTTTTAGGTAACCCCTATAAGTGATATCATACGATATGTGTCTTACTCTTTCTGACTTACTACAAGTTGCGTGATTACCTCTAGACCCATCTACGGTGCTGCACATGGCATTGTGTTCTTTTTCTACTTGGCTAATTTTCCATCTATACATGCACCAGTTCATCTTTGTCCACTCATCTGTTGATGGACATTTTGGTTGCTTCCATGTCTTGGCTATTGTAATAACTGCGGCAATGCACATTTGCCTGCCTGTGTCTTTCCAATTCTGTCTTCTTAGGTTATAGGCCCAGGAGTGGGCCTCCTGGATCACATGGTAGCGAAATGTTTTCCTTGTAAAGGCACCTCCACTCTGTTCTCATTAGTGGCACTTACCAGGTTATGTCCCACTTAAATTTGAGGGTATGCACTTCTCCACAACACCTTCAGCATTTATTCTTTGTAGATTTTTTGCTGATGTTTACTCTGACTAGTGTGAGCTGATACTTCTTTGTGCTTGGATTTGCATCTGTCTCATAATCCCTTGAAATTGAACTTTCTGGCATGTCCTTTTTTCCTTCAAACTGAGAGTACAGCTTACCTCTTCTAATTGTTTTCTTGAAGTATGTATGACATTTTGAAATATTTTGTCCTTTACCTCCCTCAAGACATTTTGAGGGCAAGTTTCATTTACAGCCCTCCAGTACTGGTGCATATGAAGTGACCCTTAGCACAGGTTTTATACCTGCTGTTGCAGGTAATGGCGAGAGGGCGGCACCATTTCTGCTTTGCCAATCTGGTAACTAGGGAAACAGACCTTCCTAGCAGTGGTGTTCCTCGCTCATAAATTAGTGTGCAATGTGCCCGGATAAACCCACAAATGCTGATGTCCCCTTACATATGTTTGATTTTTAAATGAATTTATATTTTTTGGAGACATATTCCATTGTGTACATGGAACACTTCTTCTTTGTGCATTCCTCTGTTGATGGACATTTTCGTTGCTTCCAAGTGTTGGCTGTGGTACATATTGCTGTAGTGAAGGATTGCCAGGCTGTGTCTTCTTGTTTGTTCGTTTGTTTGTTTGCGGTATGTGGGCCTCTCACTGCCGTGGCCTCTCCCTTTGCGGAGCAAAGGCTCTGGACGTGCAGGCCCAGCAGCCATAGCACACGGGACCAGCCACTTTGCGCCATGTTGGATCTTCATGGATGGGCACATGAACCCGTGTCCCCTGCATCGGCAGGCAGATTCTCAACCGCTGCACCACCAGTGAAGCCCAGCCTGTGACTTTTTGATTCTTATACTCTCAGGCGATAGGCCAAGCTGTGGGTATGCTTGATTGAATGGTAGCTCCATACTTATCTTTTCAAGGCAACTCCTTTGTGTGTTCATTACTGGCTCTTACCATGTCCCACGTTGAACCAAGGGTAGGCACTTCTCCACAAAACCTTCAGCATTTATTTTTTGCAGAAGTTTTGCTGATGGCCATTCTGACTGGTGTGAGCTGATAGGTTTTTGTAATTTGGATTTGCATGTCTTTAGTTATTCCTAATGTTCAGCTTTTCCCACAACATTTTAAATTTCTGTTAAACCAAAACAGAAAAAAACGGTGAGTACAATAATCCTATTGAAATTGTCTTCTTGGAAGGAGGCCCGCTTTTGAATTTTTTGGTCGATATTCGAACCCAGGGATTTTTTGAGGGCAGGTGTCATTTAGAGGCATGCAATGAATGTGAATATTTAGTGACCAGTAGAACTGGGATTAAAGCTGCTGTTGTGGGAAACGGCCACAAGGCGGCATCATTTCTCCATTGCCAAATCTGGTTACTAGGGCAGCAGAGCCTTTCTGGAAGTCCTGTTCCTAGGTTGTAAATTACAATGGAATGTGCCAGGAAAAACCCCTATAAGTTTATGTCACATTACTTTTCTTCGTTGTTTCAATTTTTTAAATAGGTGTAATGAATAGGATATTGTTTGTCCTATGTGTACACAATCTGTTTCATTTGTACAATACATATATATATACATATACATATATACATATATATACATATACACACACACACACACACACACACACACACACATATATATATATATATATATATATATTCATGTACAGATCTAATTCCCATGTAAATTATAGCAGAGTTTTCCATAGACCACCCTTGCTCTATGGTCGGTCTTTTTGATATATGTATTTAATAGGTATTTGTACACGTATGGTAACCCTAATCTTAATTTTTCCATTCCCACCACCTTTCCTTTTAGATAAGCATAGTTTGTTTTCTAAGTCTGTGAGTGTCTTTCACTGTGGAAATATGTTCATTTGTGTCAGTTGTTAGATAACGCCTATAAGTGATATCGTAGGATATGTCTTTTGCTTTCCTACTAACCTCATGTTCTGTGATTATGTCTAGGCTCATCTATGGTGCCTCAGAGAGCAGTGTTTCATCGTTTTCCATGGGTAATATTCCATTGTGTACACGGACCACTTCTTTATCCATTCATGTGGTGATGAACATTTTGGATGCTTCCGTGTCTTGGCTACTGTGAAAATTCCTGCAGTACAGCTGTTGAAGCCTGTGCCTTCTCGACTCTGGACTTCTCAGGTGAGAGGCTCAGCGGTGGGTCTGCTGAATGGAATGGGGGTTCAATTTTTACTTGTAAACGCAGCTCCTTTCTGTTCCCATTATTAGCTCTTACCACTTTACATCCCACCAGCAGATCAGGGTACACAGTTCTCTATAATCCCTTCAGCATTTATTGTTTGTAGACTTTGTCTGATGAGAGTAGACATGTGTGATTTGAAACCTTTTTGGAGGTTAGATTTGCATGAGTCCAATAATTCCTGATGTTGAGCTTTTATCCATTTTCTTCTTTTTTGAAAATGAGTGAGTAAAACTTACCCCTCCATACTATCTCCTTGAAAAATTTGCCAGTTTTGAATACTTTGGCCATTCCCTACCTCAGGACATTTTTTGGCGGCAGGTGACCTTTACAGCCCTGAGTCCTTGAGAAAGTTAAGTGACCATTAGCTGTGGGTTTAAAGCCGCTCTTGTGGGAAACGGCCACAAGGCGGCAGCATTTCTCCATTTCCAGCTGTGGGATTTGGGGCAACAGAGCTTTCCTGGAAATTGTGTTAATAAGCTGCAAATTCGAGTAGAATGTGCCAGCACAAACCCCCAAGAGATTATATCTCCTAGACATTTTTCTTTGTAAATTTAATTTTTTTTTAATTATCAGAGCAAATTTGATAAAAATGTAGATTCTCCTATGTGTACAGTTTCTGGTTCATGCTATCAATGTATCTGTCTATTCCTCTTTGGATCCTCTCCCGTGTATGTTATTATAGAGTGTTGAGTAGACCTCTCTTCGTATTCCATAGGTGTTTTGTGATTATATATTTCATACGTATTAGTACATGTCTGTTAACTCCCATATCCTAATTCATATATTCCTTACACCTTTCCGTTTGGTTAAACATAAATTGGTTTTCTCAATCTATGCGTGTCCTTCTCTTGGAAATTATTTCATGGCTATCAATTTTTAGGTAACACCTATGAGGGATGCCATAGGATGTCTGTCTTTTGGTTTCCTTCTTACTTCAAGTTGGGTGATTATCTCTAGATCTTTCTCTGGTGGTGCCAACGGCACTGCACCATGCTTTTCCATGGCTAATATTCCATTTTGTACATGGATGACATCTTCTTGGTGCATTTTTCTGTTGATGGACATTTTTGTTTCTTCCAGGTCTTGGCCATGGTACATGTTGCTACAGTGCAGGGATTTCAGCCTGTGTCTTTTTGATTCTGGTCTACTCAGGTGATAGGCCAAGAGTGGGTCTACCAGATCACATGGTATCTCAATGTTTACTCTTAAACACACCACCGTTCTGTTCTCACTACTCGCTGTTACCAGGTTACATCCCACCAGCCGCTAAACTGTAGGCTGTTCTCTAAAACCCATGCAGCATTTATTCTTTGTAGACTTTTTTTTTGCTGATGATCATTCTGTCGGCTGTCCGGTGAACGTTTTTGTACAATGGATTTGCATGTCTTTATTAATTCCTGATGTTCAGCCTTTTTCCATTCCTGTTTTTTTAACAAAAGAAAGAAAGAAAAGGAAAGAGAAGACAAATGTGCATAAAATATGCCTTTTGAAACTGTCGTTTTGAAAAGTGGATGTCTTTTGAATTTTTTGTTGATATACGACCCCAGGATTTGTTTTCAGGGCAGGTGTCATTTACAGGCCTGCCATTATTTTGAAGATCAACTGACCATTAGCCCTTGGATTAAATCTGCTGTTGTGTGAAACGGCCACAAGGTGGCAGCAGTTCTCCTTTACCAAATCTGGTTACTAAGGCAGCAAAGCCTCAATGGAAGTTGTGTTCTAGGTTGTAATTTAGAATGGAATGTGCCAGGAAAAAGCCTCTTAAGTTTATGTCTCACTACATCTTGTTCATTTTTGTAATTTAATTTTTATTTTTTATCACAGCATGTTGGATTACAATGTTTGGCTTCTTCTAGGTGTGCAAGATGTGGTTCTTTTACACATATACATATGTCTGTTTTTCCTGGGATCCTTTTCCCATGTACATTATGGCAGAATGTTGAGTAGTCTTCTCTTGGTATTCCGTAGGTCTTTGGTGATTATATATTTCACTTGTGTTGGTATGTGTCTCTTTACACCAATAGCCTAATGTATCCAATCCTCACACCTTTCCATTGGTGAGCCATAAGTTTGTTTAATGAATCTGTGATTGCCCTTCTCTGTGGAAATATCTTCACTGGTATCAATTTTTAGGTAACCCCTATAAGTGATATCATACGATATGTGTCTTACTCTTTCTGACTTACTACAAGTTGCGTGATTACCTCTAGACCCATCTACGGTGCTGCACATGGCATTGCGTTCTTTTTCTACTTGGCTAATTTTCCATCTATACATGCACCAGTTCATCTTTGTCCACTCATCTGTTGATGGACATTTTGGTTGCTTCCATGTCTTGGCTATTGTAATAACTGCGGCAATGCACATTTGCCTGCCTGTGTCTTTCCAATTCTGTCTTCTTAGGTTATAGGCCCAGGAGTGAGTCTCCTGGATCACATGGTAGCGAAATGTTTTCCTTGTAAAGGCACCTCCACTCTGTTCTCATTAGTGGCACTTACCAGGTTATGTCCCACTTAAATTTGAGGGTATGCACTTCTCCACAACACCTTCAGCATTTATTCTTTGTAGATTTTTTGCTGATGTTTACTCTGACTAGTGTGAGCTGATACTTCTTTGTGCTTGGATTTGCATGTGTCTCATAATCCCTTGAAATTGAACTTTCTGGCATGTCCTTTTTTTCTTCAAACTGAGAGTACAGCTTACCTCTTCTAATTGTTTTCTTGAAGTATGTATGACATTTTGAAATATTTTGTCCTTTACCTCCCTCAAGACATTTTGAGGGCAAGTTTCATTTACAGCCCTCCAGTACTGGTGCATATGAAGTGACCCTTAGCACAGGTTTTATACCTGCTGTTGCAGGTAATGGCGAGAGGGCGGCACCATTTCTGCTGTGCCAATCTGGTAACTAGGGAAACAGACCTTCCTAGCAGTGGTGTTCCTCGCTTATAAATTAGTGTGCAATGTGCCCGGATAAACCCACAAATGCTGATGTCCCCTTACATATGTTTGATTTTTAAATGAATTTATATTTTTGGAGACATATTCCATTGTGTACATGGAACACTTCTTCTTTGTGCATTCCTCTGTTGATGGACATTTTCGTTGCTTCCAAGTGTTGGCTGTGGTACATATTGCTGTAGTGAAGGATTGCCAGTCTGTGTCTTTTTGTTTGTTTGTTTGTTTGTTTGCGGTATGTGGGCCTCTCACTGCCGTGGCCTCTCCCTTTGCGGAGCAAAGGCTCCGGACGTGCAGGCCCAGCAGCCATAGCACACGGGACCAGCCACTTTGCGCCATGTTGGATCTTCTTGGATGGGCACATGAACCCGTGTCCCCTTCATCGGCAGACAGATTCTCAACCACTGCACCACCAGTGAAGCCCAGCCTGTGACTTTTTGATTCTTATACTCTCAGGCGATAGGCCAAGCTGTGGGTATGCTTGATTGAATGGTAGCTCCATACTTATCTTTTCAAGGCACCTCCTTTGTGTTTTCATTACTGGCTCTTACCATGTCCCACGTTGAACCAAGGGTAGGCACTTCTCCACAAAACCTTCAGCATTTATTTTTTGCAGAAGTTTTGCTGATGGCCATTCTGACTGGTGTGAGCTGATAGGTTTTTGTAATTTGGATTTGCATGTCTTTAGTTATTCCTAATGTTCAGCTTTTCCCACAACATTTTAAATTTCTGTTAAACCAAAACAGAAAAAAACGGTGAGTACAATAATCCTATTGAAATTGTCTTCTTGGAAGGAGGCCCGCTTTTGAATTTTTTGGTCGATATTCGAACCCAGGGATTTTTTGAGGGCAGGTGTCATTTAGAGGCATGCAATGAATGTGAATATTTAGTGACCAGTAGAACTGGGATTAAAGCTGCTGTTGTGGGAAACGGCCACAAGGCGGCATCATTTCTCCATTGCCAAATCTGGTTACTAGGGCAGCAGAGCCTTTCTGGAAGTCCTGTTCCTAGGTTGTAAATTACAATGGAATGTGCCAGGAAAAACCCCTATAAGTTTATGTCACATTACTTTTCTTCGTTGTTTCAATTTTTTAAATAGGTGTAATGAATAGGATATTGTTTGTCCTATGTGTACACAATCTGTTTCATTTGTACAATACATATATATATATACATATACATATATACATATATATACATACACACACACACACACACACACACACATATATATATATATATTCATGTACAGATCCAATTCCCAGGTAAATTATAGCAGAGTTTTCCATAGACCACCCTTGCTCTATGGTCGGTCTTTTTGATATATGTATTTAATAGGTATTTGTACACGTATGGTAACCCTAATCTTAATTTTTCCATTCCCACCACCTTTCCTTTTAGATAAGCATAGTTTGTTTTCTAAGTCTGTGAGTGTCTTTCACTGTGGAAATATGTTCATTTGTGTCAGTTGTTAGATAACGCCTATAAGTGATATCATAGGTTATGTCTTTTGCTTTCCTACTTACCTCATGTTCTGTGATTATGTCTAGGCTCATCTATGGTGCCTCAGAGAGCAGTGTTTCATCGTTTTCCATGGGTAATATTCCATTGTGTACACTGACACTTCTTTATCCATTCATGTGGTGATGGACATTTTGGATGCTTCCGTGTCTTGGCTACTGTGAAAATTCCTGCAGTGCAGCTGTTGAAGCCTGTGCCTTCTCGACTCTGGACTTCTCAGGTGAGAGGCTCAGCGGTGGGTCTGCTGAATGGAATGGAGGTTCAATTTTTACTTGTAAACGCAGCTCCTTTCTGTTCCCATTATTAGCTCTTACCACTTTATATCCCACCAGCAGATAAGGGTACACAGTTCTCTATAACCCCTTCAGCATTTATTGTTTGTAGACTTTGTCTGATGAGAGTAGACATGTGTGATTTGAAACCTTTTTGGAGGTTAGATTTGCATGAGTCGAATAATTCCTGATGTTGAGCTTTTATCCATTTTCTTCTTTTTTGAAAATGAGTGAGTAAAACTTACCCCTCCATACTATCTCCTTGAAAAATTTGCCAGTTTTGAATACTTTGGCCATTCCCTACCTCAGGACATTTTTTGACGGCAGGTGACCTTTACAGCCCTGAGTCCTTGAGAAAGTTAAGTGACCATTAGCTGTGGGTTTAAAGCCGCTCTTGTGGGAAACGGCCACAAGGCGGCAGCATTTCTCCATTTCCAGCTGTGGGATTTGGGGTAACAGAGCTTTCCTGGAAATTGTGTTAATAAGCTGCAAATTCGAGTAGAATGTGCCAGCACAAACCCCCAAGAGATTATATCTCCTAGATATTTTTGTTTGTAAATTTAATTATTTTTTAATTATCAGAGCAAATTTGATAAAAATGTAGATTCTCCTATGTGTACAGTTTCTGGTTCATGCTATCAATGTATCTGTCTATTCCTCTTTGGATCCTCTCCCGTGTATGTTATTATAGAGTGTTGAGTAGACCTCTCTTCGTATTCCATAGGTGTTTTGTGATTATATATTTCATATGTATTAGTACATGTCTGTTAACTCCCATATCCTAATTCATATATTCCTTACACCTTTCCGTTTGGTTAAACATAAATTGGTTTTCTGAATCTATGCGTGTCCTTCTCTTGGAAATTATTTCATGGCTATCAATTTTTAGGTAACACCTATGAGGGATGCCATAGGATGTCTGTCTTTTGGTTTCCTTCTTACTTCAAGTTGGGTGATTATCTCTAGATCTTTCTCTGGTGGTGCCAACGGCACTGCACCATGCTTTTCCATGGCTAATATTCCATTTTGTACATGGATGACATCTTCTTGGTGCATTTTTCTGTTGATGGACATTTTTGTTTCTTCCAGGTCTTGGCCATGGTACATGTTGCTACAGTGCAGGGATTTCAGCCTGTGTCTTTTTGATTCTGGTCTACTCAGGTGATAGGCCAAGAGTGGGTCTACCAGATCACATGGTATCTCAATGTTTACTCTTAAACACACCACCGTTCTGTTCTCACTACTCGCTGTTACCAGGTTACATCCCACCAGCCGCTAAACTGTAGGCTGTTCTCTAAATCCCATGCAGCATTTATTCTTTGTAGACTTTTTTTTTGCTGATGATCATTCTGTCGGCTGTCCGGTGAACGTTTTTGTACAATGGATTTGCATGTCTTTATTAATTCCTGATGTTCAGCCTTTTTCCATTCCTGTTTTTTTAACAAAAGAAAGAAAGAAAAGGAAAGAGAAGACAAATGTGCATAAAATATGCCTTTTGAAACTGTCGTTTTGAAAAGTGGATGTCTTTTGAATTTTTTGTTGATATACGACCCCAGGATTTGTTTTCAGGGCAGGTGTCATTTACAGGCCTGCCATTATTTTGAAGATCAACTGACCATTAGCCCTTGGATTAAATCTGCTGTTGTGTGAAACGGCCACAAGGTGGCAGCAGTTCTCCTTTACCAAATCTGGTTACTAAGGCAGCAAAGCCTCAATGGAAGTTGTGTTCTAGGTTGTAATTTAGAATGGAATGTGCCAGGAAAAAGCCTCTTAAGTTTATGTCTCACTACTTCTTGTTCATTTTTGTAATTTAATTTTTATTTTTTATCACAGCATGTTGGATTACAATGTTTGGCTTCTTCTAGGTGTGCAAGATGTGGTTCTTTTACACATATACATATGTCTGTTCTTCCTGGGATCCTTTTCCCATGTACGTTATGGCAGAATGTTGAGTAGTCTTCTCTTGGTATTCCGTAGGTCTTTGGTGATTATATATTTCACTTGTGTTGGTATGTGTCTCTTTACACCAATAGCCTAATGTATCCAATCCTCACACCTTTCCATTGGTGAGCCATAAGTTTGTTTAATGAATCTGTGATTGCCCTTCTCTGTGGAAATATCTTCACTGGTATCAATTTTTAGGTAACCCCTATAAGTGATATCATACGATATGTGTCTTACTCTTTCTGACTTACTACAAGTTGCGTGATTACCTCTAGACCCATCTACGGTGCTGCACATGGCATTGTGTTCTTTTTCTACTTGGCTAATTTTCCATCTATACATGCACCAGTTCATCTTTGTCCACTCATCTGTTGATGGACATTTTGGTTGCTTCCATGTCTTGGCTATTGTAATAACTGCGGCAATGCACATTTGCCTGCCTGTGTCTTTCCAATTCTGTCTTCTTAGGTTATAGGCCCAGGAGTGGGCCTCCTGGATCACATGGTAGCGAAATGTTTTCCTTGTAAAGGCACCTCCACTCTGTTCTCATTAGTGGCACTTACCAGGTTATGTCCCACTTAAATTTGAGGGTATGCACTTCTCCACAACACCTTCAGCATTTATTCTTTGTAGATTTTTTGCTGATGTTTACTCTGACTAGTGTGAGCTGATACTTCTTTGTGCTTGGATTTGCATGTGTCTCATAATCCCTTGAAATTGAACTTTCTGGCATGTCCTTTTTTTCTTCAAACTGAGAGTACAGCTTACCTCTTCTAATTGTTTTCTTGAAGTATGTATGACATTTTGAAATATTTTGTCCTTTACCTCCCTCAAGACATTTTGAGGGCAAGTTTCATTTACAGCCCTCCAGTACTGGTGCATATGAAGTGACCCTTAGCACAGGTTTTATACCTGCTGTTGCAGGTAATGGCGAGAGGGCGGCACCATTTCTGCTTTGGCAATCTGGTAACTAGGGAAACAGACCTTCCTAGCAGTGGTGTTCCTCGCTCATAAATTAGTGTGCAATGTGCCCGGGAAAACCCACAAATGCTGATGTCCCCTTACATATGTTTGATTTTTAAATGAATTTATATTTTTTGGAGACATATTCCATTGTGTACATGGAACACTTCTTCTTTGTGCATTCCTCTGTTGATGGACATTTTCGTTGCTTCCAAGTGTTGGCTGTGGTACATATTGCTGTAGTGAAGGATTGCCAGGCTGTGTCTTCTTGTTTGTACGTTTGTTTGTTTGCGGTATGTGGGCCTCTCACTGCCGTGGCCTCTCCCTTTGCGGAGCAAAGGCTCCGGACGTGCAGGCCCAGCAGCCATAGCACACGGGACCATCCACTTTGCGCCATGTTGGATCTTCTTGGATGGGCACATGAACCCGTGTCCCCTTCATCGGCAGACAGATTCTCAACCACTGCACCACCAGTGAAGCCCAGCCTGTGACTTTTTGATTCTTATACTCTCAGGCGATAGGCCAAGCTGTGGGTATGCTTGATTGAATGGTAGCTCCATACTTATCTTTTCAAGGCACCTCCTTTGTGTTTTCATTACTGGCTCTTACCATGTCCCACGTTGAACCAAGGGTAGGCACTTCTCCACAAAACCTTCAGCATTTATTTTTTGCAGAAGTTTTGCTGATGGCCATTCTGACTGGTGTGAGCTGATAGGTTTTTGTAATTTGGATTTGCATGTCTTTAGTTATTCCTAATGTTCAGCTTTTCCCACAACATTTTAAATTTCTGTTAAACCAAAACAGAAAAAAACGGTGAGTACAATAATCCTATTGAAATTGTCTTCTTGGAAGGAGGCCCGCTTTTGAATTTTTTGGTCGATATTCGAACCCAGGGATTTTTTGAGGGCAGGTGTCATTTAGAGGCATGCAATGAATGTGAATATTTAGTGACCAGTAGAACTGGGATTAAAGCTGCTGTTGTGGGAAACGGCCACAAGGCGGCATCATTTCTCCATTGCCAAATCTGGTTACTAGGGCAGCAGAGCCTTTCTGGAAGTCCTGTTCCTAGGTTGTAAATTACAATGGAATGTGCCAGGAAAAACCCCTATAAGTTTATGTCACATTACTTTTCTTCGTTGTTTCAATTTTTTAAATAGGTGTAATGAATAGGATATTGTTTGTCCTATGTGTACACAATCTGTTTCATTTGTACAATACATATATATATATACATATACATATATACATATATATACATACACACACACACACACACACACACACATATATATATATATATTCATGTACAGATCCAATTCCCAGGTAAATTATAGCAGAGTTTTCCATAGACCACCCTTGCTCTATGGTCGGTCTTTTTGATATATGTATTTAATAGGTATTTGTACACGTATGGTAACCCTAATCTTAATTTTTCCATTCCCACCACCTTTCCTTTTAGATAAGCATAGTTTGTTTTCTAAGTCTGTGAGTGTCTTTCACTGTGGAAATATGTTCATTTGTGTCAGTTGTTAGATAACGCCTATAAGTGATATCATAGGTTATGTCTTTTGCTTTCCTACTTACCTCATGTTCTGTGATTATGTCTAGGCTCATCTATGGTGCCTCAGAGAGCAGTGTTTCATCGTTTTCCATGGGTAATATTCCATTGTGTACACTGACACTTCTTTATCCATTCATGTGGTGATGGACATTTTGGATGCTTCCGTGTCTTGGCTACTGTGAAAATTCCTGCAGTGCAGCTGTTGAAGCCTGTGCCTTCTCGACTCTGGACTTCTCAGGTGAGAGGCTCAGCGGTGGGTCTGCTGAATGGAATGGAGGTTCAATTTTTACTTGTAAACGCAGCTCCTTTCTGTTCCCATTATTAGCTCTTACCACTTTACATCCCACCAGCAGATAAGGGTACACAGTTCTCTATAACCCCTTCAGCATTTATTGTTTGTAGACTTTGTCTGATGAGAGTAGACATGTGTGATTTGAAACCTTTTTGGAGGTTAGATTTGCATGAGTCGAATAATTCCTGATGTTGAGCTTTTATCCATTTTCTTCTTTTTTGAAAATGAGTGAGTAAAACTTACCCCTCCATACTATCTCCTTGAAAAATTTGCCAGTTTTGAATACTTTGGCCATTCCCTACCTCAGGACATTTTTTGACGGCAGGTGACCTTTACAGCCCTGAGTCCTTGAGAAAGTTAAGTGACCATTAGCTGTGGGTTTAAAGCCGCTCTTGTGGGAAACGGCCACAAGGCGGCAGCATTTCTCCATTTCCAGCTGTGGGATTTGGGGTAACAGAGCTTTCCTGGAAATTGTGTTAATAAGCTGCAAATTCGAGTAGAATGTGCCAGCACAAACCCCCAAGAGATTATATCTCCTAGATATTTTTGTTTGTAAATTTAATTATTTTTTAATTATCAGAGCAAATTTGATAAAAATGTAGATTCTCCTATGTGTACAGTTTCTGGTTCATGCTATCAATGTATCTGTCTATTCCTCTTTGGATCCTCTCCCGTGTATGTTATTATAGAGTGTTGAGTAGACCTCTCTTCGTATTCCATAGGTGTTTTGTGATTATATATTTCATATGTATTAGTACATGTCTGTTAACTCCCATATCCTAATTCATATATTCCTTACACCTTTCCGTTTGGTTAAACATAAATTGGTTTTCTGAATCTATGCGTGTCCTTCTCTTGGAAATTATTTCATGGCTATCAATTTTTAGGTAACACCTATGAGGGATGCCATAGGATGTCTGTCTTTTGGTTTCCTTCTTACTTCAAGTTGGGTGATTATCTCTAGATCTTTCTCTGGTGGTGCCAACGGCACTGCACCATGCTTTTCCATGGCTAATATTCCATTTTGTACATGGATGACATCTTCTTGGTGCATTTTTCTGTTGATGGACATTTTTGTTTCTTCCAGGTCTTGGCCATGGTACATGTTGCTACAGTGCAGGGATTTCAGCCTGTGTCTTTTTGATTCTGGTCTACTCAGGTGATAGGCCAAGAGTGGGTCTACCAGATCACATGGTATCTCAATGTTTACTCTTAAACACACCACCGTTCTGTTCTCACTACTCGCTGTTACCAGGTTACATCCCACCAGCCGCTAAACTGTAGGCTGTTCTCTAAATCCCATGCAGCATTTATTCTTTGTAGACTTTTTTTTTGCTGATGATCATTCTGTCGGCTGTCCGGTGAACGTTTTTGTACAATGGATTTGCATGTCTTTATTAATTCCTGATGTTCAGCCTTTTTCCATTCCTGTTTTTTTAACAAAAGAAAGAAAGAAAAGGAAAGAGAAGACAAATGTGCATAAAATATGCCTTTTGAAACTGTCGTTTTGAAAAGTGGATGTCTTTTGAATTTTTTGTTGATATACGACCCCAGGATTTGTTTTCAGGGCAGGTGTCATTTACAGGCCTGCCATTATTTTGAAGATCAACTGACCATTAGCCCTTGGATTAAATCTGCTGTTGTGTGAAACGGCCACAAGGTGGCAGCAGTTCTCCTTTACCAAATCTGGTTACTAAGGCAGCAAAGCCTCAATGGAAGTTGTGTTCTAGGTTGTAATTTAGAATGGAATGTGCCAGGAAAAAGCCTCTTAAGTTTATGTCTCACTACTTCTTGTTCATTTTTGTAATTTAATTTTTATTTTTTATCACAGCATGTTGGATTACAATGTTTGGCTTCTTCTAGGTGTGCAAGATGTGGTTCTTTTACACATATACATATGTCTGTTCTTCCTGGGATCCTTTTCCCATGTACGTTATGGCAGAATGTTGAGTAGTCTTCTCTTGGTATTCCGTAGGTCTTTGGTGATTATATATTTCACTTGTGTTGGTATGTGTCTCTTTACACCAATAGCCTAATGTATCCAATCCTCACACCTTTCCATTGGTGAGCCATAAGTTTGTTTAATGAATCTGTGATTGCCCTTCTCTGTGGAAATATCTTCACTGGTATCAATTTTTAGGTAACCCCTATAAGTGATATCATACGATATGTGTCTTACTCTTTCTGACTTACTACAAGTTGCGTGATTACCTCTAGACCCATCTACGGTGCTGCACATGGCATTGTGTTCTTTTTCTACTTGGCTAATTTTCCATCTATACATGCACCAGTTCATCTTTGTCCACTCATCTGTTGATGGACATTTTGGTTGCTTCCATGTCTTGGCTATTGTAATAACTGCGGCAATGCACATTTGCCTGCCTGTGTCTTTCCAATTCTGTCTTCTTAGGTTATAGGCCCAGGAGTGGGCCTCCTGGATCACATGGTAGCGAAATGTTTTCCTTGTAAAGGCACCTCCACTCTGTTCTCATTAGTGGCACTTACCAGGTTATGTCCCACTTAAATTTGAGGGTATGCACTTCTCCACAACACCTTCAGCATTTATTCTTTGTAGATTTTTTGCTGATGTTTACTCTGACTAGTGTGAGCTGATACTTCTTTGTGCTTGGATTTGCATCTGTCTCATAATCCCTTGAAATTGAACTTTCTGGCATGTCCTTTTTTTCTTCAAACTGAGAGTACAGCTTACCTCTTCTAATTGTTTTCTTGAAGTATGTATGACATTTTGAAATATTTTGTCCTTTACCTCCCTCAAGACATTTTGAGGGCAAGTTTCATTTACAGCCCTCCAGTACTGGTGCATATGAAGTGACCCTTAGCACAGGTTTTATACCTGCTGTTGCAGGTAATGGCGAGAGGGCGGCACCATTTCTGCTTTGGCAATCTGGTAACTAGGGAAACAGACCTTCCTAGCAGTGGTGTTCCTCGCTCATAAATTAGTGTGCAATGTGCCCGGGAAAACCCACAAATGCTGATGTCCCCTTACATATGTTTGATTTTTAAATGAATTTATATTTTTTGGAGACATATTCCATTGTGTACATGGAACACTTCTTCTTTGTGCATTCCTCTGTTGATGGACATTTTCGTTGCTTCCAAGTGTTGGCTGTGGTACATATTGCTGTAGTGAAGGATTGCCAGGCTGTGTCTTCTTGTTTGTACGTTTGTTTGTTTGCGGTATGTGGGCCTCTCACTGCCGTGGCCTCTCCCTTTGCGGAGCAAAGGCTCTGGACGTGCAGGCCCAGCAGCCATAGCACACGGGACCATCCACTTTGCGCCATGTTGGATCTTCTTGGATGGGCACATGAACCCGTGTCCCCTGCATCGGCAGGCAGATTCTCAACCACTGCACCACCAGTGAAGCCCAGCCTGTGACTTTTTGATTCTTATACTCTCAGGCGATAGGCCAAGCTGTGGGTATGCTTGATTGAATGGTAGCTCCATACTTATCTTTTCAAGGCACCTCCTTTGTGTTTTCATTACTGGCTCTTACCATGTCCCACGTTGAACCAAGGGTAGGCACTTCTCCACAAAACCTTCAGCATTTATTTTTTGCAGAAGTTTTGCTGATGGCCATTCTGACTGGTGTGAGCTGATAGGTTTTTGTAATTTGGATTTGCATGTCTTTAGTTATTCCTAATGTTCAGCTTTTCCCACAACATTTTAAATTTCTGTTAAACAAAAACAGAAAAAAACGGTGAGTACAATAATCTTATTGAAATTGTCTTCTTGGAAGGAGGCCCGCTTTTGAATTTTTTGGTCGATATTCGAACCCAGGGTTTTTTTGAGGGCAGGTGTCATTTAGAGGCATGCAATGAGTGTGAATATTTAGTGACCAGTAGAACTGGGATTAAAGCTGCTGTTGTGGGAAACGGCCACAAGGCGGCATCATTTCTCCATTGCCAAATCTGGTTACTAGGGCAGCAGAGCCTTTCTGGAAGTCCTGTTCCTAGGTTGTAAATTACAATGGAATGTGCCAGGAAAAACCCCTATAAGTTTATGTCACAATACTTTTCTTCGTTCTTTCAATTTTTTAAATAGGTGTAATGAATAGGATATTGTTTGTCCTATGTGTACACAATCTGGTTCATTTGTACAATACATATATATATATACATATACATATATACATATATATACATATACACACACACACACACACACACACACATATATATATATATATATATATATATATATATATATTCATGTACAGATCCGATTCCCATGTAAATTATAGCAGAGTTTTCCATAGACCACCCTTGCTCTATGGTCGGTCTTTTTGATATATGTATTTAATAGGTATTTGTACACGTATGGTAACCCTAATCTTAATTTTTCCATTCCCACCACCTTTCCTTTTAGATAAGCATAGTTTGTTTTCTAAGTCTGTGAGTGTCTTTCACTGTGGAAATATGTTCATTTGTGTCAGTTGTTAGATAACGCCTATAAGTGATATCATAGGTTATGTCTTTTGCTTTCCTACTTACCTCATGTTCTGTGATTATGTCTAGGCTCATCTATGGTGCCTCAGAGAGCAGTGTTTCATCGTTTTCCATGGGTAATATTCCATTGTGTACACGGACCACTTCTTTATCCATTCATGTGGTGATGGACATTTTGGATGCTTCCGTGTCTTGGCTACTGTGAAAATTCCTGCAGTGCAGCTGTTGAAGCCTGTGCCTTCTCGACTCTGGACTTCTCAGGTGAGAGGCTCAGCGGTGGGTCTGCTGAATGGAATGGAGGTTCAATTTTTACTTGTAAACGCAGCTCCTTTCTGTTCCCATTATTAGCTCTTACCACTTTACATCCCACCAGCCGATAAGGGTACACAGTTCTCTATAACCCCTTCAGCATTTATTGTTTGTAGACTTTGTCTGATGAGAGTAGACATGTGTGATTTGAAACCTTTTTGGAGGTTAGATTTGCATGAGTCCAATAATTCCTGATGTTGAGCTTTTATCCATTTTCTTCTTTTTTGAAAATGAGTGAGTAAAACTTACCCCTCCATACTATCTCCTTGAAAAATTTGCCAGTTTTGAATACTTTGGCCATTCCCTACCTCAGGACATTTTTTGACGGCAGGTGACCTTTACAGCCCTGAGTCCTTGAGAAAGTTAAGTGACCATTAGCTGTGGGTTTAAAGCCGCTCTTGTGGGAAACGGCCACAAGGCGGCAGCATTTCTCCATTTCCAGCTGTGGGATTTGGGGTAACAGAGCTTTCCTGGAAATTGTGTTAATAAGCTGCAAATTCGAGTAGAATGTGCCAGCACAAACCCCCAAGAGATTATATCTCCTAGATATTTTTGTTTGTAAATTTAATTATTTTTTAATTATCAGAGCAAATTTGATAAAAATGTAGATTCTCCTATGTGTACAGTTTCTGGTTCATGCTATCAATGTATCTGTCTATTCCTCTTTGGATCCTCTCCCGTGTATGTTATTATAGAGTGTTGAGTAGACCTCTCTTCGTATTCCATAGGTGTTTTGTGATTATATATTTCATATGTATTAGTACATGTCTGTTAACTCCCATATCCTAATTCATATATTCCTTACACCTTTCCGTTTGGTTAAACATAAATTGGTTTTCTGAATCTATGCGTGTCCTTCTCTTGGAAATTATTTCATGGCTATCAATTTTTAGGTAACACCTATGAGGGATGCCATAGGATGTCTGTCTTTTGGTTTCCTTCTTACTTCAAGTTGGGTGATTATCTCTAGATCTTTCTCTGGTGGTGCCAACGGCACTGCACCATGCTTTTCCATGGCTAATATTCCATTTTGTACATGGATGACATCTTCTTGGTGCATTTTTCTGTTGATGGACATTTTTGTTTCTTCCAGGTCTTGGCCATGGTACATGTTGCTACAGTGCAGGGATTTCAGCCTGTGTCTTTTTGATTCTGGTCTACTCAGGTGATAGGCCAAGAGTGGGTCTACCAGATCACATGGTATCTCAATGTTTACTCTTAAACACACCACCGTTCTGTTCTCACTACTCGCTGTTACCAGGTTACATCCCACCAGCCGCTAAACTGTAGGCTGTTCTCTAAATCCCATGCAGCATTTATTCTTTGTAGACTTTTTTTTTGCTGATGATCATTCTGTCGGCTGTCCGGTGAACGTTTTTGTACAATGGATTTGCATGTCTTTATTAATTCCTGATGTTCAGCCTTTTTCCATTCCTGTTTTTTTAACAAAAGAAAGAAAGAAAAGGAAAGAGAAGACAAATGTGCATAAAATATGCCTTTTGAAACTGTCGTTTTGAAAAGTGGATGTCTTTTGAATTTTTTGTTGATATACGACCCCAGGATTTGTTTTCAGGGCAGGTGTCATTTACAGGCCTGCCATTATTTTGAAGATCAACTGACCATTAGCCCTTGGATTAAATCTGCTGTTGTGTGAAACGGCCACAAGGTGGCAGCAGTTCTCCTTTACCAAATCTGGTTACTAAGGCAGCAAAGCCTCAATGGAAGTTGTGTTCTAGGTTGTAATTTAGAATGGAATGTGCCAGGAAAAAGCCTCTTAAGTTTATGTCTCACTACTTCTTGTTCATTTTTGTAATTTAATTTTTATTTTTTATCACAGCATGTTGGATTACAATGTTTGGCTTCTTCTAGGTGTGCAAGATGTGGTTCTTTTACACATATACATATGTCTGTTCTTCCTGGGATCCTTTTCCCATGTACGTTATGGCAGAATGTTGAGTAGTCTTCTCTTGGTATTCCGTAGGTCTTTGGTGATTATATATTTCACTTGTGTTGGTATGTGTCTCTTTACACCAATAGCCTAATGTATCCAATCCTCACACCTTTCCATTGGTGAGCCATAAGTTTGTTTAATGAATCTGTGATTGCCCTTCTCTGTGGAAATATCTTCACTGGTATCAATTTTTAGGTAACCCCTATAAGTGATATCATACGATATGTGTCTTACTCTTTCTGACTTACTACAAGTTGCGTGATTACCTCTAGACCCATCTACGGTGCTGCACATGGCATTGTGTTCTTTTTCTACTTGGCTAATTTTCCATCTATACATGCACCAGTTCATCTTTGTCCACTCATCTGTTGATGGACATTTTGGTTGCTTCCATGTCTTGGCTATTGTAATAACTGCGGCAATGCACATTTGCCTGCCTGTGTCTTTCCAATTCTGTCTTCTTAGGTTATAGGCCCAGGAGTGGGCCTCCTGGATCACATGGTAGCGAAATGTTTTCCTTGTAAAGGCACCTCCACTCTGTTCTCATTAGTGGCACTTACCAGGTTATGTCCCACTTAAATTTGAGGGTATGCACTTCTCCACAACACCTTCAGCATTTATTCTTTGTAGATTTTTTGCTGATGTTTACTCTGACTAGTGTGAGCTGATACTTCTTTGTGCTTGGATTTGCATCTGTCTCATAATCCCTTGAAATTGAACTTTCTGGCATGTCCTTTTTTTCTTCAAACTGAGAGTACAGCTTACCTCTTCTAATTGTTTTCTTGAAGTATGTATGACATTTTGAAATATTTTGTCCTTTACCTCCCTCAAGACATTTTGAGGGCAAGTTTCATTTACAGCCCTCCAGTACTGGTGCATATGAAGTGACCCTTAGCACAGGTTTTATACCTGCTGTTGCAGGTAATGGCGAGAGGGCGGCACCATTTCTGCTTTGGCAATCTGGTAACTAGGGAAACAGACCTTCCTAGCAGTGGTGTTCCTCGCTCATAAATTAGTGTGCAATGTGCCCGGGAAAACCCACAAATGCTGATGTCCCCTTACATATGTTTGATTTTTAAATGAATTTATATTTTTTGGAGACATATTCCATTGTGTACATGGAACACTTCTTCTTTGTGCATTCCTCTGTTGATGGACATTTTCGTTGCTTCCAAGTGTTGGCTGTGGTACATATTGCTGTAGTGAAGGATTGCCAGGCTGTGTCTTCTTGTTTGTACGTTTGTTTGTTTGCGGTATGTGGGCCTCTCACTGCCGTGGCCTCTCCCTTTGCGGAGCAAAGGCTCTGGACGTGCAGGCCCAGCAGCCATAGCACACGGGACCATCCACTTTGCGCCATGTTGGATCTTCTTGGATGGGCACATGAACCCGTGTCCCCTGCATCGGCAGGCAGATTCTCAACCACTGCACCACCAGTGAAGCCCAGCCTGTGACTTTTTGATTCTTATACTCTCAGGCGATAGGCCAAGCTGTGGGTATGCTTGATTGAATGGTAGCTCCATACTTATCTTTTCAAGGCACCTCCTTTGTGTTTTCATTACTGGCTCTTACCATGTCCCACGTTGAACCAAGGGTAGGCACTTCTCCACAAAACCTTCAGCATTTATTTTTTGCAGAAGTTTTGCTGATGGCCATTCTGACTGGTGTGAGCTGATAGGTTTTTGTAATTTGGATTTGCATGTCTTTAGTTATTCCTAATGTTCAGCTTTTCCCACAACATTTTAAATTTCTGTTAAACAAAAACAGAAAAAAACGGTGAGTACAATAATCTTATTGAAATTGTCTTCTTGGAAGGAGGCCCGCTTTTGAATTTTTTGGTCGATATTCGAACCCAGGGTTTTTTTGAGGGCAGGTGTCATTTAGAGGCATGCAATGAGTGTGAATATTTAGTGACCAGTAGAACTGGGATTAAAGCTGCTGTTGTGGGAAACGGCCACAAGGCGGCATCATTTCTCCATTGCCAAATCTGGTTACTAGGGCAGCAGAGCCTTTCTGGAAGTCCTGTTCCTAGGTTGTAAATTACAATGGAATGTGCCAGGAAAAACCCCTATAAGTTTATGTCACAATACTTTTCTTCGTTCTTTCAATTTTTTAAATAGGTGTAATGAATAGGATATTGTTTGTCCTATGTGTACACAATCTGGTTCATTTGTACAATACATATATATATATACATATACATATATACATATATATACATATACACACACACACACACACACACACACATATATATATATATATATATATATATATATATATTCATGTACAGATCCTATTCCCATGTAAATTATAGCAGAGTTTTCCATAGACCACCCTTGCTCTATGGTCGGTCTTTTTGATATATGTATTTAATAGGTATTTGTACACGTATGGTAACCCTAATCTTAATTTTTCCATTCCCACCACCTTTCCTTTTAGATAAGCATAGTTTGTTTTCTAAGTCTGTGAGTGTCTTTCACTGTGGAAATATGTTCATTTGTGTCAGTTGTTAGATAACGCCTATAAGTGATATCATAGGTTATGTCTTTTGCTTTCCTACTTACCTCATGTTCTGTGATTATGTCTAGGCTCATCTATGGTGCCTCAGAGAGCAGTGTTTCATCGTTTTCCATGGGTAATATTCCATTGTGTACACGGACCACTTCTTTATCCATTCATGTGGTGATGGACATTTTGGATGCTTCCGTGTCTTGGCTACTGTGAAAATTCCTGCAGTGCAGCTGTTGAAGCCTGTGCCTTCTCGACTCTGGACTTCTCAGGTGAGAGGCTCAGCGGTGGGTCTGCTGAATGGAATGGAGGTTCAATTTTTACTTGTAAACGCAGCTCCTTTCTGTTCCCATTATTAGCTCTTACCACTTTACATCCCACCAGCCGATAAGGGTACACAGTTCTCTATAACCCCTTCAGCATTTATTGTTTGTAGACTTTGTCTGATGAGAGTAGACATGTGTGATTTGAAACCTTTTTGGAGGTTAGATTTGCATGAGTCCAATAATTCCTGATGTTGAGCTTTTATCCATTTTCTTCTTTTTTGAAAATGAGTGAGTAAAACTTACCCCTCCATACTATCTCCTTGAAAAATTTGCCAGTTTTGAATACTTTGGCCATTCCCTACCTCAGGACATTTTTTGACGGCAGGTGACCTTTACAGCCCTGAGTCCTTGAGAAAGTTAAGTGACCATTAGCTGTGGGTTTAAAGCCGCTCTTGTGGGAAACGGCCACAAGGCGGCAGCATTTCTCCATTTCCAGCTGTGGGATTTGGGGTAACAGAGCTTTCCTGGAAATTGTGTTAATAAGCTGCAAATTCGAGTAGAATGTGCCAGCACAAACCCCCAAGAGATTATATCTCCTAGATATTTTTGTTTGTAAATTTAATTATTTTTTAATTATCAGAGCAAATTTGATAAAAATGTAGATTCTCCTATGTGTACAGTTTCTGGTTCATGCTATCAATGTATCTGTCTATTCCTCTTTGGATCCTCTCCCGTGTATGTTATTATAGAGTGTTGAGTAGACCTCTCTTCGTATTCCATAGGTGTTTTGTGATTATATATTTCATATGTATTAGTACATGTCTGTTAACTCCCATATCCTAATTCATATATTCCTTACACCTTTCCGTTTGGTTAAACATAAATTGGTTTTCTGAATCTATGCGTGTCCTTCTCTTGGAAATTATTTCATGGCTATCAATTTTTAGGTAACACCTATGAGGGATGCCATAGGATGTCTGTCTTTTGGTTTCCTTCTTACTTCAAGTTGGGTGATTATCTCTAGATCTTTCTCTGGTGGTGCCAACGGCACTGCACCATGCTTTTCCATGGCTAATATTCCATTTTGTACATGGATGACATCTTCTTGGTGCATTTTTCTGTTGATGGACATTTTTGTTTCTTCCAGGTCTTGGCCATGGTACATGTTGCTACAGTGCAGGGATTTCAGCCTGTGTCTTTTTGATTCTGGTCTACTCAGGTGATAGGCCAAGAGTGGGTCTACCAGATCACATGGTATCTCAATGTTTACTCTTAAACACACCACCGTTCTGTTCTCACTACTCGCTGTTACCAGGTTACATCCCACCAGCCGCTAAACTGTAGGCTGTTCTCTAAAACCCATGCAGCATTTATTCTTTGTAGACTTTTTTTTGCTGATGATCATTCTGTCGGCTGTCCGGTGAACGTTTTTGTACAATGGATTTGCATGTCTTTATTAATTCCTGATGTTCAGCCTGTTTCCATTCCTGTTTTTTTAACAAAAGAAAGAAAGAAAAGGAAAGAGAAGACAAATGTGCATAAAATATGCCTTTTGAAACTGTCGTTTTGAAAAGTGGATGTCTTTTGAATTTTTTGTTGATATACGACCCCAGGATTTGTTTTCAGGGCAGGTGTCATTTACAGGCCTGCCATTATTTTGAAGATCAACTGACCATTAGCCCTTGGATTAAATCTGCTGTTGTGTGAAACGGCCACAAGGTGGCAGCAGTTCTCCTTTACCAAATCTGGTTACTAAGGCAGCAAAGCCTCAATGGAAGTTGTGTTCTAGGTTGTAATTTAGAATGGAATGTGCCAGGAAAAAGCCTCTTAAGTTTATGTCTCACTACTTCTTGTTCATTTTTGTAATTTAATTTTTATTTTTTATCACAGCATGTTGGATTACAATGTTTGGCTTCTTCTAGGTGTGCAAGATGTGGTTCTTTTACACATATACATATGTCTGTTCTTCCTGGGATCCTTTTCCCATGTACGTTATGGCAGAATGTTGAGTAGTCTTCTCTTGGTATTCCGTAGGTCTTTGGTGATTATATATTTCACTTGTGTTGGTATGTGTCTCTTTACACCAATAGCCTAATGTATCCAATCCTCACACCTTTCCATTGGTGAGCCATAAGTTTGTTTAATGAATCTGTGATTGCCCTTCTCTGTGGAAATATCTTCACTGGTATCAATTTTTAGGTAACCCCTATAAGTGATATCATACGATATGTGTCTTACTCTTTCTGACTTACTACAAGTTGCGTGATTACCACTAGACCCATCTACGGTGCTGCACATGGCATTGTGTTCTTTTTCTACTTGGCTAATTTTCCATCTATACATGCACCAGTTCATCTTTGTCCACTCATCTGTTGATGGACATTTTGGTTGCTTCCATGTCTTGGCTATTGTAATAACTGCGGCAATGCACATTTGCCTGCCTGTGTCTTTCCAATTCTGTCTTCTTAGGTTATAGGCCCAGGAGTGGGCCTCCTGGATCACATGGTAGCGAAATGTTTTCCTTGTAAAGGCACCTCCACTCTGTTCTCATTAGTGGCACTTACCAGGTTATGTCCCACTTAAATTTGAGGGTATGCACTTCTCCACAACACCTTCAGCATTTATTCTTTGTAGATTTTTTGCTGATGTTTACTCTGACTAGTGTGAGCTGATACTTCTTTGTGCTTGGATTTGCATCTGTCTCATAATCCCTTGAAATTGAACTTTCTGGCATGTCCTTTTTTTCTTCAAACTGAGATTACAGCTTACCTCTTCTAATTGTTTTCTTGAAGTATGTATGACATTTTGAAATATTTTGTCCTTTACCTCCCTCAAGACATTTTGAGGGCAAGTTTCATTTACAGGCCTCCAGTACTGGTGCATATGAAGTGACCCTTAGCACAGGTTTTATACCTGCTGTTGCAGGTAATGGCGAGAGGGCGGCACCATTTCTGCTTTGCCAATCTGGTAACTAGGGAAACAGACCTTCCTAGCAGTGGTGTTCCTCGCTCATAAATTAGTGTGCAATGTGCCCGGATAAACCCACAAATGCTGATGTCCCCTTACATATGTTTGAATTTTAAATGAATTTATATTTTTTGGAGACATATTCCATTGTGTACATGGAACACTTCTTCTTTGTGCATTCCTCTGTTGATGGACATTTTCGTTGCTTCCTAGTGTTGGCTGTGGTACATATTGCTGTAGTGAAGGATTGCCAGGCTGTGTCTTCTTGTTTGTTCGTTTGTTTGTTTGCGGTATGTGGGCCTCTCACTGCCGTAGCCTCTCCCTTTGCGGAGCAAAGGCTCCAGATGTGCAGGCCCAGCAGCCATAGCACACGGGACCAGCCACTTTGCGCCATGTTGGATCTTCTTGGATGGGCACATGAACCCGTGTCCCCTGCATCGGCAGGCAGATTCTCAACCACTGCACCACCAGTGAAGCCCAGCCTGTGACTTTTTGATTCTTATACTCTCAGGCGATAGGCCAAGCTGTGGGTATGCTTGATTGAATGGTAGCTCCATACTTATCTTTTCAAGGCACCTCCTTTGTGTTTTCATTACTGGCTCTTACCATGTCCCACGTTGAACCAAGGGTAGGCACTTCTCCACAAAACCTTCAGCATTTATTTTTTGCAGAAGTTTTGCTGATGGCCATTCTGACTGGTGTGAGCTGATAGGTTTTTGTAATTTGGATTTGCATGTCTTTAGTTATTCCTAATGTTCAGCTTTTCCCACAACATTTTAAATTTCTGTTAAACCAAAACAGAAAAAAACGGTGAGTACAATAATCCTATTGAAATTGTCTTCTTGGAAGGAGGCCCGCTTTTGAATTTTTTGGTCGATATTCGAACCCAGGGTTTTTTTGAGGGCAGGTGTCATTTAGAGGCATGCAATGAGTGTGAATATTTAGTGACCAGTAGAACTGGGATTAAAGCTGCTGTTGTGGGAAACGGCCACAAGGCGGCATCATTTCTCCATTGCCAAATCTGGTTACTAGGGCAGCAGAGCCTTTCTGGAAGTCCTGTTCCTAGGTTGTAAATTACAATGGAATGTGCCAGGAAAAACCCCTATAAGTTTATGTCACATTACTTTTCTTCGTTGTTTCAATTTTTTAAATAGGTGTAATGAATAGGATATTGTTTGTCCTATGTGTACACAATCTGTTTCATTTGTACAATACATATATATATATACATATACATGTATACATATATATACATACACACACACACACACACACACACACACACACACACACATATATATATATATATATATATATATATATATATATTCATGTACAGATCTAATTCCCATGTAATTTATAGCAGAGTTTTCCATAGACCACCCTTGCTCTATGGTCGGTCTTTTTGATATATGTATTTAATAGGTATTTGTACACGTATGGTAACCCTAATCTTAATTTTTCCATTCCCACCACCTTTCCTTTTAGATAAGCATAGTTTGTTTTCTAAGTCTGTGAGTGTCTTTCACTGTGGAAATATGTTCATTTGTGTCAGTTGTTAGATAACGCCTATAAGTGATATCGTAGGATATGTCTTTTGCTTTCCTACTTACCTCATGTTCTGTGATTATGTCTAGGCTCATCTATGGTGCCTCAGAGAGCAGTGTTTCATCGTTTTCCATGGGTAATATTCCATTGTGTACACGGACCACTTCTTTATCCATTCATGTGGTGATGAACATTTTGGATGCTTCCGTGTCTTGGCTACTGTGAAAATTCCTGCAGTACAGCTGTTGAAGCCTGTGCCTTCTCGACTCTGGACTTCTCAGGTGAGAGGCTCAGCGGTGGGTCTGCTGAATGGAATGGGGGTTCAATTTTTACTTGTAAACGCAGCTCCTTTCTGTTCCCATTATTAGCTCTTACCACTTTACATCCCACCAGCAGATAAGGGTACACAGTTCTCTATAACCCCTTCAGCATTTATTGTTTGTAGACTTTGTCTGATGAGAGTAGACATGTGTGATTTGAAACCTTTTTGGAGGTTAGATTTGCATGAGTCCAATAATTCCTGATGTTGAGCTTTTATCCATTTTCTTCTTTTTTGAAAATGAGTGAGTAAAACTTACCCCTCCATACTATCTCCTTGAAAAATTTGCCAGTTTTGAATACTTTGGCCATTCCCTACCTCAGGACATTTTTTGACGGCAGGTGACCTTTACAGCCCTGAGTCCTTGAGAAAGTTAAGTGACCATTAGCTGTGGGTTTAAAGCCGCTCTTGTGGGAAACGGCCACAAGGCGGCAGCATTTCTCCATTTCCAGCTGTGGGATTTGGGGTAACAGAGCTTTCCTGGAAATTGTGTTAATAAGCTGCAAATTCGAGTAGAATGTGCCAGCACAAACCCCCAAGAGATTATATCTCCTAGATATTTTTGTTTGTAAATTTAATTTTTTTTAATTATCAGAGCAAATTTGATAAAAATGTAGATTCTCCTATGTGTACAGTTTCTGGTTCATGCTATCAATGTATCTGTCTATTCCTCTTTGGATCCTCTCCCGTGTATGTTATTATAGAGTGTTGAGTAGACCTCTCTTCGTATTCCATAGGTGTTTTGTGATTATATATTTCATATGTATTAGTACATGTCTGTTAACTCCATATCCTAATTCATATATTCCTTACACCTTTCCGTTTGGTTAAACATAAATTGGTTTTCTGAATCTATGCGTGTCCTTTTCTTGGAAATTATTTCATGGCTATCAATTTTTAGGTAACACCTATGAGGGATGCCATAAGATGTCTGTCTTTTGGTTTCCTTCTTACTTCAAGCTGGGTGATTATCTCTAGATCTTTCTCTGGTGGTGCCAACGGCACTGCACCATGCTTTTCCATGGCTAATATTCCATTTTGTACATGGATGACATCTTCTTGGTGCATTTTTCTGTTGATGGACATTTTTGTTTCTTCCAGGTCGTGGCCATGGTACATGTTGCTACAGTGCAGGGATTTCAGCCTGTGTCTTTTTGATTCTGGTCTACTCAGGTGATAGGCCAAGAGTGGGTCTACCAGATCACATGGTATCTCAATGTTTACTCTTAAACACACCACCGTTCTGTTCTCACTACTCGCTGTTACCAGGTTACATCCCACCAGCCGCTAAACTGTAGGCTGTTCTCTAAATCCCATGCAGCATTTATTCTTTGTAGACTTTTTTTTTTGCTGATGATCATTCTGTCCGCTGTCCGGTGAACGTTTTTGTACAATGGATTTGCATGTCTTTATTAATTCCTGATGTTCAGCCTTTTTCCATTCCTGTTTTTTTAACAAAAGAAAGAAAGAAAAGGAAAGAGAAGACAAATGTGCATAAAATATGCCTTTTGAAACTGTCGTTTTGAAAAGTGGATGTCTTTTGAATTTTTTGTTGATATACGACCCCAGGATTTGTTTTCAGGGCAGGTGTCATTTACAGGCCTGCAATTATTTTGAATATCAACTGACCATTAGCCCTTGGATTAAATCTGCTGTTGTGTGAAACGGCCACAAGGTGGCAGCAGTTCTCCTTTACCAAATCTGGTTACTAAGGCAGCAAAGCCTCAATGGAAGTTGTGTTCTAGGTTGTAATTTAGAATGGAATGTGCCAGGAAAAAGCCTCTTAAGTTTATGTCTCCCTACTTCTTGTGCATTTTTGTAATTTAATTTTTATTTTTTATCACAGCATGTTGGATTACAATGTTTGGCTTCTTCTAGGTGTGCAAGATGTGGTTCTTTTACACATATACATATGTCTGTTCTTCCTGGGATCCTTTTCCCATGTACGTTATGGCAGAATGTTGAGTAGTCTTCTCTTGGTATTCCGTAGGTCTTTGTTGATTATATATTTCACTTGTGTTGGTATGTGTCTCTTTACACCAATAGCCTAATGTATCCAATCCTCACACCTTTCCATTGGTGAGCCATAAGTTTGTTTAATGAATCTGTGATTGCCCTTCTCTGTGGAAATATCTTCACTGGTATCAATTTTTAGGTAACCCCTATAAGTGATATCATACGATATGTGTCTTACTCTTTCTGACTTACTACAAGTTGCGTGATTACCTCTAGACCCATCTACGGTGCTGCACATGGCATTGCGTTCTTTTTCTACTTGGCTAATTTTCCATCTATACATGCACCAGTTCATCTTTGTCCACTCATCTGTTGATGGACATTTTGGTTGCTTCCATGTCTTGGCTATTGTAATAACTGCGGCAATGCACATTTGCCTGCCTGTGTCTTTCCAATTCTGTCTTCTTAGGTTATAGGCCCAGGAGTGGGCCTCCTGGATCACATGGTAGCGAAATGTTTTCCTTGTAAAGGCACCTCCACTCTGTTCTCATTAGTGGCACTTACCAGGTTATGTCCCACTTAAATTTGAGGGTATTCACTTCTCCACAACACCTTCAGCATTTATTCTTTGTAGATTTTTTGCTGATGTTTACTCTGACTAGTGTGAGCTGATACTTCTTTGTGCTTGGATTTGCATCTGTCTCATAATCCCTTGAAATTGAACTTTCTGGCATGTCCTTTTTTTCTTCAAACTGAGATTACAGCTTACCTCTTCTAATTGTTTTCTTGAAGTATGTATGACATTTTGAAATATTTTGTCCTTTACCTCCCTCAAGACATTTTGAGGGCAAGTTTCATTTACAGGCCTCCAGTACTGGTGCATATGAAGTGACCCTTAGCACAGGTTTTATACCTGCTGTTGCAGGTAATGGCGAGAGGGCGGCACCATTTCTGCTTTGCCAATCTGGTAACTAGGGAAACAGACCTTCCTAGCAGTGGTGTTCCTCGCTTATAAATTAGTGTGCAATGTGCCCGGATAAACCCACAAATGCTGATGTCCCCTTACATATGTTTGATTTTTAAATGAATTTATATTTTTGGAGACATATTCCATTGTGTACATGGAACACTTCTTCTTTGTGCATTCCTCTGTTGATGGACATTTTCGTTGCTTCCAAGTGTTGGCTGTGGTACATATTGCTGTAGTGAAGGATTGCCAGGCTGTGTCTTTTTGTTTGTTTGTTTGTTTGTTTGCGGTATGTGGGCCTCTCACTGCCGTGGCCTCTCCCTTTGCGGAGCAAAGTCTCCGGACGTGCAGGCCCAGCAGCCATAGCACACGGGACCAGCCACTTTGCGCCATGTTGGATCTTCTTGGATGGGCACATGAACCCGTGTCCCCTGCATCGGCAGGCAGATTCTCAACCACTGCACCACCAGTGAAGCCAAGCCTGTGACTTTTTGATTCTTATACTCTCAGGCGATAGGCCAAGCTGTGGGTATGCTTGATTGAATGGTAGCTCCATACTTATCTTTTCAAGGCACCTCCTTTGTGTTTTCATTACTGGCTCTTACCATGTCCCACGTTGAACCAAGGGTAGGCACTTCTCCACAAAACCTTCAGCATTTATTTTTTGCAGAATTTTTGCTGATGGCCATTCTGACTGGTGTGAGCTGCTAGGTTTTTGTAATTTGATTTGCATGTCTTTAGTTATTCCTAATGTTCAGCTTTTCCCACAACATTTTAAATTTCTGTTAAACCAAAACAGAAAAAAACGGTGAGTACAATAATCCTATTGAAATTGTCTTCTTGGAAGGAGGCCCGCTTTTGAATTTTTTGGTCGATATTCGAACCCAGGGTTTTTTTGAGGGCAGGTGTCATTTACAGGCATGCAATGAGTGTGAATATTTAGTGACCAGTAGAACTGGGATTAAAGCTGCTGTTGTGGGAAACGGCCACAAGGCGGCATCATTTCTCCATTGCCAAATCTGGTTACTAGGGCAGCAGAGCCTTTCTGGAAGTCCTGTTCCTAGGTTGTAAATTACAATGGAATGTGCCAGGAAAAACCCCTATAAGTTTATGTCACATTACTTTTCTTCGTTGTTTCAATTTTTTAAATAGGTGTAATGAATAGGATATAGTTTGTCCTATGTGTACACAATCTGTTTCATTTGTACAATAAATATATATATATACATATACATATATACATATATATACATATATACACACACACACACACACACATATATATATATATATATATATATATATTCATGTACATTTCTAATTCCCATGTAAATTAGAGCAGAGTTTTCCATAGACCACCCTTGCTCTATGGTCGGTCTTTTTGATATATGTATTTAATAGGTATTTGTACACGTATGGTAACCCTAATCTTAATTTTTCCATTCCCACCACCTTTCCTTTTAGATAAGCATAGTTTGTTTTCTAAGTCTGTGAGTGTCTTTCACTGTGGAAATATGTTCATTTGTGTCAGTTGTTTGATAACGCCTATAAGTGATATCATAGGATATGTCTTTTGCTTTCCTACTTACCTCATGTTCTGTGATTATCTCTAGGCTCATCTATGGTGCCTCAGAGAGCAGTGTTTCATCGTTTTCCATGGGTAATATTCCATTGTGTACATGGACCACTTCTTTATCCATTCATGTGGTGATGGACATTTTGGATGCTTCCGTGTCTTGGCTACTGTGAAAATTCCTGCAGTGCAGCTGTTGAAGCCTGTGCCTTCTCGACTCTGGACTTCTCAGGTGAGAGGCTCAGCGGTGGGTCTGCTGAATGGAATGGGGGTTCAATTTTTACTTATAAACGCAGCTCCTTTCTGTTCCCATTATTAGCTCTTACCACTTTACATCCCACCAGCCGATAAGGGTACACAGTTCTCTATAACCCCTTCAGCATTTATTGTTTGTAGACTTTGTCTGATGAGAGTAGACATGTGTGATTTGAAACCTTTTTGGAGGTTAGATTTGCATGAGTCCAATAATTCCTGATGTTGAGCTTTTATCCATTTTCTTCTTTTTTGAAAATGAGTGAGTAAAACTTACCCCTCCATACTATCTCCTTGAAAAATTTGCCAGTTTTGAATACTTTGGCCATTCCCTACCTCAGGACATTTTTTGACGGCAGGTGACCTTTACAGCCCTGAGTCCTTGAGAAAGTTAAGTGACCATTAGCTGTGGGTTTAAAGCCGCTCTTGTGGGAAACGGCCACAAGGCGGCAGCATTTCTCCATTTCCAGCTGTGGGATTTGGGGTAACAGAGCTTTCCTGGAAATTGTGTTAATAAGCTGCAAATTCGAGTAGAATGTGCCAGCACAAACCCCCAAGAGATTATATCTCCTAGATATTTTTGTTTGTAAATTTAATTTTTTTTTTACTTATCAGAGCAAATTTGTTAAAAATGTAGATTCTCCTATGTGTACAGTTTCTGGTTCATGCTATCAATGTATCTGTCTATTCCTCTTTGGATCCTCTCCCGTGTATGTTATTATAGAGTGTTGAGTAGACCTCTCTTCGTATTCCATAGGTGTTTTGTGATTATATATTTCATATGTATTAGTACATGTCTGTTAACTCCCATATCCTAATTCATATATTCCTTACACCTTTCCGTTTGGTTAAACATAAATTGGTTTTCTCAATCTATGCGTGTCCTTCTCTTGGAAATTATTTCATGGCTATCAATTTTTAGGTAACACCTATGAGGGATGCCATAGGATGTCTGTCTTTTGGTTTCCTTCTTACTTCAAGTTGGGTGATTATCTCTAGATCTTTCTCTGGTGGTGCCAACGGCACTGCACCATGCTTTTCCATGGCTAATATTCCATTTTGTACATGGATGACATCTTCTTGGTGCATTTTTCTGTTGATGGACATTTTTGTTTCTTCCAGGTCTTGGCCATGGTACATGTTGCTACAGTGCAGGGATTTCAGCCTGTGTCTTTTTGATTCTGGTCTACTCAGGTGATAGGCCAAGAGTGGGTCTACCAGATCACATGGTATCTCAATGTTTACTCTTAAACACACCACCGTTCTGTTCTCACTACTCACTGTTACCAGGTTACATCCCACCAGCCACTAAAGTGTAGGCTGTTCTCTAAAACCCATGCAGCATTTATTCTTTGTAGACTTTTTTTTGCTGATGATCATTCTGTCGGCTGTCAGGTGAACGTTTTTGTACAATGGATTTGCATGTCTTTATTAATTCCTGATGTTCAGCCTTTTTCCATTCCTGTTTTTTTAACAAAAGAAAGAAAGAAAAGGAAAGAGAAGACAAATGTGCATAAAATATGCCTTTTGAAACTGTCGTGTTGAAAAGTGGATGTCTTTTGAATTTGTTGTTGATATACGACCCCAGGATTTGTTTTCAGGGCAGGTGTCATTTACAGGCCTGCAATTATTTTGAATATCAACTGACCATTAGCCCTTGGATTAAATCTGCTGTTGTGTGAAACGGCCACAAGGTGGCAGCAGTTCTCCTTTACCAAATCTGGTTACTAAGGCAGCAAAGCCTCAATGGAAGTTGTGTTCTAGGTTGTAATTTAGAATAGAATGTGCCAGGAAAAAGCCTCTTAAGTTTATGTCTCACTACTTCTTGTGCATTTTTGTAATTTAATTTTTATTTTTTATCACAGCATGTTGGATTACAATGTTTGGCTTCTTCTAGGTGTGCAAGATGTGGTTCTTTTACACATATACATATGTCTGTTCTTCCTGGGATCCTTTTCCCATGTACGTTATGGCAGAATGTTGAGTAGTCTTCTCTTGGTATTCCGTAGGTCTTTGGTGATTATATATTTCACTTGTGTTGGTATGTGTCTCTTTACACCAATAGCCTAATGTATCCAATCCTCACACCTTTCCATTGGTGAGCCATAAGTTTGTTTAATGAATCTGTGATTGCCCTTCTCTGTGGAAATATCTTCACTGGTATCAATTTTTAGGTAACCCCTATAAGTGATATCATACGATATGTGTCTTACTCTTTCTGACTTACTACAAGTTGCGTGATTACCTCTAGACCCATCTACGGTGCTGCACATGGCATTGCGTTCTTTTTCTACTTGGCTAATTTTCCATCTATACATGCACCAGTTCATCTTTGTCCACTCATCTGTTGATGGACATTTTGGTTGCTTCCATGTCTTGGCTATTGTAATAACTGCGGCAATGCACATTTGCCTGCCTGTGTCTTTCCAATTCTGTCTTCTTAGGTTATAGGCCCAGGAGTGGGCCTCCTGGATCACATGGTAGCGAAATGTTTTCCTTGTAAAGGCACCTCCACTCTGTTCTCATTAGTGGCACTTACCAGGTTATGTCCCACTTAAATTTGAGGGTATGCACTTCTCCACAACACCTTCAGCATTTATTCTTTGTAGATTTTTTGCTGATGTTTACTCTGACTAGTGTGAGCTGATACTTCTTTGTGCTTGGATTTGCATGTGTCTCATAATCCCTTGAAATTGAACTTTCTGGCATGTCCTTTTTTCCTTCAAACTGAGAGTACAGCTTACCTCTTCTAATTGTTTTCTTGAAGTATGTATGACATTTTGAAATATTTTGTCCTTTACCTCCCTCAAGACATTTTGAGGGCAAGTTTCATTTACAGCCCTCCAGTACTGGTGCATATGAAGTGACCCTTAGCACAGGTTTTATACCTGCTGTTGCAGGTAATGGCGAGAGTGCGGCACCATTTCTGCTTTGCCAATCTGGTAACTAGGGAAACAGACCTTCCTAGCAGTGGTGTTCCTCGCTTATAAATTAGTGTGCAATGTGCCCGGATAAACCCACAAAGGCTGATGTCCCCTTACATATGTTTGATTTTTAAATGAATTTATATTTTTTGGAGACATATTCCATTGTGTACATGGAACACTTCTTCTTTGTGCATTCCTCTGTTGATGGACATTTTCGTTGCTTCCAAGTGTTGGCTGTGGTACATATTGCTGTAGTGAAGGATTGCCAGGCTGTGTCTTCTTGTTTGTTCGTTTGTTTGTTTGTGGTATGTGGGCCTCTCACTGCCGTGGCCTCTCCCTTTGCGGAGCAAAGGCTCTGGACGTGCAGGCCCAGCAGCCATAGCACACGGGACCAGCCAATTTGCGCCATGTTGGATCTTCATGGATGGGCACATGAACCCGTGTCCCCTGCATCGGCAGGCAGATTCTCAACCACTGCACCACCAGTGAAGCCCAGCCTGTGACTTTTTGATTCTTATACTCTCAGGCGATAGGCCAAGCTGTGGGTATGCTTGATTGAATGGTAGCTCCATAATTATCTTTTCAAGGCACCTCCTTTGTGTTTTCATTACTGGCACTTACCATGTCCCACGTTGAACCAAGGGTAGGCACTTCTCCACAAAACCTTCAGCATTTATTTTTTGCAGAATTTTTGCTGATGGCCATTCTGACTGGTGTGAGCTGATAGGTTTTTGTAATTTGGACTTGCATGTCTTTAGTTATTCCTAATGTTCAGCTTTTCCCACAACATTTTAAATTTCTGTTAAACCAAAACAGAAAAAAACGGTGAGTACAATAATCCTATTGAAATTGTCTTCTTGGAAGGAGGCCTGCTTTTGAATTTTTTGGTCGATATTCGAACCCAGGGTTTTTTTGAGGGCAGGTGTCATTTAGAGGCATGCAATGAGTGTGAATATTTAGTGACCAGTAGAACTGGGATTAAAGCTGCTGTTGTGGGAAACGGCCACAAGGCGGCATCATTTCTCCATTGCCAAATCTGGTTACTAGGGCAGCAGAGCCTTTCTGGAAGTCCTGTTCCTAAGTTGTAAATAACAATGGAATGTGCCAGGAAAAACCCCTATAAGTTTATGTCACATTACTTTTCTTCGTTCTTTCAATTTTTTAAATAGGTGTAATGAATAGGATATTGTTTGTCCTATGTGTACACAATCTGTTTCATTTGTACAATACATATATATATATATACATATACATATATACATATATATACATATACACACACACACACAACACAAACATATATATATATATATATATATATATATATATATATATATATTCATGTACAGATCTAATTCCCATGTAAATTATAGCAGAGTTTTCCATAGACCACCCTTGCTCTATGGTCGGTCTTTTTGATATATGTATTTAATAGGCATTTGTACACGTATGGTAACCCTGATCTTAATTTTTCCATTCCCACCACCTTTCCTTTTAGATAAGCATAGTTTGTTTTCTAAGTCTGTGAGTGTCTTTCACTGTGGAAATATGTTCATTTGTGTCAGTTGTTAGATAACGCCTATAAGTGATATCATAGGATATGTCTTTTGCTTTCCTACTTACCTCATGTTCTGTGATTATGTCTAGGCTCATCTATGGTGCCTCAGAGATCAGTGTTTCATCGTTTTCCATAGGTAATATTCCATTGTGTACACGGTCCACTTCTTTATCCATTCATGTGGTGATGGACATTTTGGATGCTTCCGTGTCTTGGCTACTGTGAAAATTCCTGAGTGCAGCTGTTGAAGCCTGTGCCTTCTCGACTCTGGACTTCTCAGGTGAGAGGCTCAGTGGTGGGTCTGCTGAATGGAATGGGGGTTCAATTTTTACTTGTAAACGCAGCTCCTTTCTGTTCCCATTATTAGCTCTTACCACTTTACATCCCACCAGCAGATAAGGGTACACAGTTCTCTATAACCCCTTCAGCATTTATTGTTTGTAGACTTTGTCTGATGAGAGTAGACATGTGTGATTTGAAACCTTTTTGGAGGTTAGATTTGCATGAGTCGAATAATTCCTGATGTTGAGCTTTTATCCATTTTCTTCTTTTTTGAAAATGAGTGAGTAAAACTTACCCCTCCATACTATCTCCTTGAAAAATTTGCCAGTTTTGAATACTTTGGCCATTCCCTACCTCAGGACATTTTTTGACGGCAGGTGACCTTTACAGCCCTGAGTCCTTGAGAAAGTTAAGTGACCATTAGCTGTGAGTTTAAAGCCGCTCTTGTGGGAAACGGCCACAAGGCGGCAGCATTTCTCCATTTCCAGCTGTGGGATTTGGGGCAACAGAGCTTTCCTGGAAATTGTGTTAATAAGCTGCAAATTCGAGTAGAATGTGCCAGCACAAACCCCCAAGAGATTATATCTCCTAGATATTTTTGTTTGTAAATTTAATTTTTTTTTTAATTATCAGAGCAAATTTGATAAAAATGTAGATTCTCCTATGTGTACAGTTTCTGGTTCATGCTATCAATGTATCTGTCTATTCCTCTTTGGATCCTCTCCCGTGTATGTTATTATAGAGTGTTGAGTAGACCTCTCTTCGTATTCCATAGGTGTTTTGTGATTATATATTTCATACGTATTAGTATATGTCTGTTAACTCCCATATCCTAATTCATATATTCCTTACACCTTTCCGTTTGGTTAAACATAAATTGGTTTTCTGAATCTATGCGTGTCCTTCTCTTGGAAATTATTTCATGGCTATCAATTTTTAGGTAACACCTATGAGGGATGCCATAGGATGTCTGTCTTTTGGTTTCCTTCTTACTTCAAGTTGGGTGATTATCTCTAGATCTTTCTCTGGTGGTGCCAACGGCACTGCACCATGCTTTTCCATGGCTAATATTCCATTTTGTACATGGATGACATCTTCTTGGTGCATTTTTCTGTTGATGGACATTTTTGTTTCTTCCAGGTCTTGGCCATGGTACATGTTGCTACAGTGCAGGGATTTCAGCCTGTGTCTTTTTGATTCTGGTCTACTCAGGTGATAGGCCAAGAGTGGGTCTACCAGATCACATGGTATCTCAATGTTTACTCTTAAACACACCACCGTTCTGTTCTCACTACTCGCTGTTACCAGGTTACATCCCACCAGCCACTAAAGTGTAGGCTGTTCTCTAAAACCCATGCAGCATTTATTCTTTGTAGACTTTTTTTTGCTGATGATCATTCTGTCGGCTGTCAGGTGAACGTTTTTGTACAATGGATTTGCATGTCTTTATTAATTCCTGATGTTCAGCATTTTTCCATTCCTTTTTTTTAACAAAAGAAAGAAAGAAAAGGAAAGAGAAGACAACTGTGCATAAAATATGCCTTTTGAAACTGTCGTTTTGAAAAGTGGATGTCTTTTGAATTTTTTGTTGATATACGACCCCAGGATTTGTTTTCAGGGCAGGTGTCATTTACAGGCCTGCAATTATTTTGAATATCAACTGACCATTAGCCCTTGGATTAAATCTGCTGTTGTGTGAAACGGCCACAAGGTGGCAGCAGTTCTCCTTTACCAAATCTGGTTACTAAGGCAGCAAAGCCTCAATGGAAGTTGTGTTCTAGGTTGTAATTTAGAATGGAATGTGCCAGGAAAAAGCCTCTTAAGTTTATGTCTCACTACTTCTTGTGCATTTTTGTAATTGAATTTTTATTTTTTATCACAGCATGTTGGATTAAAATGTTTGGCTTCTTCTAGGTGTGCAAGATGTGGTTCTTTTACACATATACATATGTCTGTTCTTCCTGGGATCCTTTTCCCATGTACGTTATGGCAGAATGTTGAGTAGTCTTCTCTTGGTATTCCGTAGGTCTTTGGTGATTATATATTTCACTTGTGTTGGTATGTGTCTCTTTACACCAATAGCCTAATGTATCCAATCCTCACACCTTTCCATTGGTGAGCCATAAGTTTGTTTAATGAATCTGTGATTGCCCTTCTCTGTGGAAATATCTTCACTGGTATCAATTTTTAGGTAACCCCTATAAGTGATATCATACGATATGTGTCTTACTCTTTCTGACTTACTACAAGTTGCGTGATTACCTCTAGACCCATCTACGGTGCTGCACATGGCATTGCGTTCTTTTTCTACTTGGCTAATTTTCCATCTATACATGCACCAGTTCATCTTTGTCCACTCATCTGTTGATGGACATTTTGGTTGCTTCCATGTCTTGGCTATTGTAATAACTGCGGCAATGCACATTTGCCTGCCTGTGTCTTTCCAATTCTGTCTTCTTAGGTTATAGGCCCAGGAGTGGGCCTCTTGGATCACATGGTAGCGAAATGTTTTCCTTGTAAAGGCACCTCCACTCTGTTCTCATTAGTGGCACTTACCAGGTTATGTCCCACTTAAATTTGAGGGTATGCACTTCTCCACAACACCTTCAGCATTTATTCTTTGTAGATTTTTTGCTGATGTTTACTCTGACTAGTGTGAGCTGATACTTCTTTGTGCTTGGATTTGCATCTGTCTCATAATCCCTTGAAATTGAACTTTCTGGCATGTCCTTTTTTCCTTCAAACTGAGAGTACAGCTTACCTCTTCTAATTGTTTTCTTGAAGTATGTATGACATTTTGAAATATTTTGTCCTTTACCTCCCTCAAGACATTTTGAGGGCAAGTTTCATTTACAGGCCTCCAGTACTGGTGCATATGAAGTGACCCTTAGCACAGGTTTTATACCTGCTGTTGCAGGTAATGGCGAGAGGGCGGCACCATTTCTGCTTTGCCAATCTGGTAACTAGGGAAACAGACCTTCCTAGCAGTGGTGTTCCTCGCTTATAAATTAGTGTGCAATGTGCCCGGATAAACCCACAAATGCTGATGTCCCCTTACATATGTTTGATTTTTAAATGAATTTATATTTTTTGGAGACATATTCCATTGTGTACATGGAACACTTCTTCTTTGTGCATTCCTCTGTTGATGGACATTTTCGTTGCTTCCAAGTGTTGGCTGTGGTACATATTGCTGTAGTGAAGGATTGCCAGGCTGTGTCTTCTTGTTTGTTCGTTTGTTTGTTTGCGGTATGTGGGCCTCTCACTGCCGTGGCCTCTCCCTTTGCGGAGCAAAGGCTCCGGACGTGCAGGCCCAGCAGCCATAGCACACGGGACCAGCCACTTTGCGCCATGTTGGATCTTCATGGATGGGCACATGAACCCGTGTCCCCTGCATCGGCAGGCAGATTCTCAACCGCTGCACCACCAGTGAAGCCCAGCCTATGACTTTTTGATTCTTATACTCTCAGGCGATAGGCCAAGCTGTGGGTATGCTTGATTGAATGGTAGCTCCATAATTATCTTTTCAAGGCACCTCCTTTGTGTTTTCATTACTGGCACTTACCATGTCCCACGTTGAACCAAGGGTAGGCACTTCTCCACAAAACCTTCAGCATTTATTTTTTGCAGAATTTTTGCTGATGGCCATTCTGACTGGTGTGACCTGATAGGTTTTTGTAATTTGGACTTGCATGTCTTTAGTTATTCCTAATGTTCAGCTTTTCCCACAACATTTTAAATTTCTGTTAAACCAAAACAGAAAAAAACGGTGAGTACAATAATCCTATTGAAATTGTCTTCTTGGAAGGAGGCCTGCTTTTGAATTTTTTGGTCGATATTCGAACCCAGGGTTTTTTTGAGGGCAGGTGTCATTTACAGGCATGCAATGAGTGTGAATATTTAGTGACCAGTAGAACTGGGATTAAAGCTGCTGTTGTGGGAAACGGCCACAAGGCGGCATCATTTCTCCATTGCCAAATCTGGTTACTAGGGCAGCAGAGCCTTTCTGGAAGTCCTGTTCCTAGGTTGTAAATAACAATGGAATGTGCCAGGAAAAACCCCTATAAGTTTATGTCACATTACTTTTCTTCGTTCTTTCAATTTTTTAAATAGGTGTAATGAATAGGATATTGTTTGTCCTATGTGTACACAATCTGTTTCATTTGTACAATACATATATATATATATACATATACATATATACATATATATACATATACACACACACACACACACAAACATATATATATATATATATATATATATATATATATATATATATATATATATATATATATATATTCATGTACAGATCTAATTCCCATGTAAATTATAGCAGAGTTTTCCATAGACCACCCTTGCTCTATGGTCGGTCTTTTTGATATATGTATTTAATAGGTATTTGTACACGTATGGTAACCCTGATCTTAATTTTTCCATTCCCACCACCTTTCCTTTTAGATAAGCATAGTTTGTTTTCTAAGTCTGTGAGTGTCTTTCACTGTGGAAATATGTTCATTTGTGTCAGTTGTTAGATAACGCCTATAAGTGATATCATAGGATATGTCTTTTGCTTTCCTACTTACCTCATGTTCTGTGATTATGTCTAGGCTCATCTATGGTGCCTCAGACATCAGTGTTTCATCGTTTTCCATAGGTAATATTCCATTGTGTACACGGTCCACTTCTTTATCCATTCATGTGGTGATGGACATTTTGGATGCTTCCGTGTCTTGGCTACTGTGAAAATTCCTGAGTGCAGCTGTTGAAGCCTGTGCCTTCTCGACTCTGGACTTCTCAGGTGAGAGGCTCAGTGGTGGGTCTGCTGAATGGAATGGGGGTTCAATTTTTACTTGTAAACGCAGCTCCTTTCTGTTCCCATTATTAGCTCTTACCACTTTACATCCCACCAGCAGATAAGGGTACACAGTTCTCTATAACCCCTTCAGCATTTATTGTTTGTAGACTTTGTCTGATGATAGTAGACATGTGTGATTTGAAACCTTTTTGGAGGTTAGATTTGCATGAGTCCAATAATTCCTGATGTTGAGCTTTTATCCATTTTCTTCTTTTTTGAAAATGAGTGAGTAAAACTTACCCCTCCATACTATCTCCTTGAAAAATTTGCCAGTTTTGAATACTTTGGCCATTCCCTACCTCAGGACATTTTTTGACGGCAGGTGACCTTTACAGCCCTGAGTCCTTGAGAAAGTTAAGTGACCATTAGCTGTGGGTTTAAAGCCGCTCTTGTGGGAAACGGCCACAAGGCGGCAGCATTTCTCCATTTCCAGCTGTGGGATTTGGGGCAACAGAGCTTTCCTGGAAATTGTGTTAATAAGCTGCAAATTCGAGTAGAATGTGCCAGCACAAACCCCCAAGAGATTATATCTCCTAGATATTTTTGTTTGTAAATTGAGCAAATTTGATAAAAATGTAGATTCTCCTATGTGTACAGTTTCTGGTTCATGCTATCAATGTATCTGTCTATTCCTCTTTGGATCCTCTCCCGTGTATGTTATTATAGAGTGTTGAGTAGACCTCTCTTCGTATTCCATAGGTGTTTTGTGATTATATATTTCATATGTATTAGTACATGTCTGTTAACTCCCATATCCTAATTCATATATTCCTTACACCTTTCCGTTTGGTTAAACATAAATTGGTTTTCTGAATCTATGCGTGTCCTTCTCTTGGAAATTATTTCATGGCTATCAATTTTTAGGTAACACCTATGAGGGATGCCATAGGATGTCTGTCTTTTGGTTTCCTTCTTACTTCAAGTTGGGTGATTATCTCTAGATCTTTCTCTGGTGGTGCCAACGGCACTGCACCATGCTTTTCCATGGCTAATATTCCATTTTGTACATGGATGACATCTTCTTGGTGCATTTTTCTGTTGATGGACATTTTTGTTTCTTCCAGGTCTTGGCCATGGTACATGTTGCTACAGTGCAGGGATTTCAGCCTGTGTCTTTTTGATTCTGGTCTACTCAGGTGATAGGCCAAGAGTGGGTCTACCAGATCACATGGTATCTCAATGTTTACTCTTAAACACACCACCGTTCTGTTCTCACTACTCGCTGTTACCAGGTTACATCCCACCAGCCACTAAAGTGTAGGCTGTTCTCTAAAACCCATGCAGCATTTATTCTTTGTAGACTTTTTTTTGCTGATGATCATTCTGTCGGCTGTCAGGTGAACGTTTTTGTACAATGGATTTGCATGTCTTTATTAATTCCTGATGTTCAGCCTTTTTCCATTCCTGTTTTTTTAACAAAAGAAAGAAAGAAAAGGAAAGAGAAGACAAATGTGCATAAAATATGCCTTTTGAAACTGTCGTTTTGAAAAGTGGATGTCTTTTGAATTTTTTGTTGATATACGACCCCAGGATTTGTTTTCAGGGCAGGTGTCATTTACAGGCCTGCCATTATTTTGAATATCAACTGACCATTAGCCCTTGGATTAAATCTGCTGTTGTGTGAAACGGCCACAAGGTGGCAGCAGTTCTCCTTTACCAAATCTGGTTACTAAGGCAGCAAAGCCTCAATGGAAGTTGTGTTCTAGGTTGTAATTTAGAATGGAATGTGCCAGGAAAAAGCCTCTTAAGTTTATGTCTCCCTACTTCTTGTGCATTTTTGTAATTTAATTTTTATTTTTTATCACAGCATGTTGGATTACAATGTTTGGCTTCTTCTAGGTGTGCAAGATGTGGTTCTTTTACACATATACATATGTCTGTTCTTCCTGGGATCCTTTTCCCATGTACGTTATGGCAGAATGTTGAGTAGTCTTCTCTTGGTATTCCGTAGGTCTTTGGTGATTATATATTTCACTTGTGTTGGTATGTGTCTCTTTACACCAATAGCCTAATGTATCCAATCCTCACACCTTTCCATTGGTGAGCCATAAGTTTGTTTAATGAATCTGTGATTGCCCTTCTCTGTGGAAATATCTTCACTGGTATCAATTTTTAGGTAACCCCTATAAGTGATATCATACGATATGTGTCTTACTCTTTCTGACTTACTACAAGTTGCGTGATTACCTCTAGACCCATCTACGGTGCTGCACATGGCATTGTGTTCTTTTTCTAATTGGCTAATTTTCCATCTATACATGCACCAGTTCATCTTTGTCCACTCATCTGTTGATGGACATTTTGGTTGCTTCCATGTCTTGGCTATTGTAATAACTGCGGCAATGCACATTTGCCTGCCTGTGTCTTTCCAATTCTGTCTTCTTAGGATATAGGCCCAGGAGTGGGCCTCCTGGATCACATGGTAGCGAAATGTTTTCCTTGTAAAGGCACCTCCACTCTGTTCTCATTAGTGGCACTTACCAGGTTATGTCCCACTTAAATTTGAGGGTATGCACTTCTCCACAACACCTTCAGCATTTATTCTTTGTAGATTTTTTGCTGATGTTTACTCTGACTAGTGTGAGCTGATACTTCTTTGTGCTTGGATTTGCATCTGTCTCATAATCCCTTGAAATTGAACTTTCTGGCATGTCCTTTTTTCCTTCAAACTGAGAGTACAGGTTACCTCTTCTAATTGTTTTCTTGAAGTATGTATGACATTTTGAAATATTTTGTCCTTTACCTCCCTCAAGACATTTTGAGGGCAAGTTTCATTTACAGCCCTCCAGTACTGGTGCATATGAAGTGACCCTTAGCACAGGTTTTATACCTGCTGTTGCAGGTAATGGCGAGAGGGCGGCACCATTTCTGCTTTGCCAATCTGGTAACTAGGGAAACAGACCTTCCTAGCAGTGGTGTTCCTCGCTCATAAATTAGTGTGCAATGTGCCCGGATAAACCCACAAAGGCTGATGTCCCCTTACATATGTTTGATTTTTAAATGAATTTATATTTTTTGGAGACATATTCCATTGTGTACATGGAACGCTTCTTCTTTGTGCATTCCTCTGTTGATGGATATTTTCGTTGCTTCCAAGTGTTGGGTGTGGTACATATTGCTGTAGTGAAGGATTGCCAGGCTGTGTCTTCTTGTTTGTTCGTTTGTTTGTTTGCGGTATGTGGGCCTCTCACTGCCGTGGCCTCTCCCTTTGCGGAGCAAAGGCTCTGGACGTGCAGGCCCAGCAGCCGTAGCACACGGGACCAGCCACTTTGTGCCATGTTGGATCTTCATGGATGGGCACATGAACCCGTGTCCCCTGCATCGGCAGGCAGATTCTCAACCGCTGCACCACCAGTGAAGCCCAGCCTGTGACTTTTTGATCCTTATACTCTCAGGCGATAGGCCAAGCTGTGGGTATGCTTGATTGAATGGTAGCTCCATACTTATCTTTTCAAGGCACCGCCTTTATGTTTTCATTACTGGCTCTTACCATGTCCCACGTTGAACCAAGGGTAGGCACTTCTCCACAAATCCTTCAGCATTTATTTTTTGCAGAAGTTTTGCTGATGGCCATTCTGACTGGTGTGAGCTGATAGGTTTTTGTAATTTGGATTTGCATGTCTTTAGTTATTCCTAATGTTCAGCTTTTCCCACAACATTTTAAATTTCTGTTAAACCAAAACAGAAAAAAACGGTGAGTACAATAATCCTATTGAAATTGTCTTCTTGGAAGGAGGACCACTTTTGAATTTTTTGGTCGATATTCGAACCCAGGGTTTTTTTGAGGGCAGGTGTCATTTAGAGGCATGCAATGAGTGTGAATATTTAGTGACCAGTAGAACTGGGATTAAAGCTGCTGTTGTGGGAAACGGCCACAAGGCGGCATCATTTCTCCATTGCCAAATCTGGTTACTAGGGCAGCAGAGCCTTTCTGGAAGTCCTGTTCCTAGGTTGTAAATTACAATGGAATGTGCCAGGAAAAACCCCTATAAGTTTATGTCACATTACTTTTCTTCGTTGTTTCAATTTTTTAAATAGGTGTAATGAATAGGATATTGTTTGTCCTATGTGTACACAATCTGTTTCATTTGTACAATACATATATATATACATATACATATATACATATATATACATATACACACACACACACACACATATATATATATATATATATATATATATATATATGTTCATGTACAGATCCAATTCCCATGTAAATTATAGCAGAGTTTTCCATAGACCACCCTTGCTCTATGGTCGGTCTTTTTGATATATGTATTTAATAGGTATTTGTACACGTATGGTAACCCTAATCTTAATTTTTCCATTCCCACCACCTTTCCTTTTAGATAAGCATAGTTTGTTTTCTAAGTCTGTGAGTGTCTTTCACTGTGGAAATATGTTCATTTGTGTCAGTTGTTAGATAACGCCTATAAGTGATATCATAGGATATGTCTTTTGCTTTCCTACTTACCTCATGTTCTGTGATTATCTCTAGGCTCATCTATGGTGCCTCAGAGAGCAGTGTTTCATCATTTTCCATGGGTAATATTCCATTGTGTACACGGTCCACTTGTTTATCCATTCATGTGGTGATGGACATTTTGGACGCTTCCGTGTCTTGGCTACTGTGAAAATTCCTGAGTGCAGCTGTTGAAGCCTGTGCCTTCTCGACTCTGGACTTCTCAGGTGAGAGGCTCAGCGGTGGGTCTGCTGAATGGAATGGGGGTTCAATTTTTACTTGTAAACGCAGCTCCTTTCTGTTCCCATTATTAGCTCTTACCACTTTACATCCCACCAGCAGATAAGGGTACACAGTTCTCTATAACCCCTTCAGCATTTATTGTTTGTAGACTTTGTCTTTTGAGAGTAGACATGTGTGATTTGAAACCTTTTTGGAGGTTAGATTTGCATGAGTCGAATAATTCCTGATGTTGAGCTTTTATCCATTTTCTTCTTTTTTGAAAATGAGTGAGTAAAACTTACCCCTCCATACTATCTCCTTGAAAAATTTGCCAGTTTTGAATACTTTGGCCATTCCCTACCTCAGGACATTTTTTGACGGCAGGTGACCTTTACAGCCCTGAGTCCTTGAGAAAGTTAAGTGACCATTAGCTGTGGGTTTAAAGCCGCTCTTGTGGGAAACGGCCACAAGGCGGCAGCATTTCTCCATTTCCAGCTGTGGGATTTGGGGCAACAGAGCTTTCCTGGAAATTGTGTTAATAAGCTGCAAATTCGAGTAGAATGTGCCAGCACAAACCCCCAAGAGATTATATCTCCTAGATATTTTTGTTTGTAAATTTAATTTTTTTTTAATTATCAGAGCAAATTTGATAAAAATGTAGATTCTCCTATGTGTACAGTTTCTGGTTCATGCTATCAATGTATCTGTCTATTCCTCTTTGGATCCTCTCCCGTGTATGTTATTATAGAGTGTTGAGTAGACCTCTCTTCGTATTCCATAGGTGTTTTGTGATTATATATTTCATATGTATTAGTACATGTCTGTTAACTCCCATATCCTAATTCATATATTCCTTACACCTTTCCGTTTGGTTAAACATAAATTGGTTTTCTGAATCTATGCGTGTCCTTCTCTTGGAAATTATTTCATGGCTATCAATTTTTAGGTAACACCTATGAGGGATGCCATAGGATGTCTGTCTTTTGGATTCCTTCTTACTTCAAGCTGGGTGATTATCTCTAGATCTTTCTCTGGTGGTGCCAACGGCACTGCACCATGCTTTTCCATGGCTAATATTCCATTTTGTACATGGATGACATCTTCTTGGTGCATTTTTCTGTTGATGGACATTTTTGTTTCTTCCAGGTCTTGGCCATGGTACATGTTGCTACAGTGCAGGGATTTCAGCCTGTGTCTTTTTGATTCTGGTCTACTCAGGTGATAGGCCAAGAGTGGGTCTACCAGATCACATGGTATCTCAATGTTTACTCTTAAACACACCACCGTTCTGTTCTCACTACTCGCTGTTACCAGGTTACATCCCACCAGCCGCTAAAGTGTAGGCTGTTCTCTAAAACCCATGCAGCATTTATTCTTTGTAGACTTTTTTTTGCTGATGATCATTCTGTCGGCTGTCAGGTGAACGTTTTTGTACAATGGATTTGCATGTCTTTATTAATTCCTGATGTGCAGCCTTTTTCCATTCCTGTTTTTTTAACAAAAGAAAGAAAGAAAAGGAAAGAGAAGACAAATGTGCATAAAATATGCCTTTTGAAACTGTCGTTTTGAAAAGTGGATGTCTTTTGAATTTTTTGTCATACGTACTTCAAGAAAACCATTTGAAGAGGTAAGCTGTACTCACAGTTTGAAGAAAAAAAGGACATGCCAGAAAGCTCAATTTCAAGGGATTATGAGACACATGCAAATCCAAGCACAAAGAGGTATCAGCTCACACTAGTCAGAATAAACATCAGCAAAAAATCTATAAAGAATAAATGCTGAAGGTGTTGTGGAGAAGTGCATAAACTCAAATTTAAGTGGGATATGAACTGGTAAGAGCCACTAATGAGAACAGAGTGGAGGTGCCTTTACAAGGAAAACAGTTGGCTACCATATGATCCAGGAGGCTCACTCCTGGGCCTATAACCTAAGAAGACAGAATTGGAAAGACACAGGCAGGCAAATGTGCATTGCCGCAGTTATTACAATAGCCAAGACCTGGAAGCAACCAAAATGTCCATCAACAGACGAGTGGACAAAGATGAACTGGTGCATGTATAGATGGAAAATTAGGCAAGGAAAAAAAGAACACAATGCCATGTGCAGCACCGTAGATGAGTCTAGAGGTAATCACGCAACTTGTAGTAAGTCAGAAAGAGTAAGACACATATCGTATGATATCACTTATAGGTGTTACCCAAAAATTGATACCAGTGAAGATATTTCCACAGAGAAGGGCAATCACAGATTCATTAAACAAACTTATGGCTCACCAATGGAAAGGTGTGAGGATTGGTTACATTAGGATATTGGTGTTAACAGACATATACCAACACAAGTGAAATATATAATCACCAAAGACCTACGGAATACCAAGAGAAGACTACCCAACATTCTGTCATAACATACAAGGGAAAAGGATCCCAGGAAGAATAGACATATGTGTATGTGTAAAAGAACCACATCTTGCACACCTAGAAGGAGCCAAACATTGTAATCAAACATGCTGTGATAAAAAATTAAAATTAAATTACAAAAATGAACAAGAAGTAGGGAGACTTAAACTTAAGAGCCTTTTTCCTGGCACATTCCATTCTAAATTACAACCTAGAACACGACTGCCATTGAGGCTTTGTTGCCTTCGTAACCAGATTTGGTAAAGGAGAACTGCTGCCACCTTGTGGCCGTTTCACACAACAGCAGCTTTAATCCAAGCGCTAATGGTCAGTTGATATTCAAAATAATTGCAGGCCTGTAAAAGACACCTGCCCTGAAAACAAATCCTGGGGTCGTATATCAACCAAAAAATTCAAAAGACGTCCACATTTCAAAACGACAGTTTCAAGAGGCATATTTTATGCACATTTGTCTTCTCTTTCCTTTTCTTTCTTTCTTTTGTTAAAAAAACAGGAATGGGGCTTCCCTGGTGGCGCAGTGGTTGGGAGTCCGCCTGCCGATGCAGGGGACACGGGTTCATGCACCCTTCCAGGAAGATCCCACATGCCGCAATGCGGCCGGTCCCGTAGCTATGGCTGCTGGGCCTGCACGTCCGGAGCCTGTGCTCCGCAAAGGGAGAGGCCACGACAGTGAGAGGCCCGCATACCGCAAACAAACAAACAAAAAGACACAGGCTGGCAATCCTGCACTCCAGCAATATGTACCATAGCCAACACTTGGAAGCAACGAAAATGTCCATCAACAGAGAAATGCACAAAGAAGAAGTGTTCCATGAACACAATGGAATATGACTCCAATAAAAAAATATAAATTTATTTAAAAAAACAAACATAAGTAAGGGGACATCAGCATTTGGGCGTTTATCCTTTTCACATTGCACACTAATTTATAAGCGAGGAACACCACTGCTAGGAAGGTCTGTTTCCCTAGTTACCAGATTGGCAAAGCAGAAATGCTGCCGCGCTCTCACCGTTACCTGCAACAGCAGCTTTAAAAGCTGTGCTAAGCGTCACTTCATATGCACCAGTACTGGAGGGCTGTAAATGAAACTTGCCTTCAAAATGTCTTGAGGGAGGTAATGGCCAAAATATTTCAAAATGTCATACGTACTTCAAGAAAACCATTTGAAGAGGTAAGCTGTACTCACAGTTTGAAGAAGAAAAGGACATGCCAGAAAGCTCAATTTCAAGGGATTATGAGACACATGCAAATCCAAGCACAAAGAGGTATCAGCTCACACTAGTCAGAATAAACATCAGCAAAAAATCTATAAAGAATAAATGCTGAAGGTGTTGTGGAGAAGTGCATAAACTCAAATTTAAGTGGGATATAAACTGGTAAGAGCCACTAATGAGAACAGAGTGGAGGTGCCTTTACAAGGAAAACAGTTGGCTACCATATGATCCAGGAGGCTCACTCCTGGGCCTATAACCTAAGAAGACAGAATTGGAAAGACACAGGCAGGCAAATGTGCATTGCCGCAGTTATTACAATAGCCAAGACCTGGAAGCAACCAAAATGTCCATCAACAGACGAGTGGACAAAGATGAACTGGTGCATGTATAGATGGAAAATTAGGCAAGGAAAAAAAGAACACAATGCCATGTGCAGCACCGTAGATGAGTCTAGAGGTAATCACGCAACTTGTAGTAAGTCAGAAAGAGTAAGACACATATCGTATGATATCACTTATAGGTGTTACCCAAAAATTGATACCAGTGAAGATATTTCCACAGAGAAGGGCAATCACAGATTCATTAAACAAACTTATGGCTCACCAATGGAAAGGTGTGAGGATTGGTTACATTAGGATATTGGTGTTAACAGACATATACCAACACAAGTGAAATATATAATCACCAAAGACCTACGGAATACCAAGAGAAGACTACCCAACATTCTGTCATAACATACAAGGGAAAAGGATCCCAGGAAGAATAGACATATGTGTATGTGTAAAAGAACCACATCTTGCACACCTAGAAGGAGCCAAACATTGTAATCAAACATGCTGTGATAAAAAATTAAAATTAAATTACAAAAATGAACAAGAAGTAGGGAGACTTAAACTTAAGAGCCTTTTTCCTGGCACATTCCATTCTAAATTACAACCTAGAACACGACTGCCATTGAGGCTTTGTTGCCTTCGTAACCAGATTTGGTAAAGGAGAACTGCTGCCACCTTGTGGCCGTTTCACACAACAGCAGCTTTAATCCAAGCGCTAATGGTCAGTTGATATTCAAAATAATTGCAGGCCTGTAAAAGACACCTGCCCTGAAAACAAATCCTGGGGTCGTATATCAACCAAAAAATTCAAAAGACGTCCACATTTCAAAACGACAGTTTCAAGAGGCATATTTTATGCACATTTGTCTTCTCTTTCCTTTTCTTTCTTTCTTTTGTTAAAAAAACAGGAATGGGGCTTCCCTGGTTGCGCAGTGGTTGGGAGTCCGCCTGCCGATGCAGGGGACACGGGTTCGTGCCCCGGTCCCGGAGGATCCCGCATGCTGCGGAGCGGCTGGGCCCGCGAGCCATGGCCGCGGAGCCTGTGTGTCCGGAGCCTGTGCTCCGCAACGGGGGAGGCCACAGCAGTGAGAGGCCCGCGTACAGCAAAAAAAAAAAAAAAACAGGAATGGAAAAAGGCTGAACATCAGGAATTAATAAAGCGATGCAAATCCAGTGTACAAAAATGTTCACCTGACAGCCGTCAGAATGATCATCAGCAAAAAAAAGTCTACAAAGAATAAATGCTGAAGGGGTTTTAGAGAACTGCGTACCCTTTAGCTGCTGGTGGGATGTAACCTGGTAACAGCCAGTAGTGAGAACAGAATGGAGGTGTGTTTAAGAGTAAAAATTGAGCTACCATGTGATCTGGTAGGCCCACTGGCGGGCCTATCACCTGAGTAGACCAGAATCAAAAAGACACAGGCTGACATCCCTGCACTGCAGCAACATGTACCATAGCCAAGACCTGGAAGAAACCAAAATGTCCATCAACAGAAAAATGCACCAAGAAGACGTTGTCCATGTACACAATGGAATAGTAGCCATGAAAATGCATGGAACAGTGCCGTTGGCACCACCATAGAAGGATTTAGAGATAATCACCCAACTTGAAGTAAGAAAGAAACCAAAAGACAGACATCCTATGACATCACTTATAGGTGTTACCTAAAAACTGATAGCCATGAAATAACTTCCAAGACAAGGACACGCATAGATTCAGAAAACCAAATTATGTTTAACCAAATGGAAAGGTGTAAGGAATGTCTGAATTAGGATATGGGAGTTAACAGACATATACTAATACATATGAAATATATAACCACAAAATAACTATGGAATACGAAGAGAGGTCTACACAGCACTCTATAATAACATACACGGAAAGGATCCAAAGAGGAATAGACAGATACATTGATAGCATGAACCAAAAACTGTACACCAAGGAGAATCTACATTTTTATCAAATTTGCTCTGATAATTAATAAAAATTAAATTTACAAAACAAAAAAATTTAGGACATATAATCTCCTGAGGGTTTGTGCTGGCACATTCTACTTGAATTTGCAGCTTATTAACACGATTTCCAGGAAAGTTCTGTTGCCCAAAAACCCAGAGTGGGAAATGTAGAAAGGCTGCCGCCTTGTGGCCGTTTCCCACAAGAGTGGCTTTAAACCCACAGCTAATGGTCACTTAACTTTCTCAAGGGCTCAGGGCTGTAAAGGACACCTGCCGTCAAAAAATGTCCTGAGGTATGGAATGGCCAAAGTATTCAAAACTGGCAAATTTTTCAAGGAGATAGTAAGGAGGGGTAAGTTTTACTCACTCATTTTCAAAAAAAGAAGAAAATGGATAAAAGCTCAACATCAGGAATTATTAGACTCATGCAAATCTAACCTCCAAACAGGTTTCAAATCACACGTGTCTACTATCATCAGCCAAAGTCTACAAACAATAAATGCTGAAGGGGTTTTAGAGAATTGTGTACCCTTAGCTGCTGGTGAGATGTAAAGTGGTAAGAGCTAATAATGAGAACAGAAAGGAGCTGCATTTACAAGTAAAAATTGAGCCCCCATTCCATTGAGCAGACCCACCGCTGAGCCTCTCACCTGAGAAGTCCAGAGTCGAGAAGGCACAGGCTTCAACAGCTGCACTGCAGAAATTTTCACAGTAGCCAAGACACGGAAGCAACCAAAATGTCCATCACCAGATGAATGGATAAAGAAGTGATCCATGTACACAATGGAATATTAGCCATGGAAAACAATGAAACACTGCTCTCTGAGGCACCATAGATGAGCCTAGAGATAATCACAGAACATGAGGTAAGTCGGAAAGCAAAAGACATATCCTATGATATCACTTATAGGCGTTATCTAACAACTGACAAAAAACTGAACATATTTCCACAGAGAAAGACACTCACAGACTTAGAAAACAAACTGTGCTTATCTAAAAGGAAAGGGGGGGGTGTGAATGGAAACATTAAGATTAGGGTTACCATACGTGTACAAATACCTATTAAATACATATATCAAAAAGACCGACCATATAGCAAGGGTGGTCTATGCAAAACTCTGCAATAATTTACATGGAAATTGGATCTGTACATGAATATATATATATATATATATATATATATATATATATATATATATATGTATTGTATGAATGAAACAGTTTGTGTACACCTAGGACAAACAATATTCTAATCATTACACCGATTAAAAAAATTAAAACAACGAAGAAGAAGTAATGTGACATAAACTTATGGGGTTTTTTTCCTGGCACATTCCATTGTAATTTACAACCTAGGAACAGGACTTCCAGAAAGGCTCTGCTGCCCTAGTAACCAGATTTGGGAATGGAGAATTGCTGCCGCCTTGTGGCCATTTCCCACAACAGCAGCTTTAACCCCAGTTCTACTGGTTCACTAAATATTCACACTCATTGCAGGCCTGTAAATGACACCTGCCCTCAAAAAACTCCTGGGTTCGAAAATCGACCAAAAAATTCCAAAGCTGGCCTCCTTCCAAGAACACAATTTCAAGAGGATTACTGTACTCACCGTTTTTTTCTGTTTTTGTTTAACAGAAATTTAAAATGTTGTGGGAAAAGCTGAACATTAGGAATAACTAAAGACATGCAAATCCCAATTACAAAAACCTATCAGCTCACACCAGTCAGAATGGACATCAGCAAAAATTCTGCAAAAAATAAATGCTGAAGGCTTTGTGGAGAAGTGCCTACCCTTGGTTCAACGTGGAACATGCTAAGAGCCAGTAATGAAAACACAAAGGAGGTGCCTTGAAAAGATAAGTATTGAGCTACCATTCAATCAAGCATACCCACCCCTTGGCCTATCGCCTGAGAGTATGAGAATCAAAAAGTCACAGGCTGGGCTTCACTGGTGGTGCAGTGGTTGAGAATCTGCCTGCCGATGCAGGGGACACGGGTTCATGCACCCTTCCAGGAAGATCCCACATGCCGCAAAGCGGCCGGTCCCGTAGCTATGGCTGCTGGGCCTGCACGTCCGGAGCCTGTGCTCCGCAAAGGGAGAGGCCACGACAGTGAGAGGCCCGCATACCGCAAACAAACAAACAAAAAGACACAGGCTGGCAATCCTGCACTCCAGCAATATGTACCATAGCCAACACTTGGAAGCAACGAAAATGTCCATCAACAGAGAAATGCACAAAGAAGAAGTGTTCCATGAACACAATGGAATATGACTCCAATAAAAAAATATAAATTTATTTAAAAAAACAAACATAAGTAAGGGGACATCAGCATTTGGGCGTTTATCCTTTTCACATTGCACACTAATTTATAAGCGAGGAACACCACTGCTAGGAAGGTCTGTTTCCCTAGTTACCAGATTGGCAAAGCAGAAATGCTGCCGCGCTCTCGCCGTTACCTGCAACAGCAGCTTTAAAAGCTGTGCTAAGCGTCACTTCATATGCACCAGTACTGGAGGGCTGTAAATGAAACTTGCCCTCAAAATGTCTTGAGGGAGGTAATGGCCAAAATATTTCAAAATGTCATACGTACTTCAAGAAAACCATTTGAAGAGGTAAGCTGTACTCACAGTTTGAAGAAAAAAAGGACATGCCAGAAAGCTCAATTTCAAGGGATTATGAGACACATGCAAATCCAAGCACAAAGAGGTATCAGCTCACACTAGTCAGAATAAACATCAGCAAAAAATCTATAAAGAATAAATGCTGAAGGTGTTGTGGAGAAGTGCATAAACTCAAATTTAAGTGGGATATGAACTGGTAAGAGCCACTAATGAGAACAGAGTGGAGGTGCCTTTACAAGGAAAACAGTTGGCTACCATATGATCCAGGAGGCTCACTCCTGGGCCTATAACCTAAGAAGACAGAATTGGAAAGACACAGGCAGGCAAATGTGCATTGCCGCAGTTATTACAATAGCCAAGACCTGGAAGCAACCAAAATGTCCATCAACAGACGAGTGGACAAAGATGAACTGGTGCATGTATAGATGGAAAATTAGGCAAGGAAAAAAAGAACACAATGCCATGTGCAGCACCGTAGATGAGTCTAGAGGTAATCACGCAACTTGTAGTAAGTCAGAAAGAGTAAGACACATATCGTATGATATCACTTATAGGTGTTACCCAAAAATTGATACCAGTGAAGATATTTCCACAGAGAAGGGCAATCACAGATTCATTAAACAAACTTATGGCTCACCAATGGAAAGGTGTGAGGATTGGTTACATTAGGATATTGGTGTTAACAGACATATACCAACACAAGTGAAATATATAATCACCAAAGACCTACGGAATACCAAGAGAAGACTACCCAACATTCTGTCATAACATACAAGGGAAAAGGATCCCAGGAAGAATAGACATATGTGTATGTGTAAAAGAACCACATCTTGCACACCTAGAAGGAGCCAAACATTGTAATCAAACATGCTGTGATAAAAAATTAAAATTAAATTACAAAAATGAACAAGAAGTAGGGAGACTTAAACTTAAGAGCCTTTTTCCTGGCACATTCCATTCTAAATTACAACCTAGAACACGACTGCCATTGAGGCTTTGTTGTCTTCCTAACCAGATTTGGTAAAGGAGAACTGCTGCCACCTTGTGGCCGTTTCACACAACAGCAGCTTTAATCCAAGCGCTAATGGTCAGTTGCTATTCAAAATAATTGCAGGCCTGTAAATGACACCTGCCCTGAAAACAAATCCTGGGGTCGTATATCAACCAAAAAATTCAAAAGACGTCCACATTTCAAAACGACAGTTTCAAGAGGCATATTTTATGCACATTTGTCTTCTCTTTCCTTTTCTTTCTTTCTTTTGTTAAAAAAACAGGAATGGAAAAAGGCTGAACATCAGGAATTAATAAAGCCATGCAAATCCAGTGTACAAAAACGTTCACCTGACAGCCGTCAGAATGATCATCAGCAAAAAAAAGTCTACAAAGAATAAATGCTGAAGGGGTTTTAGAGAACTGCGTACCCTTTAGCTGCTGGTGGGATGTAACCTGGTAACAGCCAGTAGTGAAAACAGAATGGAGGTGTGTTTAAGAGTAAAAATTGAGCTACCATGTGATCTGGTAGGCCCACTGGCGGGCCTATCACCTGAGTAGACCAGAATCAAAAAGACACAGGCTGACATCCCTGCACTGCAGCAACATGTACCATAGCCAAGACCTGGAAGAAACCAAAATGTCCATCAACAGAAAAATGCACCAAGAAGACGTCGTCCATGTACACAATGGAATAGTAGCCATGAAAATGCATGGAACAGTGCCGTTGGCACCACCATAGAAGGATTTAGAGATAATCACCCAACTTGAAGTAAGAAAGAAACCAAAAGACAGACATCCTATGACATCACTTATAGGTGTTACCTAAAAACTGATAGCCATGAAATAACTTCCAAGACAAGGACACGCATAGATTCAGAAAACCAAATTATGTTTAACCAAATGGAAAGGTGTAAGGAATGTCTGAATTAGGATATGGGAGTTAACAGACATATACTAATACATATGAAATATATAACCACAAAATAACTATGGAATACGAAGAGAGGTCTACACAGCACTCTATAATAACATACACGGAAAGGATCCAAAGAGGAATAGACAGATACATTGATAGCATGAACCAAAAACTGTACACCAAGGAGAATCTACATTTTTATCAAATTTGCTCTGATAATTAATAAAAATTAAATTTACAAAACAAAAAAATTTAGGACATATAATCTCCTGAGGGTTTGTGCTGGCACATTCTACTTGAATTTGCAGCTTATTAACACGATTTCCAGGAAAGTTCTGTTGCCCAAAAACCCAGAGTGGGAAATGTAGAAAGGCTGCCGCCTTGTGGCCGTTTCCCACAAGAGTGGCTTTAAACCCACAGCTAATGGTCACTTAACTTTCTCAAGGGCTCAGGGCTGTAAAGGACACCTGCCGTCAAAAAATGTCCTGAGGTATGGAATGGCCAAAGTATTCAAAACTGGCAAATTTTTCAAGGAGATAGTAAGGAGGGGTAAGTTTTACTCACTCATTTTCAAAAAAAGAAGAAAATGGATAAAAGCTCAACATCAGGAATTATTAGACTCATGCAAATCTAACCTCCAAACAGGTTTCAAATCACACGTGTCTACTATCATCAGCCAAAGTCTACAAACAATAAATGCTGAAGGGGTTTTAGAGAATTGTGTACCCTTAGCTGCTGGTGAGATGTAAAGTGGTAAGAGCTAATAATGAGAACAGAAAGGAGCTGCATTTACAAGTAAAAATTGAGCCCCCATTCCATTGAGCAGACCCACCGCTGAGCCTCTCACCTGAGAAGTCCAGAGTCGAGAAGGCACAGGCTTCAACAGCTGCACTGCAGAAATTTTCACAGTAGCCAAGACACGGAAGCAACCAAAATGTCCATCACCAGATGAATGGATAAAGAAGTGATCCATGTACACAATGGAATATTAGCCATGGAAAACAATGAAACACTGCTCTCTGAGGCACCATAGATGAGCCTAGAGATAATCACAGAACATGAGGTAAGTCGGAAAGCAAAAGACATATCCTATGATATCACTTATAGGCGTTATCTAACAACTGACAAAAAACTGAACATATTTCCACAGAGAAAGACACTCACAGACTTAGAAAACAAACTGTGCTTATCTAAAAGGAAAGGGGGGGTTGTGAATGGAAACATTAAGATTAGGGTTACCATACGTGTACAAATACCTATTAAATACATATATCAAAAAGACCGACCATATAGCAAGGGTGGTCTATGCAAAACTCTGCAATAATTTACATGGAAATTGGATCTGTACATGAATATATATATATATATATATATATATATATATATATATGTATTGTATGAATGAAACAGTTTGTGTACACCTAGGACAAACAATATTCTAATCATTACACCGATTAAAAAAATTAAAACAACGAAGAAGAAGTAATGTGACATAAACTTATGGGGTTTTTTTCCTGGCACATTCCATTGTAATTTACAACCTAGGAACAGGACTTCCAGAAAGGCTCTGCTGCCCTAGTAACCAGATTTGGGAATGGAGAATTGCTGCCGCCTTGTGGCCATTTCCCACAACAGCAGCTTTAACCCCAGTTCTACTGGTTCACTAAATATTCACACTCATTGCAGGCCTGTAAATGACACCTGCCCTCAAAAAACTCCTGGGTTCGAAAATCGACCAAAAAATTCCAAAGCTGGCCTCCTTCCAAGAACACAATTTCAAGAGGATTACTGTACTCACCGTTTTTTTCTGTTTTTGTTTAACAGAAATTTAAAATGTTGTGGGAAAAGCTGAACATTAGGAATAACTAAAGACATGCAAATCCCAATTACAAAAACCTATCAGCTCACACCAGTCAGAATGGACATCAGCAAAAATTCTGCAAAAAATAAATGCTGAAGGCTTTGTGGAGAAGTGCCTACCCTTGGTTCAACGTGGAACATGCTAAGAGCCAGTAATGAAAACACAAAGGAGGTGCCTTGAAAAGATAAGTATTGAGCTACCATTCAATCAAGCATACCCACCCCTTGGCCTATCGCCTGAGAGTATGAGAATCAAAAAGTCACAGGCTGGGCTTCACTGGTGGTGCAGTGGTTGAGAATCTGCCTGCCGATGCAGGGGACACGGGTTCATGCACCCTTCCAGGAAGATCCCACATGCCGCAAAGCGGCCGGTCCCGTAGCTATGGCTGCTGGGCCTGCACGTCCGGAGCCTGTGCTCCGCAAAGGGAGAGGCCACGACAGTGAGAGGCCCGCATACCGCAAACAAACAAACAAAAAGACACAGGCTGGCAATCCTGCACTCCAGCAATATGTACCATAGCCAACACTTGGAAGCAACGAAAATGTCCATCAACAGAGAAATGCACAAAGAAGAAGTGTTCCATGAACACAATGGAATATGACTCCAATAAAAAAATATAAATTTATTTAAAAAAACAAACATAAGTAAGGGGACATCAGCATTTGGGCGTTTATCCTTTTCACATTGCACACTAATTTATAAGCGAGGAACACCACTGCTAGGAAGGTCTGTTTCCCTAGTTACCAGATTGGCAAAGCAGAAATGCTGCCGCGCTCTCGCCGTTACCTGCAACAGCAGCTTTAAAAGCTGTGCTAAGCGTCACTTCATATGCACCAGTACTGGAGGGCTGTAAATGAAACTTGCCCTCAAAATGTCTTGAGGGAGGTAATGGCCAAAATATTTCAAAATGTCATACGTACTTCAAGAAAACCATTTGAAGAGGTAAGCTGTACTCACAGTTTGAAGAAAAAAAGGACATGCCAGAAAGCTCAATTTCAAGGGATTATGAGACACATGCAAATCCAAGCACAAAGAGGTATCAGCTCACACTAGTCAGAATAAACATCAGCAAAAAATCTATAAAGAATAAATGCTGAAGGTGTTGTGGAGAAGTGCATAAACTCAAATTTAAGTGGGATATGAACTGGTAAGAGCCACTAATGAGAACAGAGTGGAGGTGCCTTTACAAGGAAAACAGTTGGCTACCATATGATCCAGGAGGCTCACTCCTGGGCCTATAACCTAAGAAGACAGAATTGGAAAGACACAGGCAGGCAAATGTGCATTGCCGCAGTTATTACAATAGCCAAGACCTGGAAGCAACCAAAATGTCCATCAACAGACGAGTGGACAAAGATGAACTGGTGCATGTATAGATGGAAAATTAGGCAAGGAAAAAAAGAACACAATGCCATGTGCAGCACCGTAGATGAGTCTAGAGGTAATCACGCAACTTGTAGTAAGTCAGAAAGAGTAAGACACATATCGTATGATATCACTTATAGGTGTTACCCAAAAATTGATACCAGTGAAGATATTTCCACAGAGAAGGGCAATCACAGATTCATTAAACAAACTTATGGCTCACCAATGGAAAGGTGTGAGGATTGGTTACATTAGGATATTGGTGTTAACAGACATATACCAACACAAGTGAAATATATAATCACCAAAGACCTACGGAATACCAAGAGAAGACTACCCAACATTCTGTCATAACATACAAGGGAAAAGGATCCCAGGAAGAATAGACATATGTGTATGTGTAAAAGAACCACATCTTGCACACCTAGAAGGAGCCAAACATTGTAATCAAACATGCTGTGATAAAAAATTAAAATTAAATTACAAAAATGAACAAGAAGTAGGGAGACTTAAACTTAAGAGCCTTTTTCCTGGCACATTCCATTCTAAATTACAACCTAGAACACGACTGCCATTGAGGCTTTGTTGTCTTCCTAACCAGATTTGGTAAAGGAGAACTGCTGCCACCTTGTGGCCGTTTCACACAACAGCAGCTTTAATCCAAGCGCTAATGGTCAGTTGCTATTCAAAATAATTGCAGGCCTGTAAATGACACCTGCCCTGAAAACAAATCCTGGGGTCGTATATCAACCAAAAAATTCAAAAGACGTCCACATTTCAAAACGACAGTTTCAAGAGGCATATTTTATGCACATTTGTCTTCTCTTTCCTTTTCTTTCTTTCTTTTGTTAAAAAAACAGGAATGGAAAAAGGCTGAACATCAGGAATTAATAAAGCCATGCAAATCCAGTGTACAAAAACGTTCACCTGACAGCCGTCAGAATGATCATCAGCAAAAAAAAGTCTACAAAGAATAAATGCTGAAGGGGTTTTAGAGAACTGCGTACCCTTTAGCTGCTGGTGGGATGTAACCTGGTAACAGCCAGTAGTGAAAACAGAATGGAGGTGTGTTTAAGAGTAAAAATTGAGCTACCATGTGATCTGGTAGGCCCACTGGCGGGCCTATCACCTGAGTAGACCAGAATCAAAAAGACACAGGCTGACATCCCTGCACTGCAGCAACATGTACCATAGCCAAGACCTGGAAGAAACCAAAATGTCCATCAACAGAAAAATGCACCAAGAAGACGTCGTCCATGTACACAATGGAATAGTAGCCATGAAAATGCATGGAACAGTGCCGTTGGCACCACCATAGAAGGATTTAGAGATAATCACCCAACTTGAAGTAAGAAAGAAACCAAAAGACAGACATCCTATGACATCACTTATAGGTGTTACCTAAAAACTGATAGCCATGAAATAACTTCCAAGACAAGGACACGCATAGATTCAGAAAACCAAATTATGTTTAACCAAATGGAAAGGTGTAAGGAATGTCTGAATTAGGATATGGGAGTTAACAGACATATACTAATACATATGAAATATATAATCACAAAATACCTATGGAATACGAAGAGAGGTCTACACAGCACTCTATAATAACATACACGGAAAGGATCCAAAGAGGAATAGACAGATACATTGATAGCATGAACCAAAAACTGTACACCAAGGAGAATCTACATTTTTATCAAATTTGCTCTGATACTTAATAAAAATTAAGTTTACAAAACAAAAAAATTTAGGACATATAATCTCCTGGGGGTTTGTGCTGGCACATTCTACTTGAATTTGCAGCTTATTAACACGATTTCCAGGAAAGTTCTGTTGCCCAAAAACCCAAAGTGGGAAATGTAGAAAGGCTGCCGCCTTGTGGCCGTTTCCCACAAGAGCGGCTTTAAACCCACAGCTAATGGTCACTTAACTTTCTCAAGGGCTCAGGGCTGTAAAGGACACCTGCCGTCAAAAAATGTCCTGAGGTATGGAATGGCCAAAGTATTCAAAACTGGCAAATTTTTCAAGGAGATAGTAAGGAGGGGTAAGTTTTACTCACTCATTTTCAAAAAAAGAAGAAAATGGATAAAAGCTCAACATCAGGAATTATTAGACTCATGCAAATCTAACCTCCAAACAGGTTTCAAATCACACGTGTCTACTATCATCAGCCAAAGTCTACAAACAATAAATGCTGAAGGGGTTTTAGAGAACTGTGTACCCTTAGCTGCTGGTGAGATGTAAAGTGGTAAGAGCTAATAATGAGAACAGAAAGGAGCTGCATTTACAAGTAAAAATTGAGCCCCCATTCCATTTAGCAGACCCACCGCTGAGCCTCTCACCTGAGAAGTCCAGAGTCGAGAAGGCACAGGCTTCAACAGCTGCACTGCAGAAATTTTCACAGTAGCCAAGACAAGGAAGCAACCAAAATGTCCATCACCAGATGAATGGATAAAGAAGTGGTCCATGTACACAATGGAACATTAGCCATGGAAAACAATGAAACACTGCTCTCTGAGGCACCATAGATGAGCCTAGAGATAATCACAGAACATGAGGTAAGTCGGAAAGCAAAAGACATATCCTATGATATCACTTATAGGCGTTATCTAACAACTGACAAAAAAACTGAACATATTTCCACAGAGAAAGACACTCACAGACTTAGAAAACAAACTATGCTTATCTAAAAGGAAAGGGGTGGTGGTGAATGGAAACATTAAGATTAGGGTTACCATACGTGTACAAATACCTATTAAATACATATATCAAAAAGACCGACCATATAGCAAGGGTGGTCTATGCAAAACTCTGCAATAATTTACATGGAAATTGGATCTGTACATGAATATATATATATATATATATATATATATATATATATGTATTGTATGAATGAAACAGTTTGTGTACACCTAGGACAAACAATATTCTAATCATTACACCGATTAAAAAAAATTAAAACAACGAAGAAGAAGTAATGTGACATAAACTTATGGGGGTTTTTTCCTGGCACATTCCATTGTAATTTACAACCTAGGAACAGGACTTCCAGAAAGGCTCTGCTGCCCTAGTAACCAGATTTGGGAATGGAGAAATGCTGCCGCCTTGTGGCCATTTCCCACAACAGCAGCTTTAACCCCAGTTCTACTGGTTCACTAAATATTCACACTCATTGCAGGCCTGTAAATGACACCTGCCCTCAAAAAAATCCTGGGTTCGAAAATCGACCAAAAAATTCCAAAGCTGGCCTCCTTCCAAGAACACAATTTCAAGAGGATTACTGTACTCACCGTTTTTTTCTGTTTTTGTTTAACAGAAATTTAAAATGTTGTGGGAAAAGCTGAACATTAGGAATAACTAAAGACATGCAAATCCCAATTACAAAAACCTATCAGCTCACACCAGTCAGAATGGACATCAGCCAAAATTCTGCAAAAAATAAATGCTGAAGGCTTTGTGGAGAAGTGCCTACCCTTGGTTCAACGTGGAACATGCTAAGAGCCAGTAATGAAAACACAAAGGAGGTGCCTTGAAAAGATAAGTATTGAGCTACCATTCAATCAAGCATACCCACCCCTTGGCCTATCGCCTGAGAGTATGAGAATCAAAAAGTCACAGGCTGGGCTTCACTGGTGGTGCAGTGGTTGAGAATCTGCCTGCTGATGCAGGGGACACGGGTTCATGCACCCTTCCAGGAAGATCCCACATGCCGCAAAGCGGCCGGTCCCGTAGCTATGGCTGCTGGGCCTGCACGTCCGGAGCCTGTGCTCCGCAAAGGGAGAGGCCACGACAGTGAGAGGCCCGCATACCGCAAACAAACAAACAAAAAGACACAGGCTGGCAATCCTGCACTCCAGCAATATGTACCATAGCCAACACTTGGAAGCAACGAAAATGTCCATCAACAGAGAAATGCACAAAGAAGAAGTGTTCCATGAACACAATGGAATATGACTCCAATAAAAAAATATAAATTTATTTAAAAAAACAAACATAAGTAAGGGGACATCAGCATTTGGGCGTTTATCCTTTTCACATTGCACACTAATTTATAAGCGAGGAACACCACTGCTAGGAAGGTCTGTTTCCCTAGTTACCAGATTGGCAAAGCAGAAATGCTGCCGCGCTCTCGCCGTTACCTGCAACAGCAGCTTTAAAAGCTGTGCTAAGCGTCACTTCATATGCACCAGTACTGGAGGGCTGTAAATGAAACTTGCCCTCAAAATGTCTTGAGGGAGGTAATGGCCAAAATATTTCAAAATGTCATACGTACTTCAAGAAAACCATTTGAAGAGGTAAGCTGTACTCACAGTTTGAAGAAAAAAAGGACATGCCAGAAAGCTCAGTTTCAAGGGATTATGAGACACATGCAAATCCAAGCACAAAGAGGTATCAGCTCACACTAGTCAGAATAAACATCAGCAAAAAATCTATAAAGAATAAATGCTGAAGGTGTTGTGGAGAAGTGCATAAACTCAAATTTAAGTGGGATATGAACTGGTAAGAGCCACTAATGAGAACAGAGTGGAGGTGCCTTTACAAGGAAAACAGTTGGCTACCATATGATCCAGGAGGCTCACTCCTGGGCCTATAACCTAAGAAGACAGAATTGGAAAGACACAGGCAGGCAAATGTGCATTGCTGCAGTTATTACAATAGCCAAGACCTGGAAGCAACCAAAATGTCCATCAACAGACGAGTGGACAAAGATGAACTGGTGCATGTATAGATGGAAAATTAGGCAAGGAAAAAAAGAACACAATGCCATGTGCAGCACCGTAGATGAGTCTAGAGGTAATCACGCAACTTGTAGTAAGTCAGAAAGAGTAAGACACATATCGTATGATATCACTTATAGGTGTTACCCAAAAATTGATACCAGTGAAGATATTTCCACAGAGAAGGGCAATCACAGATTCATTAAACAAACTTATGGCTCACCAATGGAAAGGTGTGAGGACTGGTTACATTAGGATATTGGTGTTAACAGACATATACCAACACAAGTGAAATATATAATCACCAAAGACCTACGGAATACCAAGAGAAGACTACCCAACATTCTGTCATAACATACAAGGGAAAAGGATCCCAGGAAGAATAGACATATGTGTATGTGTAAAAGAACCACATCTTGCACACCTAGAAGGAGCCAAACATTGTAATCAAACATGCTGTGATAAAAAATTAAAATTAAATTACAAAAATGAACAAGAAGTAGGGAGACTTAAACTTAAGAGCCTTTTTCCTGGCACATTCCATTCTAAATTACAACCTAGAACACGACTGCCATTGAGGCTTTGTTGTCTTCGTAACCAGATTTGGTAAAGGAGAACTGCTGCCACCTTGTGGCCGTTTCACACAACAGCAGCTTTAATCCAAGCGCTAATGGTCAGTTGCTATTCAAAATAATTGCAGGCGTGTAAATGACACCTGCCCTGAAAACAAATCCTGGGGTCGTATATCAACCAAAAAATTCAAAAGACGTCCACATTTCAAAACGACAGTTTCAAGAGGCATATTTTATGCACATTTGTCTTCTCTTTCCTTTTCTTTCTTTCTTTTGTTAAAAAAACAGGAATGGAAAAAGGCTGAACATCAGGAATTAATAAAGCCATGCAAATCCAGTGTACAAAAACGTTCACCTGACAGCCGTCAGAATGATCATCAGCAAAAAAAAGTCTACAAAGAATAAATGCTGAAGGGGTTTTAGAGAACTGCGTACCCTTTAGCTGCTGGTGGGATGTAACCTGGTAACAGCCAGTAGTGAGAACAGAATGGAGGTGTGTTTAAGAGTAAAAATTGAGCTACCATGTGATCTGGTAGGCCCACTGGCGGGCCTATCACCTGAGTAGACCAGAATCAAAAAGACACAGGCTGACATCCCTGCACTGCAGCAACATGTACCATAGCCAAGACCTGGAAGAAACCAAAATGTCCATCAACAGAAAAATGCACCAAGAAGACGTCGTCCGTGTACACAATGGAATAGTAGCCATGAAAATGCATGGAACAGTGCCGTTGGCACCACCATAGAAGGATTTAGAGATAATCACCCAACTTGAAGTAAGAAAGAAACCAAAAGACAGACATCCTATGACATCACTTATAGGTGTTACCTAAAAACTGATAGCCATGAAATAACTTCCAAGACAAGGACACGCATAGATTCAGAAAACCAAATTATGTTTAACCAAATGGAAAGGTGTAAGGAATGTCTGAATTAGGATATGGGAGTTAACAGACATATACTAATACATATGAAATATATAACCACAAAATACCTATGGAATACGAAGAGAGGTCTACACAGCACTCTATAATAACATACACGGAAAGGATCCAAAGAGGAATAGACAGATACATTGATAGCATGAACCAAAAACTGTACACCAAGGAGAATCTACATTTTTATCAAATTTGCTCTGATAATTAATAAAAATTAAATTTACAAAACAAAAAAATTTAGGACATATAATCTCCTGGGGGTTTGTGCTGGCACATTCTACTTGAATTTGCAGCTTATTAACACGATTTCCAGGAAAGTTCTGTTGCCCAAAAACCCAGAGTGGGAAATGTAGAAAGGCTGCCGCCTTGTGGCCGTTTCCCACAAGAGTGGCTTTAAACCCACAGCTAATGGTCACTTAACTTTCTCAAGGGCTCAGGGCTGTAAAGGACACCTGCCGTCAAAAAATGTCCTGAGGTATGGAATGGCCAAAGTATTCAAAACTGGCAAATTTTTCAAGGAGATAGTAAGGAGGGGTAAGTTTTACTCACTCATTTTCAAAAAAAGAAGAAAATGGATAAAAGCTCAACATCAGGAATTATTAGACTCATGCAAATCTAACCTCCAAACAGGTTTCAAATCACACATGTCTACTATCATCAGCCAAAGTCTACAAACAATAAATGCTGAAGGGGTTTTAGAGAATTGTGTACCCTTAGCTGCTGGTGAGATGTAAAGTGGTAAGAGCTAATAATGAGAACAGAAAGGAGCTGCATTTACAAGTAAAAATTGAGCCCCCATTCCATTTAGCAGACCCACCGCTGAGCCTCTCACCTGAGAAGTCCAGAGTCGAGAAGGCACAGGCTTCAACAGCTGCACTGCAGAAATTTTCACAGTAGCCAAGACACGGAAGCAACCAAAATGTCCATCACCAGATGAATGGATAAAGAAGTGGTCCATGTACACAATGGAATATTAGCCATGGAAAACAATGAAACACTGCTCTCTGAGGCACCATAGATGAGCCTAGAGATAATCACAGAACATGAGGTAAGTCGGAAAGCAAAAGACATATCCTATGATATCACTTATAGGCGTTATCTAACAACTGACAAAAAACTGAACATATTTCCACAGAGAAAGACACTCACAGACTTAGAAAACAAACTGTGCTTATCTAAAAGGAAAGGGGGGGGTGTGAATGGAAACATTAAGATTAGGGTTACCATACGTGTACAAATACCTATTAAATACATATATCAAAAAGACCGACCATATAGCAAGGGTGGTCTATGCAAAACTCTGCAATAATTTACATGGAAATTGGATCTGTACATGAATATATATATATATATATATATATATATATATATATATATATATATATGTATTGTATGAATGAAACAGTTTGTGTACACCTAGGACAAACAATATTCTAATCATTACACCGATTAAAAAAATTAAAACAACGAAGAAGAAGTAATGTGACATAAACTTATGGGGTTTTTTTCCTGGCACATTCCATTGTAATTTACAACCTAGGAACAGGACTTCCAGAAAGGCTCTGCTGCCCTAGTAACCAGATTTGGGAATGGAGAATTGCTGCCGCCTTGTGGCCATTTCCCACAACAGCAGCTTTAACCCCAGTTCTACTGGTTCACTAAATATTCACACTCATTGCAGGCCTGTAAATGACACCTGCCCTCAAAAAACTCCTGGGTTCGAAAATCGACCAAAAAATTCCAAAGCTGGCCTCCTTCCAAGAACACAATTTCAAGAGGATTACTGTACTCACCGTTTTTTTCTGTTTTTGTTTAACAGAAATTTAAAATGTTGTGGGAAAAGCTGAACATTAGGAATAACTAAAGACATGCAAATCCCAATTACAAAAACCTATCAGCTCACACCAGTCAGAATGGACATCAGCAAAAATTCTGCAAAAAATAAATGCTGAAGGCTTTGTGGAGAAGTGCCTACCCTTGGTTCAACGTGGAACATGCTAAGAGCCAGTAATGAAAACACAAAGGAGGTGCCTTGAAAAGATAAGTATTGAGCTACCATTCAATCAAGCATACCCACCCCTTGGCCTATCGCCTGAGAGTATGAGAATCAAAAAGTCACAGGCTGGGCTTCACTGGTGGTGCAGTGGTTGAGAATCTGCCTGCCGATGCAGGGGACACGGGTTCATGCACCCTTCCAGGAAGATCCCACATGCCGCAAAGCGGCCGGTCCCGTAGCTATGGCTGCTGGGCCTGCACGTCCGGAGCCTGTGCTCCGCAAAGGGAGAGGCCACGACAGTGAGAGGCCCGCATACCGCAAACAAACAAACAAAAAGACACAGGCTGGCAATCCTGCACTCCAGCAATATGTACCATAGCCAACACTTGGAAGCAACGAAAATGTCCATCAACAGAGAAATGCACAAAGAAGAAGTGTTCCATGAACACAATGGAATATGACTCCAATAAAAAAATATAAATTTATTTAAAAAAACAAACATAAGTAAGGGGACATCAGCATTTGGGCGTTTATCCTTTTCACATTGCACACTAATTTATAAGCGAGGAACACCACTGCTAGGAAGGTCTGTTTCCCTAGTTACCAGATTGGCAAAGCAGAAATGCTGCCGCGCTCTCGCCGTTACCTGCAACAGCAGCTTTAAAAGCTGTGCTAAGCGTCACTTCATATGCACCAGTACTGGAGGGCTGTAAATGAAACTTGCCCTCAAAATGTCTTGAGGGAGGTAATGGCCAAAATATTTCAAAATGTCATACGTACTTCAAGAAAACCATTTGAAGAGGTAAGCTGTACTCACAGTTTGAAGAAAAAAAGGACATGCCAGAAAGCTCAATTTCAAGGGATTATGAGACACATGCAAATCCAAGCACAAAGAGGTATCAGCTCACACTAGTCAGAATAAACATCAGCAAAAAATCTATAAAGAATAAATGCTGAAGGTGTTGTGGAGAAGTGCATAAACTCAAATTTAAGTGGGATATGAACTGGTAAGAGCCACTAATGAGAACAGAGTGGAGGTGCCTTTACAAGGAAAACAGTTGGCTACCATATGATCCAGGAGGCTCACTCCTGGGCCTATAACCTAAGAAGACAGAATTGGAAAGACACAGGCAGGCAAATGTGCATTGCCGCAGTTATTACAATAGCCAAGACCTGGAAGCAACCAAAATGTCCATCAACAGACGAGTGGACAAAGATGAACTGGTGCATGTATAGATGGAAAATTAGGCAAGGAAAAAAAGAACACAATGCCATGTGCAGCACCGTAGATGAGTCTAGAGGTAATCACGCAACTTGTAGTAAGTCAGAAAGAGTAAGACACATATCGTATGATATCACTTATAGGTGTTACCCAAAAATTGATACCAGTGAAGATATTTCCACAGAGAAGGGCAATCACAGATTCATTAAACAAACTTATGGCTCACCAATGGAAAGGTGTGAGGATTGGTTACATTAGGATATTGGTGTTAACAGACATATACCAACACAAGTGAAATATATAATCACCAAAGACCTACGGAATACCAAGAGAAGACTACCCAACATTCTGTCATAACATACAAGGGAAAAGGATCCCAGGAAGAATAGACATATGTGTATGTGTAAAAGAACCACATCTTGCACACCTAGAAGGAGCCAAACATTGTAATCAAACATGCTGTGATAAAAAATTAAAATTAAATTACAAAAATGAACAAGAAGTAGGGAGACTTAAACTTAAGAGCCTTTTTCCTGGCACATTCCATTCTAAATTACAACCTAGAACACGACTGCCATTGAGGCTTTGTTGTCTTCCTAACCAGATTTGGTAAAGGAGAACTGCTGCCACCTTGTGGCCGTTTCACACAACAGCAGCTTTAATCCAAGCGCTAATGGTCAGTTGCTATTCAAAATAATTGCAGGCCTGTAAAAGACACCTGCCCTGAAAACAAATCCTGGGGTCGTATATCAACCAAAAAATTCAAAAGACGTCCACATTTCAAAACGACAGTTTCAAGAGGCATATTTTATGCACATTTGTCTTCTCTTTCCTTTTCTTTCTTTCTTTTGTTAAAAAAACAGGAATGGGGCTTCCCTGGTGGCGCAGTGGTTGGGAGTCCGCCTGCCGATGCAGGGGACACGGGTTCATGCACCCTTCCAGGAAGATCCCACATGCCGCAAAGCGGCCGGTCCCGTAGCTATGGCTGCTGGGCCTGCACGTCCGGAGCCTGTGCTCCGCAAAGGGAGAGGCCACGACAGTGAGAGGCCCGCATACCGCAAACAAACAAACAAAAAGACACAGGCTGGCAATCCTGCACTCCAGCAATATGTACCATAGCCAACACTTGGAAGCAACGAAAATGTCCATCAACAGAGAAATGCACAAAGAAGAAGTGTTCCATGAACACAATGGAATATGACTCCAATAAAAAAATATAAATTTATTTAAAAAAACAAACATAAGTAAGGGGACATCAGCATTTGGGCGTTTATCCTTTTCACATTGCACACTAATTTATAAGCGAGGAACACCACTGCTAGGAAGGTCTGTTTCCCTAGTTACCAGATTGGCAAAGCAGAAATGCTGCCGCGCTCTCACCGTTACCTGCAACAGCAGCTTTAAAAGCTGTGCTAAGCGTCACTTCATATGCACCAGTACTGGAGGGCTGTAAATGAAACTTGCCTTCAAAATGTCTTGAGGGAGGTAATGGCCAAAATATTTCAAAATGTCATACGTACTTCAAGAAAACCATTTGAAGAGGTAAGCTGTACTCACAGTTTGAAGAAGAAAAGGACATGCCAGAAAGCTCAATTTCAAGGGATTATGAGACACATGCAAATCCAAGCACAAAGAGGTATCAGCTCACACTAGTCAGAATAAACATCAGCAAAAAATCTATAAAGAATAAATGCTGAAGGTGTTGTGGAGAAGTGCATAAACTCAAATTTAAGTGGGATATAAACTGGTAAGAGCCACTAATGAGAACAGAGTGGAGGTGCCTTTACAAGGAAAACAGTTGGCTACCATATGATCCAGGAGGCTCACTCCTGGGCCTATAACCTAAGAAGACAGAATTGGAAAGACACAGGCAGGCAAATGTGCATTGCCGCTGTTATTACAATAGCCAAGACCTGGAAGCAACCAAAATGTCCATCAACAGACGAGTGGACAAAGATGAACTGGTGCATGTATAGATGGAAAATTAGGCAAGGAAAAAAAGAACACAATGCCATGTGCAGCACCGTAGATGAGTCTAGAGGTAATCACGCAACTTGTAGTAAGTCAGAAAGAGTAAGACACATATCGTATGATATCACTTATAGGTGTTACCCAAAAATTGATACCAGTGAAGATATTTCCACAGAGAAGGGCAATCACAGATTCATTAAACAAACTTATGGCTCACCAATGGAAAGGTGTGAGGATTGGTTACATTAGGATATTGGTGTTAACAGACATATACCAACACAAGTGAAATATATAATCACCAAAGACCTACGGAATACCAAGAGAAGACTACCCAACATTCTGTCATAACATACAAGGGAAAAGGATCCCAGGAAGAATAGACATATGTGTATGTGTAAAAGAACCACATCTTGCACACCTAGAAGGAGCCAAACATTGTAATCAAACATGCTGTGATAAAAAATTAAAATTAAATTACAAAAATGAACAAGAAGTAGGGAGACTTAAACTTAAGAGCCTTTTTCCTGGCACATTCCATTCTAAATTACAACCTAGAACACGACTGCCATTGAGGCTTTGTTGCCTTCGTAACCAGATTTGGTAAAGGAGAACTGCTGCCACCTTGTGGCCGTTTCACACAACAGCAGCTTTAATCCAAGCGCTAATGGTCAGTTGATATTCAAAATAATTGCAGGCCTGTAAAAGACACCTGCCCTGAAAACAAATCCTGGGGTCGTATATCAACCAAAAAATTCAAAAGACGTCCACATTTCAAAACGACAGTTTCAAGAGGCATATTTTATGCACATTTGTCTTCTCTTTCCTTTTCTTTCTTTCTTTTGTTAAAAAAACAGGAATGGGGCTTCCCTGGTGGCGCAGTGGTTGGGAGTCCGCCTGCCGATGCAGGGGACACGGGTTCGTGCCCCGGTCCCGGAGGATCCCGCATGCTGCGGAGCGGCTGGGCCCGCGAGCCATGGCCGCGGAGCCTGTGTGTCCGGAGCCTGTGCTCCGCAACGGGGGAGGCCACAGCAGTGAGAGGCCCGCGTACAGCAAAAAAAAAAAAAAACAGGAATGGAAAAAGGCTGAACATCAGGAATTAATAAAGCGATGCAAATCCAGTGTACAAAAATGTTCACCTGACAGCCGTCAGAATGATCATCAGCAAAAAAAAGTCTACAAAGAATAAATGCTGAAGGGGTTTTAGAGAACTGCGTACCCTTTAGCTGCTGGTGGGATGTAACCTGGTAACAGCCAGTAGTGAGAACAGAATGGAGGTGTGTTTAAGAGTAAAAATTGAGCTACCATGTGATCTGGTAGGCCCACTGGCGGGCCTATCACCTGAGTAGACCAGAATCAAAAAGACACAGGCTGACATCCCTGCACTGCAGCAACATGTACCATAGCCAAGACCTGGAAGAAACCAAAATGTCCATCAACAGAAAAATGCACCAAGAAGACGTTGTCCATGTACACAATGGAATAGTAGCCATGAAAATGCATGGAACAGTGCCGTTGGCACCACCATAGAAGGATTTAGAGATAATCACCCAACTTGAAGTAAGAAAGAAACCAAAAGACAGACATCCTATGACATCACTTATAGGTGTTACCTAAAAACTGATAGCCATGAAATAACTTCCAAGACAAGGACACGCATAGATTCAGAAAACCAAATTATGTTTAACCAAATGGAAAGGTGTAAGGAATGTCTGAATTAGGATATGGGAGTTAACAGACATATACTAATACATATGAAATATATAACCACAAAATAACTATGGAATACGAAGAGAGGTCTACACAGCACTCTATAATAACATACACGGAAAGGATCCAAAGAGGAATAGACAGATACATTGATAGCATGAACCAAAAACTGTACACCAAGGAGAATCTACATTTTTATCAAATTTGCTCTGATAATTAATAAAAATTAAATTTACAAAACAAAAAAATTTAGGACATATAATCTCCTGGGGGTTTGTGCTGGCACATTCTACTTGAATTTGCAGCTTATTAACACGATTTCCAGGAAAGTTCTGTTGCCCAAAAACCCAGAGTGGGAAATGTAGAAAGGCTGCCGCCTTGTGGCCGTTTCCCACAAGAGTGGCTTTAAACCCACAGCTAATGGTCACTTAACTTTCTCAAGGGCTCAGGGCTGTAAAGGACACCTGCCGTCAAAAAATGTCCTGAGGTATGGAATGGCCAAAGTATTCAAAACTGGCAAATTTTTCAAGGAGATAGTAAGGAGGGGTAAGTTTTACTCACTCATTTTCAAAAAAAGAAGAAAATGGATAAAAGCTCAACATCAGGAATTATTAGACTCATGCAAATCTAACCTCCAAACAGGTTTCAAATCACACGTGTCTACTATCATCAGCCAAAGTCTACAAACAATAAATGCTGAAGGGGTTTTAGAGAATTGTGTACCCTTAGCTGCTGGTGAGATGTAAAGTGGTAAGAGCTAATAATGAGAACAGAAAGGAGCTGCATTTACAAGTAAAAATTGAGCCCCCATTCCATTGAGCAGACCCACCGCTGAGCCTCTCACCTGAGAAGTCCAGAGTCGAGAAGGCACAGGCTTCAACAGCTGCACTGCAGAAATTTTCACAGTAGCCAAGACACGGAAGCAACCAAAATGTCCATCACCAGATGAATGGATAAAGAAGTGATCCATGTACACAATGGAATATTAGCCATGGAAAACAATGAAACACTGCTCTCTGAGGCACCATAGATGAGCCTAGAGATAATCACAGAACATGAGGTAAGTCGGAAAGCAAAAGACATATCCTATGATATCACTTATAGGCGTTATCTAACAACTGACAAAAAACTGAACATATTTCCACAGAGAAAGACACTCACAGACTTAGAAAACAAACTGTGCTTATCTAAAAGGAAAGGGGGGGGTGTGAATGGAAACATTAAGATTAGGGTTACCATACGTGTACAAATACCTATTAAATACATATATCAAAAAGACCGACCATATAGCAAGGGTGGTCTATGCAAAACTCTGCAATAATTTACATGGAAATTGGATCTGTACATGAATATATATATATATATATATATATATATATATATATATATGTATTGTATGAATGAAACAGTTTGTGTACACCTAGGACAAACAATATTCTAATCATTACACCGATTAAAAAAATTAAAACAACGAAGAAGAAGTAATGTGACATAAACTTATGGGGTTTTTTTCCTGGCACATTCCATTGTAATTTACAACCTAGGAACAGGACTTCCAGAAAGGCTCTGCTGCCCTAGTAACCAGATTTGGGAATGGAGAATTGCTGCCGCCTTGTGGCCATTTCCCACAACAGCAGCTTTAACCCCAGTTCTACTGGTTCACTAAATATTCACACTCATTGCAGGCCTGTAAATGACACCTGCCCTCAAAAAACTCCTGGGTTCGAAAATCGACCAAAAAATTCCAAAGCTGGCCTCCTTCCAAGAACACAATTTCAAGAGGATTACTGTACTCACCGTTTTTTTCTGTTTTTGTTTAACAGAAATTTAAAATGTTGTGGGAAAAGCTGAACATTAGGAATAACTAAAGACATGCAAATCCCAATTACAAAAACCTATCAGCTCACACCAGTCAGAATGGACATCAGCAAAAATTCTGCAAAAAATAAATGCTGAAGGCTTTGTGGAGAAGTGCCTACCCTTGGTTCAACGTGGAACATGCTAAGAGCCAGTAATGAAAACACAAAGGAGGTGCCTTGAAAAGATAAGTATTGAGCTACCATTCAATCAAGCATACCCACCCCTTGGCCTATCGCCTGAGAGTATGAGAATCAAAAAGTCACAGGCTGGGCTTCACTGGTGGTGCAGTGGTTGAGAATCTGCCTGCCGATGCAGGGGACACGGGTTCATGCACCCTTCCAGGAAGATCCCACATGCCGCAAAGCGGCCGGTCCCGTAGCTATGGCTGCTGGGCCTGCACGTCCGGAGCCTGTGCTCCGCAAAGGGAGAGGCCACGACAGTGAGAGGCCCGCATACCGCAAACAAACAAACAAAAAGACACAGGCTGGCAATCCTGCACTCCAGCAATATGTACCATAGCCAACACTTGGAAGCAACGAAAATGTCCATCAACAGAGAAATGCACAAAGAAGAAGTGTTCCATGAACACAATGGAATATGACTCCAATAAAAAAATATAAATTTATTTAAAAAAACAAACATAAGTAAGGGGACATCAGCATTTGGGCGTTTATCCTTTTCACATTGCACACTAATTTATAAGCGAGGAACACCACTGCTAGGAAGGTCTGTTTCCCTAGTTACCAGATTGGCAAAGCAGAAATGCTGCCGCGCTCTCGCCGTTACCTGCAACAGCAGCTTTAAAAGCTGTGCTAAGCGTCACTTCATATGCACCAGTACTGGAGGGCTGTAAATGAAACTTGCCCTCAAAATGTCTTGAGGGAGGTAATGGCCAAAATATTTCAAAATGTCATACGTACTTCAAGAAAACCATTTGAAGAGGTAAGCTGTACTCACAGTTTGAAGAAAAAAAGGACATGCCAGAAAGCTCAATTTCAAGGGATTATGAGACACATGCAAATCCAAGCACAAAGAGGTATCAGCTCACACTAGTCAGAATAAACATCAGCAAAAAATCTATAAAGAATAAATGCTGAAGGTGTTGTGGAGAAGTGCATAAACTCAAATTTAAGTGGGATATGAACTGGTAAGAGCCACTAATGAGAACAGAGTGGAGGTGCCTTTACAAGGAAAACAGTTGGCTACCATATGATCCAGGAGGCTCACTCCTGGGCCTATAACCTAAGAAGACAGAATTGGAAAGACACAGGCAGGCAAATGTGCATTGCCGCAGTTATTACAATAGCCAAGACCTGGAAGCAACCAAAATGTCCATCAACAGACGAGTGGACAAAGATGAACTGGTGCATGTATAGATGGAAAATTAGGCAAGGAAAAAAAGAACACAATGCCATGTGCAGCACCGTAGATGAGTCTAGAGGTAATCACGCAACTTGTAGTAAGTCAGAAAGAGTAAGACACATATCGTATGATATCACTTATAGGTGTTACCCAAAAATTGATACCAGTGAAGATATTTCCACAGAGAAGGGCAATCACAGATTCATTAAACAAACTTATGGCTCACCAATGGAAAGGTGTGAGGATTGGTTACATTAGGATATTGGTGTTAACAGACATATACCAACACAAGTGAAATATATAATCACCAAAGACCTACGGAATACCAAGAGAAGACTACCCAACATTCTGTCATAACATACAAGGGAAAAGGATCCCAGGAAGAATAGACATATGTGTATGTGTAAAAGAACCACATCTTGCACACCTAGAAGGAGCCAAACATTGTAATCAAACATGCTGTGATAAAAAATTAAAATTAAATTACAAAAATGAACAAGAAGTAGGGAGACTTAAACTTAAGAGCCTTTTTCCTGGCACATTCCATTCTAAATTACAACCTAGAACACGACTGCCATTGAGGCTTTGTTGTCTTCCTAACCAGATTTGGTAAAGGAGAACTGCTGCCACCTTGTGGCCGTTTCACACAACAGCAGCTTTAATCCAAGCGCTAATGGTCAGTTGCTATTCAAAATAATTGCAGGCCTGTAAATGACACCTGCCCTGAAAACAAATCCTGGGGTCGTATATCAACCAAAAAATTCAAAAGACGTCCACATTTCAAAACGACAGTTTCAAGAGGCATATTTTATGCACATTTGTCTTCTCTTTCCTTTTCTTTCTTTCTTTTGTTAAAAAAACAGGAATGGAAAAAGGCTGAACATCAGGAATTAATAAAGCCATGCAAATCCAGTGTACAAAAACGTTCACCTGACAGCCGTCAGAATGATCATCAGCAAAAAAAAGTCTACAAAGAATAAATGCTGAAGGGGTTTTAGAGAACTGCGTACCCTTTAGCTGCTGGTGGGATGTAACCTGGTAACAGCCAGTAGTGAAAACAGAATGGAGGTGTGTTTAAGAGTAAAAATTGAGCTACCATGTGATCTGGTAGGCCCACTGGCGGGCCTATCACCTGAGTAGACCAGAATCAAAAAGACACAGGCTGACATCCCTGCACTGCAGCAACATGTACCATAGCCAAGACCTGGAAGAAACCAAAATGTCCATCAACAGAAAAATGCACCAAGAAGACGTCGTCCATGTACACAATGGAATAGTAGCCATGAAAATGCATGGAACAGTGCCGTTGGCACCACCATAGAAGGATTTAGAGATAATCACCCAACTTGAAGTAAGAAAGAAACCAAAAGACAGACATCCTATGACATCACTTATAGGTGTTACCTAAAAACTGATAGCCATGAAATAACTTCCAAGACAAGGACACGCATAGATTCAGAAAACCAAATTATGTTTAACCAAATGGAAAGGTGTAAGGAATGTCTGAATTAGGATATGGGAGTTAACAGACATATACTAATACATATGAAATATATAATCACAAAATACCTATGGAATACGAAGAGAGGTCTACACAGCACTCTATAATAACATACACGGAAAGGATCCAAAGAGGAATAGACAGATACATTGATAGCATGAACCAAAAACTGTACACCAAGGAGAATCTACATTTTTATCAAATTTGCTCTGATACTTAATAAAAATTAAGTTTACAAAACAAAAAAATTTAGGACATATAATCTCCTGGGGGTTTGTGCTGGCACATTCTACTTGAATTTGCAGCTTATTAACACGATTTCCAGGAAAGTTCTGTTGCCCAAAAACCCAAAGTGGGAAATGTAGAAAGGCTGCCGCCTTGTGGCCGTTTCCCACAAGAGCGGCTTTAAACCCACAGCTAATGGTCACTTAACTTTCTCAAGGGCTCAGGGCTGTAAAGGACACCTGCCGTCAAAAAATGTCCTGAGGTATGGAATGGCCAAAGTATTCAAAACTGGCAAATTTTTCAAGGAGATAGTAAGGAGGGGTAAGTTTTACTCACTCATTTTCAAAAAAAGAAGAAAATGGATAAAAGCTCAACATCAGGAATTATTAGACTCATGCAAATCTAACCTCCAAACAGGTTTCAAATCACACGTGTCTACTATCATCAGCCAAAGTCTACAAACAATAAATGCTGAAGGGGTTTTAGAGAACTGTGTACCCTTAGCTGCTGGTGAGATGTAAAGTGGTAAGAGCTAATAATGAGAACAGAAAGGAGCTGCATTTACAAGTAAAAATTGAGCCCCCATTCCATTTAGCAGACCCACCGCTGAGCCTCTCACCTGAGAAGTCCAGAGTCGAGAAGGCACAGGCTTCAACAGCTGCACTGCAGAAATTTTCACAGTAGCCAAGACAAGGAAGCAACCAAAATGTCCATCACCAGATGAATGGATAAAGAAGTGGTCCATGTACACAATGGAACATTAGCCATGGAAAACAATGAAACACTGCTCTCTGAGGCACCATAGATGCGCCTAGAGATAATCACAGAACATGAGGTAAGTCGGAAAGCAAAAGACATATCCTATGATATCACTTATAGGCGTTATCTAACAACTGACAAAAAAACTGAACATATTTCCACAGAGAAAGACACTCACAGACTTAGAAAACAAACTATGCTTATCTAAAAGGAAAGGGGTGGTGGTGAATGGAAACATTAAGATTAGGGTTACCATACGTGTACAAATACCTATTAAATACATATATCAAAAAGACCGACCATATAGCAAGGGTGGTCTATGCAAAACTCTGCAATAATTTACATGGAAATTGGATCTGTACATGAATATATATATATATATATATATATATATATATATATATATGTATTGTATGAATGAAACAGTTTGTGTACACCTAGGACAAACAATATTCTAATCATTACACCGATTAAAAAAAATTAAAACAACGAAGAAGAAGTAATGTGACATAAACTTATGGGGGTTTTTTCCTGGCACATTCCATTGTAATTTACAACCTAGGAACAGGACTTCCAGAAAGGCTCTGCTGCCCTAGTAACCAGATTTGGGAATGGAGAAATGCTGCCGCCTTGTGGCCATTTCCCACAACAGCAGCTTTAACCCCAGTTCTACTGGTTCACTAAATATTCACACTCATTGCAGGCCTGTAAATGACACCTGCCCTCAAAAAAATCCTGGGTTCGAAAATCGACCAAAAAATTCCAAAGCTGGCCTCCTTCCAAGAACACAATTTCAAGAGGATTACTGTACTCACCGTTTTTTTCTGTTTTTGTTTAACAGAAATTTAAAATGTTGTGGGAAAAGCTGAACATTAGGAATAACTAAAGACATGCAAATCCCAATTACAAAAACCTATCAGCTCACACCAGTCAGAATGGACATCAGCCAAAATTCTGCAAAAAATAAATGCTGAAGGCTTTGTGGAGAAGTGCCTACCCTTGGTTCAACGTGGAACATGCTAAGAGCCAGTAATGAAAACACAAAGGAGGTGCCTTGAAAAGATAAGTATTGAGCTACCATTCAATCAAGCATACCCACCCCTTGGCCTATCGCCTGAGAGTATGAGAATCAAAAAGTCACAGGCTGGGCTTCACTGGTGGTGCAGTGGTTGAGAATCTGCCTGCTGATGCAGGGGACACGGGTTCATGCACCCTTCCAGGAAGATCCCACATGCCGCAAAGCGGCCGGTCCCGTAGCTATGGCTGCTGGGCCTGCACGTCCGGAGCCTGTGCTCCGCAAAGGGAGAGGCCACGACAGTGAGAGGCCCGCATACCGCAAACAAACAAACAAAAAGACACAGGCTGGCAATCCTGCACTCCAGCAATATGTACCATAGCCAACACTTGGAAGCAACGAAAATGTCCATCAACAGAGAAATGCACAAAGAAGAAGTGTTCCATGAACACAATGGAATATGACTCCAATAAAAAAATATAAATTTATTTAAAAAAACAAACATAAGTAAGGGGACATCAGCATTTGGGCGTTTATCCTTTTCACATTGCACACTAATTTATAAGCGAGGAACACCACTGCTAGGAAGGTCTGTTTCCCTAGTTACCAGATTGGCAAAGCAGAAATGCTGCCGCGCTCTCGCCGTTACCTGCAACAGCAGCTTTAAAAGCTGTGCTAAGCGTCACTTCATATGCACCAGTACTGGAGGGCTGTAAATGAAACTTGCCCTCAAAATGTCTTGAGGGAGGTAATGGCCAAAATATTTCAAAATGTCATACGTACTTCAAGAAAACCATTTGAAGAGGTAAGCTGTACTCACAGTTTGAAGAAAAAAAGGACATGCCAGAAAGCTCAATTTCAAGGGATTATGAGACACATGCAAATCCAAGCACAAAGAGGTATCAGCTCACACTAGTCAGAATAAACATCAGCAAAAAATCTATAAAGAATAAATGCTGAAGGTGTTGTGGAGAAGTGCATAAACTCAAATTTAAGTGGGATATGAACTGGTAAGAGCCACTAATGAGAACAGAGTGGAGGTGCCTTTACAAGGAAAACAGTTGGCTACCATATGATCCAGGAGGCTCACTCCTGGGCCTATAACCTAAGAAGACAGAATTGGAAAGACACAGGCAGGCAAATGTGCATTGCTGCAGTTATTACAATAGCCAAGACCTGGAAGCAACCAAAATGTCCATCAACAGACGAGTGGACAAAGATGAACTGGTGCATGTATAGATGGAAAATTAGGCAAGGAAAAAAAGAACACAATGCCATGTGCAGCACCGTAGATGAGTCTAGAGGTAATCACGCAACTTGTAGTAAGTCAGAAAGAGTAAGACACATATCGTATGATATCACTTATAGGTGTTACCCAAAAATTGATACCAGTGAAGATATTTCCACAGAGAAGGGCAATCACAGATTCATTAAACAAACTTATGGCTCACCAATGGAAAGGTGTGAGGATTGGTTACATTAGGATATTGGTGTTAACAGACATATACCAACACAAGTGAAATATATAATCACCAAAGACCTACGGAATACCAAGAGAAGACTACCCAACATTCTGTCATAACATACAAGGGAAAAGGATCCCAGGAAGAATAGACATATGTGTATGTGTAAAAGAACCACATCTTGCACACCTAGAAGGAGCCAAACATTGTAATCAAACATGCTGTGATAAAAAATTAAAATTAAATTACAAAAATGAACAAGAAGTAGGGAGACTTAAACTTAAGAGCCTTTTTCCTGGCACATTCCATTCTAAATTACAACCTAGAACATGACTGCCATTGAGGCTTTGTTGCCTTCGTAACCAGATTTGGTAAAGGAGAACTGCTGCCACCTTGTGGCCGTTTCACACAACAGCAGCTTTAATCCAAGCGCTAATGGTCAGTTGCTATTCAAAATAATTGCAGGCGTGTAAATGACACCTGCCCTGAAAACAAATCCTGGGGTCGTATATCAACCAAAAAATTCAAAAGACGTCCACATTTCAAAACGACAGTTTCAAGAGGCATATTTTATGCACATTTGTCTTCTCTTTCCTTTTCTTTCTTTCTTTTGTTAAAAAAACAGGAATGGAAAAAGGCTGAACATCAGGAATTAATAAAGCCATGCAAATCCAGTGTACAAAAACGTTCACCTGACAGCCGTCAGAATGATCATCAGCAAAAAAAAGTCTACAAAGAATAAATGCTGAAGGGGTTTTAGAGAACTGCGTACCCTTTAGCTGCTGGTGGGATGTAACCTGGTAACAGCCAGTAGTGAGAACAGAATGGAGGTGTGTTTAAGAGTAAAAATTGAGCTACCATGTGATCTGGTAGGCCCACTGGCGGGCCTATCACCTGAGTAGACCAGAATCAAAAAGACACAGGCTGACATCCCTGCACTGCAGCAACATGTACCATAGCCAAGACCTGGAAGAAACCAAAATGTCCATCAACAGAAAAATGCACCAAGAAGACGTCGTCCGTGTACACAATGGAATAGTAGCCATGAAAATGCATGGAACAGTGCCGTTGGCACCACCATAGAAGGATTTAGAGATAATCACCCAACTTGAAGTAAGAAAGAAACCAAAAGACAGACATCCTATGACATCACTTATAGGTGTTACCTAAAAACTGATAGCCATGAAATAACTTCCAAGACAAGGACACGCATAGATTCAGAAAACCAAATTATGTTTAACCAAATGGAAAGGTGTAAGGAATGTCTGAATTAGGATATGGGAGTTAACAGACATATACTAATACATATGAAATATATAATCACAAAATACCTATGGAATACGAAGAGAGGTCTACACAGCACTCTATAATAACATACACGGAAAGGATCCAAAGAGGAATAGACAGATACATTGATAGCATGAACCAAAAACTGTACACCAAGGAGAATCTACATTTTTATCAAATTTGCTCTGATACTTAATAAAAATTAAGTTTACAAAACAAAAAAATTTAGGACATATAATCTCCTGGGGGTTTGTGCTGGCACATTCTACTTGAATTTGCAGCTTATTAACACGATTTCCAGGAAAGTTCTGTTGCCCAAAAACCCAGAGTGGGAAATGTAGAAAGGCTGCTGCCTTGTGGCCGTTTCCCACAAGAGCGGCTTTAAACCCACAGCTAATGGTCACTTAACTTTCTCAAGGGCTCAGGGCTGTAAAGGACACCTGCCGTCAAAAAATGTCCTGAGGTATGGAATGGCCAAAGTATTCAAAACTGGCACATTTTTCAAGGAGATAGTAAGGAGGGGTAAGTTTTACTCACTCATTTTCAAAAAAAGAAGAAAATGGATAAAAGCTCAACATCAGGAATTATTAGACTCATGCAAATCTAACCTCCAAACAGGTTTCAAATCACACGTGTCTACTATCATCAGCCAAAGTCTACAAACAATAAATGCTGAAGGGGTTTTAGAGAACTGTGTACCCTTAGCTGCTGGTGAGATGTAAAGTGGTAAGAGCTAATAATGAGAACAGAAAGGAGCTGCATTTACAAGTAAAAATTGAGCCCCCATTCCATTTAGCAGACCCACCGCTGAGCCTCTCACCTGAGAAGTCCAGAGTCGAGAAGGCACAGGCTTCAACAGCTGCACTGCAGAAATTTTCACAGTAGCCAAGACACGGAAGCAACCAAAATGTCCATCACCAGATGAATGGATAAAGAAGTGGTCCATGTACACAATGGAACATTAGCCATGGAAAACAATGAAACACTGCTCTCTGAGGCACCATAGATGAGCCTAGAGATAATCACAGAACATGAGGTAAGTCGGAAAGCAAAAGACATATCCTATGATATCACTTATAGGCGTTATCTAACAACTGACAAAAAACTGAACATATTTCCACAGAGAAAGACACTCACAGACTTAGAAAACAAACTATGCTTATCTAAAAGGAAAGGGGTGGTGGTGAATGGAAACATTAAGATTAGGGTTACCATACGTGTACAAATACCTATTAAATACATATATCAAAAAGACCGACCATATAGCAAGGGTGGTCTATGCAAAACTCTGCAATAATTTACATGGAAATTGGATCTGTACATGAATATATATATATATATATATATATATATGTATTGTATGAATGAAACAGTTTGTGTACACCTAGGACAAACAATATTCTAATCATTACACCGATTAAAAAAATTAAAACAACGAAGAAGAAGTAATGTGACATAAACTTATGGGGGTTTTTTCCTGGCACATTCCATTGTAATTTACAACCTAGGAACAGGACTTCCAGAAAGGCTCTGCTGCCCTAGTAACCAGATTTGGGAATGGAGAAATGCTGCCGCCTTGTGGCCATTTCCCACAACAGCAGCTTTAACCCCAGTTCTACTGGTTCACTAAATATTCACACTCATTGCAGGCCTGTAAATGACACCTGCCCTCAAAAAACTCCTGGGTTGGAAAATCGACCAATAAATTCCAAAGCTGGCCTCCTTCCAAGAACACAATTTCAAGAGGATTACTGTACTCACCGTTTTTTTCTGTTTTTGTTTAACAGAAATTTAAAATGTTGTGGGAAAAGCTGAACATTAGGAATAACTAAAGACATGCAAATCCCAATTACAAAAACCTATCAGCTCACACCAGTCAGAATGGACATCAGCAAAAATTCTGCAAAAAATAAATGCTGAAGGCTTTGTGGAGAAGTGCCTACCCTTGGTTCAACGTGGAACATGCTAAGAGCCAGTAATGAAAACACAAAGGAGGTGCCTTGAAAAGATAAGTATTGAGCTACCATTCAATCAAGCATACCCACCCCTTGGCCTATCGCCTGAGAGTATGAGAATCAAAAAGTCACAGGCTGGGCTTCACTGGTGGTGCAGTGGTTGAGAATCTGCCTGCCGATGCAGGGGACACGGGTTCATGCACCCTTCCAGGAAGATCCCACATGCCGCAAAGCGGCCGGTCCCGTAGCTATGGCTGCTGGGCCTGCACGTCCGGAGCCTGTGCTCCGCAAAGGGAGAGGCCACGACAGTGACAGGCCCGCATACCACAAACAAACAAACAAACAAACAAAAAGACACAGGCTGGCAATCCTGCACTCCAGCAATATGTACCATAGCCAACACTTGGAAGCAATGAAAATGTCCATCAACAGAGAAATGCACAAAGAAGAAGTGTTCCATGAACACAATGGAATATGACTCCAATAAAAAAATATAAATTTATTTAAAAAAACAAACATAAGTAAGGGGACATCAGCATTTGGGTGTTTATCCTTTTCACATTGCACACTAATTTATAAGCGAGGAACACCACTGCTAGGAAGGTCTGTTTCCCTAGTTACCAGATTGGCAAAGCAGAAATGCTGCCGCGCTCTCGCCGTTACCTGCAACAGCAGCTTTAAAAGCTGTGCTAAGCGTCACTTCATATGCACCAGTACTGGAGGGCTGTAAATGAAACTTGCCCTCAAAATGTCTTGAGGGAGGTAATGGCCAAAATATTTCAAAATGTCATACGTACTTCAAGAAAACCATTTGAAGAGGTAAGCTGTACTCACAGTTTGAAGAAAAAAAGGACATGCCAGAAAGCTCAATTTCAAGGGATTATGAGACACATGCAAATCCAAGCACAAAGAGGTATCAGCTCACACTAGTCAGAATAAACATCAGCAAAAAATCTATAAAGAATAAATGCTGAAGGTGTTGTGGAGAAGTGCATAAACTCAAATTTAAGTGGGATATGAACTGGTAAGAGCCACTAATGAGAACAGAGTGGAGGTGCCTTTACAAGGAAAACAGTTGGCTACCATATGATCCAGGAGGCTCACTCCTGGGCCTATAACCTAAGAAGACAGAATTGGAAAGACACAGGCAGGCAAATGTGCATTGCCGCAGTTATCACAATAGCCAAGACCTGGAAGCAACCAAAATGTCCATCAACAGACGAGTGGACAAAGATGAACTGGTGCATGTATAGATGGAAAATTAGGCAAGGAAAAAAGAACACAATGCCATGTGCAGCACCGTAGATGAGTCTAGAGGTAATCACGCAACTTGTAGTAAGTCAGAAAGAGTAAGACACATATCGTATGATATCACTTATAGGTGTTACCCAAAAATTGATACCAGTGAAGATATTTCCACAGAGAAGGGCAATCACAGATTCATTAAACAAACTTATGGCTCACCAATGGAAAGGTGTGAGGATTGGTTACATTAGGATATTGGTGTTAACAGACATATACCAACACAAGTGAAATATATAATCACCAAAGACCTACGGAATACCAAGAGAAGACTACCCAACATTCTGTCATAACATACAAGGGAAAAGGATCCCAGGAAGAATAGACATATGTGTATGTGTAAAAGAACCACATCTTGCACACCTAGAAGGAGCCAAACATTGTAATCAAACATGCTGTGATAAAAAATTAAAATTAAATTACAAAAATGAACAAGAAGTAGGGAGACTTAAACTTAAGAGCCTTTTTCCTGGCACATTCCATTCTAAATTACAACCTAGAACACGACTGCCATTGAGGCTTTGTTGCCTTCCTAACCAGATTTGGTAAAGGAGAACTGCTGCCACCTTGTGGCCGTTTCACACAACAGCAGCTTTAATCCAAGCGCTAATGGTCAGTTGCTATTCAAAATAATTGCAGGCGTGTAAATGACACCTGCCCTGAAAACAAATCCTGGGGTCGTATATCAACCAAAAAATTCAAAAGACGTCCACATTTCAAAACGACAGTTTCAAGAGGCATATTTTATGCACATTTGTCTTCTCTTTCCTTTTCTTTCTTTCTTTTGTTAAAAAAACAGGAATGGAAAAAGGCTGAACATCAGGAATTAATAAAGCCATGCAAATCCAGTGTACAAAAACGTTCACCTGACAGCCGTCAGAATGATCATCAGCAAAAAAAAGTCTACAAAGAATAAATGCTGAAGGGGTTTTAGAGAACTGCGTACCCTTTAGCTGCTGGTGGGATGTAACCTGGTAACAGCCAGTAGTGAGAACAGAATGGAGGTGTGTTTAAGAGTAAAAATTGAGCTACCATGTGATCTGGTAGGCCCACTGGCGGGCCTATCACCTGAGTAGACCAGAATCAAAAAGACACAGGCTGACATCCCTGCACTGCAGCAACATGTACCATAGCCAAGACCTGGAAGAAACCAAAATGTCCATCAACAGAAAAATGCACCAAGAAGACGTCGTCCGTGTACACAATGGAATAGTAGCCATGAAAATGCATGGAACAGTGCCGTTGGCACCACCATAGAAGGATTTAGAGATAATCACCCAACTTGAAGTAAGAAAGAAACCAAAAGACAGACATCCTATGACATCACTTATAGGTGTTACCTAAAAACTGATAGCCATGAAATAACTTCCAAGACAAGGACACGCATAGATTCAGAAAACCAAATTATGTTTAACCAAATGGAAAGGTGTAAGGAATGTCTGAATTAGGATATGGGAGTTAACAGACATATACTAATACATATGAAATATATAATCACAAAATACCTATGGAATACGAAGAGAGGTCTACACAGCACTCTATAATAACATACACGGAAAGGATCCAAAGAGGAATAGACAGATACATTGATAGCATGAACCAAAAACTGTACACCAAGGAGAATCTACATTTTTATCAAATTTGCTCTGATACTTAATAAAAATTAAGTTTACAAAACAAAAAAATTTAGGACATATAATCTCCTGGGGGTTTGTGCTGGCACATTCTACTTGAATTTGCAGCTTATTAACACGATTTCCAGGAAAGTTCTGTTGCCCAAAAACCCAGAGTGGGAAATGTAGAAAGGCTGCTGCCTTGTGGCCGTTTCCCACAAGAGCGGCTTTAAACCCACAGCTAATGGTCACTTAACTTTCTCAAGGGCTCAGGGCTGTAAAGGACACCTGCCGTCAAAAAATGTCCTGAGGTATGGAATGGCCAAAGTATTCAAAACTGGCACATTTTTCAAGGAGATAGTAAGGAGGGGTAAGTTTTACTCACTCATTTTCAAAAAAAGAAGAAAATGGATAAAAGCTCAACATCAGGAATTATTAGACTCATGCAAATCTAACCTCCAAACAGGTTTCAAATCACACGTGTCTACTATCATCAGCCAAAGTCTACAAACAATAAATGCTGAAGGGGTTTTAGAGAACTGTGTACCCTTAGCTGCTGGTGAGATGTAAAGTGGTAAGAGCTAATAATGAGAACAGAAAGGAGCTGCATTTACAAGTAAAAATTGAGCCCCCATTCCATTTAGCAGACCCACCGCTGAGCCTCTCACCTGAGAAGTCCAGAGTCGAGAAGGCACAGGCTTCAACAGCTGCACTGCAGAAATTTTCACAGTAGCCAAGACACGGAAGCAACCAAAATGTCCATCACCAGATGAATGGATAAAGAAGTGGTCCATGTACACAATGGAACATTAGCCATGGAAAACAATGAAACACTGCTCTCTGAGGCACCATAGATGAGCCTAGAGATAATCACAGAACATGAGGTAAGTCGGAAAGCAAAAGACATATCCTATGATATCACTTATAGGCGTTATCTAACAACTGACAAAAAACTGAACATATTTCCACAGAGAAAGACACTCACAGACTTAGAAAACAAACTATGCTTATCTAAAAGGAAAGGGGTGGTGGTGAATGGAAACATTAAGATTAGGGTTACCATACGTGTACAAATACCTATTAAATACATATATCAAAAAGACCGACCATATAGCAAGGGTGGTCTATGCAAAACTCTGCAATAATTTACATGGAAATTGGATCTGTACATGAATATATATATATATATATATATATGTATTGTATGAATGAAACAGTTTGTGTACACCTAGGACAAACAATATTCTAATCATTACACCGATTAAAAAAATTAAAACAACGAAGAAGAAGTAATGTGACATAAACTTATGGGGGTTTTTTCCTGGCACATTCCATTGTAATTTACAACCTAGGAACAGGACTTCCAGAAAGGCTCTGCTGCCCTAGTAACCAGATTTGGGAATGGAGAAATGCTGCCGCCTTGTGGCCATTTCCCACAACAGCAGCTTTAACCCCAGTTCTACTGGTTCACTAAATATTCACACTCATTGCAGGCCTGTAAATGACACCTGCCCTCAAAAAACTCCTGGGTTGGAAAATCGACCAATAAATTCCAAAGCTGGCCTCCTTCCAAGAACACAATTTCAAGAGGATTACTGTACTCACCGTTTTTTTCTGTTTTTGTTTAACAGAAATTTAAAATGTTGTGGGAAAAGCTGAACATTAGGAATAACTAAAGACATGCAAATCCCAATTACAAAAACCTATCAGCTCACACCAGTCAGAATGGACATCAGCAAAAATTCTGCAAAAAATAAATGCTGAAGGCTTTGTGGAGAAGTGCCTACCCTTGGTTCAACGTGGAACATGCTAAGAGCCAGTAATGAAAACACAAAGGAGGTGCCTTGAAAAGATAAGTATTGAGCTACCATTCAATCAAGCATACCCACCCCTTGGCCTATCGCCTGAGAGTATGAGAATCAAAAAGTCACAGGCTGGGCTTCACTGGTGGTGCAGTGGTTGAGAATCTGCCTGCCGATGCAGGGGACACGGGTTCATGCACCCTTCCAGGAAGATCCCACATGCCGCAAAGCGGCCGGTCCCGTAGCTATGGCTGCTGGGCCTGCACGTCCGGAGCCTGTGCTCCGCAAAGGGAGAGGCCACGACAGTGACAGGCCCGCATACCACAAACAAACAAACAAACAAACAAAAAGACACAGGCTGGCAATCCTGCACTCCAGCAATATGTACCATAGCCAACACTTGGAAGCAATGAAAATGTCCATCAACAGAGAAATGCACAAAGAAGAAGTGTTCCATGAACACAATGGAATATGACTCCAATAAAAAAATATAAATTTATTTAAAAAAACAAACATAAGTAAGGGGACATCAGCATTTGGGTGTTTATCCTTTTCACATTGCACACTAATTTATAAGCGAGGAACACCACTGCTAGGAAGGTCTGTTTCCCTAGTTACCAGATTGGCAAAGCAGAAATGCTGCCGCGCTCTCGCCGTTACCTGCAACAGCAGCTTTAAAAGCTGTGCTAAGCGTCACTTCATATGCACCAGTACTGGAGGGCTGTAAATGAAACTTGCCCTCAAAATGTCTTGAGGGAGGTAATGGCCAAAATATTTCAAAATGTCATACGTACTTCAAGAAAACCATTTGAAGAGGTAAGCTGTACTCACAGTTTGAAGAAAAAAAGGACATGCCAGAAAGCTCAATTTCAAGGGATTATGAGACACATGCAAATCCAAGCACAAAGAGGTATCAGCTCACACTAGTCAGAATAAACATCAGCAAAAAATCTATAAAGAATAAATGCTGAAGGTGTTGTGGAGAAGTGCATAAACTCAAATTTAAGTGGGATATGAACTGGTAAGAGCCACTAATGAGAACAGAGTGGAGGTGCCTTTACAAGGAAAACAGTTGGCTACCATATGATCCAGGAGGCTCACTCCTGGGCCTATAACCTAAGAAGACAGAATTGGAAAGACACAGGCAGGCAAATGTGCATTGCCGCAGTTATCACAATAGCCAAGACCTGGAAGCAACCAAAATGTCCATCAACAGACGAGTGGACAAAGATGAACTGGTGCATGTATAGATGGAAAATTAGGCAAGGAAAAAAGAACACAATGCCATGTGCAGCACCGTAGATGAGTCTAGAGGTAATCACGCAACTTGTAGTAAGTCAGAAAGAGTAAGACACATATCGTATGATATCACTTATAGGTGTTACCCAAAAATTGATACCAGTGAAGATATTTCCACAGAGAAGGGCAATCACAGATTCATTAAACAAACTTATGGCTCACCAATGGAAAGGTGTGAGGATTGGTTACATTAGGATATTGGTGTTAACAGACATATACCAACACAAGTGAAATATATAATCACCAAAGACCTACGGAATACCAAGAGAAGACTACCCAACATTCTGTCATAACATACAAGGGAAAAGGATCCCAGGAAGAATAGACATATGTGTATGTGTAAAAGAACCACATCTTGCACACCTAGAAGGAGCCAAACATTGTAATCAAACATGCTGTGATAAAAAATTAAAATTAAATTACAAAAATGAACAAGAAGTAGGGAGACTTAAACTTAAGAGCCTTTTTCCTGGCACATTCCATTCTAAATTACAACCTAGAACACGACTGCCATTGAGGCTTTGTTGCCTTCCTAACCAGATTTGGTAAAGGAGAACTGCTGCCACCTTGTGGCCGTTTCACACAACAGCAGCTTTAATCCAAGCGCTAATGGTCAGTTGCTATTCAAAATAATTGCAGGCGTGTAAATGACACCTGCCCTGAAAACAAATCCTGGGGTCGTATATCAACCAAAAAATTCAAAAGACGTCCACATTTCAAAACGACAGTTTCAAGAGGCATATTTTATGCACATTTGTCTTCTCTTTCCTTTTCTTTCTTTCTTTTGTTAAAAAAACAGGAATGGAAAAAGGCTGAACATCAGGAATTAATAAAGCCATGCAAATCCAGTGTACAAAAACGTTCACCTGACAGCCGTCAGAATGATCATCAGCAAAAAAAAGTCTACAAAGAATAAATGCTGAAGGGGTTTTAGAGAACTGCGTACCCTTTAGCTGCTGGTGGGATGTAACCTGGTAACAGCCAGTAGTGAGAACAGAATGGAGGTGTGTTTAAGAGTAAAAATTGAGCTACCATGTGATCTGGTAGGCCCACTGGCGGGCCTATCACCTGAGTAGACCAGAATCAAAAAGACACAGGCTGACATCCCTGCACTGCAGCAACATGTACCATAGCCAAGACCTGGAAGAAACCAAAATGTCCATCAACAGAAAAATGCACCAAGAAGACGTCGTCCGTGTACACAATGGAATAGTAGCCATGAAAATGCATGGAACAGTGCCGTTGGCACCACCATAGAAGGATTTAGAGATAATCACCCAACTTGAAGTAAGAAAGAAACCAAAAGACAGACATCCTATGACATCACTTATAGGTGTTACCTAAAAACTGATAGCCATGAAATAACTTCCAAGACAAGGACACGCATAGATTCAGAAAACCAAATTATGTTTAACCAAATGGAAAGGTGTAAGGAATGTCTGAATTAGGATATGGGAGTTAACAGACATATACTAATACATATGAAATATATAATCACAAAATACCTATGGAATACGAAGAGAGGTCTACACAGCACTCTATAATAACATACACGGAAAGGATCCAAAGAGGAATAGACAGATACATTGATAGCATGAACCAAAAACTGTACACCAAGGAGAATCTACATTTTTATCAAATTTGCTCTGATACTTAATAAAAATTAAGTTTACAAAACAAAAAAATTTAGGACATATAATCTCCTGGGGGTTTGTGCTGGCACATTCTACTTGAATTTGCAGCTTATTAACACGATTTCCAGGAAAGTTCTGTTGCCCAAAAACCCAGAGTGGGAAATGTAGAAAGGCTGCTGCCTTGTGGCCGTTTCCCACAAGAGCGGCTTTAAACCCACAGCTAATGGTCACTTAACTTTCTCAAGGGCTCAGGGCTGTAAAGGACACCTGCCGTCAAAAAATGTCCTGAGGTATGGAATGGCCAAAGTATTCAAAACTGGCACATTTTTCAAGGAGATAGTAAGGAGGGGTAAGTTTTACTCACTCATTTTCAAAAAAAGAAGAAAATGGATAAAAGCTCAACATCAGGAATTATTAGACTCATGCAAATCTAACCTCCAAACAGGTTTCAAATCACACGTGTCTACTATCATCAGCCAAAGTCTACAAACAATAAATGCTGAAGGGGTTTTAGAGAACTGTGTACCCTTAGCTGCTGGTGAGATGTAAAGTGGTAAGAGCTAATAATGAGAACAGAAAGGAGCTGCATTTACAAGTAAAAATTGAGCCCCCATTCCATTTAGCAGACCCACCGCTGAGCCTCTCACCTGAGAAGTCCAGAGTCGAGAAGGCACAGGCTTCAACAGCTGCACTGCAGAAATTTTCACAGTAGCCAAGACACGGAAGCAACCAAAATGTCCATCACCAGATGAATGGATAAAGAAGTGGTCCATGTACACAATGGAACATTAGCCATGGAAAACAATGAAACACTGCTCTCTGAGGCACCATAGATGAGCCTAGAGATAATCACAGAACATGAGGTAAGTCGGAAAGCAAAAGACATATCCTATGATATCACTTATAGGCGTTATCTAACAACTGACAAAAAACTGAACATATTTCCACAGAGAAAGACACTCACAGACTTAGAAAACAAACTATGCTTATCTAAAAGGAAAGGGGTGGTGGTGAATGGAAACATTAAGATTAGGGTTACCATACGTGTACAAATACCTATTAAATACATATATCAAAAAGACCGACCATATAGCAAGGGTGGTCTATGCAAAACTCTGCAATAATTTACATGGAAATTGGATCTGTACATGAATATATATATATATATATATATATGTATTGTATGAATGAAACAGTTTGTGTACACCTAGGACAAACAATATTCTAATCATTACACCGATTAAAAAAATTAAAACAACGAAGAAGAAGTAATGTGACATAAACTTATGGGGGTTTTTTCCTGGCACATTCCATTGTAATTTACAACCTAGGAACAGGACTTCCAGAAAGGCTCTGCTGCCCTAGTAACCAGATTTGGGAATGGAGAAATGCTGCCGCCTTGTGGCCATTTCCCACAACAGCAGCTTTAACCCCAGTTCTACTGGTTCACTAAATATTCACACTCATTGCAGGCCTGTAAATGACACCTGCCCTCAAAAAACTCCTGGGTTGGAAAATCGACCAATAAATTCCAAAGCTGGCCTCCTTCCAAGAACACAATTTCAAGAGGATTACTGTACTCACCGTTTTTTTCTGTTTTTGTTTAACAGAAATTTAAAATGTTGTGGGAAAAGCTGAACATTAGGAATAACTAAAGACATGCAAATCCCAATTACAAAAACCTATCAGCTCACACCAGTCAGAATGGACATCAGCAAAAATTCTGCAAAAAATAAATGCTGAAGGCTTTGTGGAGAAGTGCCTACCCTTGGTTCAACGTGGAACATGCTAAGAGCCAGTAATGAAAACACAAAGGAGGTGCCTTGAAAAGATAAGTATTGAGCTACCATTCAATCAAGCATACCCACCCCTTGGCCTATCGCCTGAGAGTATGAGAATCAAAAAGTCACAGGCTGGGCTTCACTGGTGGTGCAGTGGTTGAGAATCTGCCTGCCGATGCAGGGGACACGGGTTCATGCACCCTTCCAGGAAGATCCCACATGCCGCAAAGCGGCTGGTCCCGTAGCTATGGCTGCTGGGCCTGCACGTCCGGAGCCTGTGCTCCGCAAAGGGAGAGGCCACGACAGTGACAGGCCCGCATACCACAAACAAACAAACAAACAAACAAAAAGACACAGGCTGGCAATCCTGCACTCCAGCAATATGTACCATAGCCAACACTTGGAAGCAATGAAAATGTCCATCAACAGAGAAATGCACAAAGAAGAAGTGTTCCATGAACACAATGGAATATGACTCCAATAAAAAAATATAAATTTATTTAAAAAAACAAACATAAGTAAGGGGACATCAGCATTTGGGTGTTTATCCTTTTCACATTGCACACTAATTTATAAGCGAGGAACACCACTGCTAGGAAGGTCTGTTTCCCTAGTTACCAGATTGGCAAAGCAGAAATGCTGCCGCGCTCTCGCCGTTACCTGCAACAGCAGCTTTAAAAGCTGTGCTAAGCGTCACTTCATATGCACCAGTACTGGAGGGCTGTAAATGAAACTTGCCCTCAAAATGTCTTGAGGGAGGTAATGGCCAAAATATTTCAAAATGTCATACGTACTTCAAGAAAACCATTTGAAGAGGTAAGCTGTACTCACAGTTTGAAGAAAAAAAGGACATGCCAGAAAGCTCAGTTTCAAGGGATTATGAGACACATGCAAATCCAAGCACAAAGAGGTATCAGCTCACACTAGTCAGAATAAACATCAGCAAAAAATCTATAAAGAATAAATGCTGAAGGTGTTGTGGAGAAGTGCATAAACTCAAATTTAAGTGGGATATGAACTGGTAAGAGCCACTAATGAGAACAGAGTGGAGGTGCCTTTACAAGGAAAACAGTTGGCTACCATATGATCCAGGAGGCTCACTCCTGGGCCTATAACCTAAGAAGACAGAATTGGAAAGACACAGGCAGGCAAATGTGCATTGCCGCAGTTATCACAATAGCCAAGACCTGGAAGCAACCAAAATGTCCATCAACAGACGAGTGGACAAAGATGAACTGGTGCATGTATAGATGGAAAATTAGGCAAGGAAAAAAGAACACAATGCCATGTGCAGCACCGTAGATGAGTCTAGAGGTAATCACGCAACTTGTAGTAAGTCAGAAAGAGTAAGACACATATCGTATGATATCACTTATAGGTGTTACCCAAAAATTGATACCAGTGAAGATATTTCCACAGAGAAGGGCAATCACAGATTCATTAAACAAACTTATGGCTCACCAATGGAAAGGTGTGAGGATTGGTTACATTAGGATATTGGTGTTAACAGACATATACCAACACAAGTGAAATATATAATCACCAAAGACCTACGGAATACCAAGAGAAGACTACCCAACATTCTGTCATAACATACAAGGGAAAAGGATCCCAGGAAGAATAGACATATGTGTATGTGTAAAAGAACCACATCTTGCACACCTAGAAGGAGCCAAACATTGTAATCAAACATGCTGTGATAAAAAATTAAAATTAAATTACAAAAATGAACAAGAAGTAGGGAGACTTAAACTTAAGAGCCTTTTTCCTGGCACATTCCATTCTAAATTACAACCTAGAACACGACTGCCATTGAGGCTTTGTTGCCTTCCTAACCAGATTTGGTAAAGAAGAACTGCTGCCACCTTGTGGCCGTTTCACACAACAGCAGCTTTAATCCAAGCGCTAATGGTCAGTTGATATTCAAAATAATTGCAGGCCTGTAAATGACACCTGCCCTGAAAACAAATCCTGGGGTCGTATATCAACCAAAAAATTCAAAAGACGTCCACATTTCAAAACGACAGTTTCAAGAGGCATATTTTATGCACATTTGTCTTCTCTTTCCTTTTCTTTCTTTCTTTTGTTAAAAAAACAGGAATGGAAAAAGGCTGAACATCAGGAATTAATAAAGCCATGCAAATCCAGTGTACAAAAACGTTCACCTGACAGCCGTCAGAATGATCATCAGCAAAAAAAAGTCTACAAAGAATAAATGCTGAAGGGGTTTTAGAGAACTGCGTACCCTTTAGCTGCTGGTGGGATGTAACCTGGTAACAGCCAGTAGTGAGAACAGAATGGAGGTGTGTTTAAGAGTAAAAATTGAGCTACCATGTGATCTGGTAGGCCCACTGGCGGGCCTATCACCTGAGTAGACCAGAATCAAAAAGACACAGGCTGACATCCCTGCACTGCAGCAACATGTACCATAGCCAAGACCTGGAAGAAACCAAAATGTCCATCAACAGAAAAATGCACCAAGAAGACGTCGTCCGTGTACACAATGGAATAGTAGCCATGAAAATGCATGGAACAGTGCCGTTGGCACCACCATAGAAGGATTTAGAGATAATCACCCAACTTGAAGTAAGAAAGAAACCAAAAGACAGACATCCTATGACATCACTTATAGGTGTTACCTAAAAACTGATAGCCATGAAATAACTTCCAAGACAAGGACACGCATAGATTCAGAAAACCAAATTATGTTTAACCAAATGGAAAGGTGTAAGGAATGTCTGAATTAGGATATGGGAGTTAACAGACATATACTAATACATATGAAATATATAATCACAAAATACCTATGGAATACGAAGAGAGGTCTACACAGCACTCTATAATAACATACACGGAAAGGATCCAAAGAGGAATAGACAGATACATTGATAGCATGAACCAAAAACTGTACACCAAGGAGAATCTACATTTTTATCAAATTTGCTCTGATACTTAATAAAAATTAAGTTTACAAAACAAAAAAATTTAGGACATATAATCTCCTGGGGGTTTGTGCTGGCACATTCTACTTGAATTTGCAGCTTATTAACACGATTTCCAGGAAAGTTCTGTTGCCCAAAAACCCAGAGTGGGAAATGTAGAAAGGCTGCTGCCTTGTGGCCGTTTCCCACAAGAGCGGCTTTAAACCCACAGCTAATGGTCACTTAACTTTCTCAAGGGCTCAGGGCTGTAAAGGACACCTGCCGTCAAAAAATGTCCTGAGGTATGGAATGGCCAAAGTATTCAAAACTGGCACATTTTTCAAGGAGATAGTAAGGAGGGGTAAGTTTTACTCACTCATTTTCAAAAAAAGAAGAAAATGGATAAAAGCTCAACATCAGGAATTATTAGACTCATGCAAATCTAACCTCCAAACAGGTTTCAAATCACACGTGTCTACTATCATCAGCCAAAGTCTACAAACAATAAATGCTGAAGGGGTTTTAGAGAACTGTGTACCCTTAGCTGCTGGTGAGATGTAAAGTGGTAAGAGCTAATAATGAGAACAGAAAGGAGCTGCATTTACAAGTAAAAATTGAGCCCCCATTCCATTTAGCAGACCCACCGCTGAGCCTCTCACCTGAGAAGTCCAGAGTCGAGAAGGCACAGGCTTCAACAGCTGCACTGCAGAAATTTTCACAGTAGCCAAGACACGGAAGCAACCAAAATGTCCATCACCAGATGAATGGATAAAGAAGTGGTCCATGTACACAATGGAACATTAGCCATGGAAAACAATGAAACACTGCTCTCTGAGGCACCATAGATGAGCCTAGAGATAATCACAGAACATGAGGTAAGTCGGAAAGCAAAAGACATATCCTATGATATCACTTATAGGCGTTATCTAACAACTGACAAAAAACTGAACATATTTCCACAGAGAAAGACACTCACAGACTTAGAAAACAAACTATGCTTATCTAAAAGGAAAGGGGTGGTGGTGAATGGAAACATTAAGATTAGGGTTACCATACGTGTACAAATACCTATTAAATACATATATCAAAAAGACCGACCATATAGCAAGGGTGGTCTATGCAAAACTCTGCAATAATTTACATGGAAATTGGATCTGTACATGAATATATATATATATATATATATATATATATATATATATATATATATGTATTGTATGAATGAAACAGTTTGTGTACACCTAGGACAAACAATATTCTAATCATTACACCGATTAAAAAAAATTAAAACAACGAAGAAGTAATGTGACATAAACTTATGGGGGTTTTTTCCTGGCACATTCCATTGTAATTTACAACCTAGGAACAGGACTTCCAGAAAGGCTCTGCTGCCCTAGTAACCAGATTTGGGAATGGAGAAATGCTGCCGCCTTGTGGCCATTTCCCACAACAGCAGCTTTAACCCCAGTTCTACTGGTTCACTAAATATTCACACTCATTGCAGGCCTGTAAATGACACCTGCCCTCAAAAAAATCCTGGGTTCGAAAATCGACCAAAAAATTCCAAAGCTGGCCTCCTTCCAAGAACACAATTTCAAGAGGATTACTGTACTCACCGTTTTTTTCTGTTTTTGTTTAACAGAAATTTAAAATGTTGTGGGAAAAGCTGAACATTAGGAATAACTAAAGACATGCAAATCCCAATTACAAAAACCTATCAGCTCACACCAGTCAGAATGGACATCAGCAAAAATTCTGCAAAAAATAAATGCTGAAGGCTTTGTGGAGAAGTGCCTACCCTTGGTTCAACGTGGAACATGCTAAGAGCCAGTAATGAAAACACAAAGGAGGTGCCTTGAAAAGATAAGTATTGAGCTACCATTCAATCAAGCATACCCACCCCTTGGCCTATCGCCTGAGAGTATGAGAATCAAAAAGTCACAGGCTGGGCTTCACTGGTGGTGCAGTGGTTGAGAATCTGCCTGCCGATGCAGGGGACACGGGTTCATGCACCCTTCCAGGAAGATCCCACATGCCGCAAAGCGGCCGGTCCCGTAGCTATGGCTGCTGGGCCTGCACGTCCGGAGCCTGTGCTCCGCAAAGGGAGAGGCCACGACAGTGACAGGCCCGCATACCACAAACAAACAAACAAACAAACAAAAAGACACAGGCTGGCAATCCTGCACTCCAGCAATATGTACCATAGCCAACACTTGGAAGCAATGAAAATGTCCATCAACAGAGAAATGCACAAAGAAGAAGTGTTCCATGAACACAATGGAATATGACTCCAATAAAAAAATATAAATTTATTTAAAAAAACAAACATAAGTAAGGGGACATCAGCATTTGGGTGTTTATCCTTTTCACATTGCACACTAATTTATAAGCGAGGAACACCACTGCTAGGAAGGTCTGTTTCCCTAGTTACCAGATTGGCAAAGCAGAAATGCTGCCGCGCTCTCGCCGTTACCTGCAACAGCAGCTTTAAAAGCTGTGCTAAGCATCACTTCATATGCACCAGTACTGGAGGGCTGTAAATGAAACTTGCCCTCAAAATGTCTTGAGGGAGGTAATGGCCAAAATATTTCAAAATGTCATACGTACTTCAAGAAAACCATTTGAAGAGGTAAGCTGTACTCACAGTTTGAAGAAAAAAAGGACATGCCAGAAAGCTCAATTTCAAGGGATTATGAGACACATGCAAATCCAAGCACAAAGAGGTATCAGCTCACACTAGTCAGAATAAACATCAGCAAAAAATCTATAAAGAATAAATGCTGAAGGTGTTGTGGAGAAGTGCATAAACTCAAATTTAAGTGGGATATGAACTGGTAAGAGCCACTAATGAGAACAGAGTGGAGGTGCCTTTACAAGGAAAACAGTTGGCTACCATATGATCCAGGAGGCTCACTCCTGGGCCTATAACCTAAGAAGACAGAATTGGAAAGACACAGGCAGGCAAATGTGCATTGCCGCAGTTATCACAATAGCCAAGACCTGGAAGCAACCAAAATGTCCATCAACAGACGAGTGGACAAAGATGAACTGGTGCATGTATAGATGGAAAATTAGGCAAGGAAAAAAGAACACAATGCCATGTGCAGCACCGTAGATGAGTCTAGAGGTAATCACGCAACTTGTAGTAAGTCAGAAAGAGTAAGACACATATCGTATGATATCACTTATAGGTGTTACCCAAAAATTGATACCAGTGAAGATATTTCCACAGAGAAGGGCAATCACAGATTCATTAAACAAACTTATGGCTCACCAATGGAAAGGTGTGAGGATTGGTTACATTAGGATATTGGTGTTAACAGACATATACCAACACAAGTGAAATATATAATCACCAAAGACCTACGGAATACCAAGAGAAGACTACCCAACATTCTGTCATAACATACAAGGGAAAAGGATCCCAGGAAGAATAGACATATGTGTATGTGTAAAAGAACCACATCTTGCACACCTAGAAGGAGCCAAACATTGTAATCAAACATGCTGTGATAAAAAATTAAAATTAAATTACAAAAATGAACAAGAAGTAGGGAGACTTAAACTTAAGAGCCTTTTTCCTGGCACATTCCATTCTAAATTACAACCTAGAACACGACTGCCATTGAGGCTTTGTTGCCTTCCTAACCAGATTTGGTAAAGAAGAACTGCTGCCACCTTGTGGCCGTTTCACACAACAGCAGCTTTAATCCAAGCGCTAATGGTCAGTTGATATTCAAAATAATTGCAGGCCTGTAAATGACACCTGCCCTGAAAACAAATCCTGGGGTCGTATATCAACCAAAAAATTCAAAAGACGTCCACATTTCAAAACGACAGTTTCAAGAGGCATATTTTATGCACATTTGTCTTCTCTTTCCTTTTCTTTCTTTCTTTTGTTAAAAAAACAGGAATGGAAAAAGGCTGAACATCAGGAATTAATAAAGCCATGCAAATCCAGTGTACAAAAACGTTCACCTGACAGCCGTCAGAATGATCATCAGCAAAAAAAAGTCTACAAAGAATAAATGCTGAAGGGGTTTTAGAGAACTGCGTACCCTTTAGCTGCTGGTGGGATGTAACCTGGTAACAGCCAGTAGTGAGAACAGAATGGAGGTGTGTTTAAGAGTAAAAATTGAGCTACCATGTGATCTGGTAGGCCCACTGGCGGGCCTATCACCTGAGTAGACCAGAATCAAAAAGACACAGGCTGACATCCCTGCACTGCAGCAACATGTACCATAGCCAAGACCTGGAAGAAATCAAAATGTCCATCAACAGAAAAATGCACCAAGAAGACGTCGTCCATGTACACAATGGAATAGTAGCCATGAAAATGCATGGAACAGTGCCGTTGGCACCACCATAGAAGGATTTAGAGATAATCACCCAACTTGAAGTAAGAAAGAAACCAAAAGACAGACATCCTATGACATCACTTATAGGTGTTACCTAAAAACTGATAGCCATGAAATAACTTCCAAGACAAGGACACGCATAGATTCAGAAAACCAAATTATGTTTAACCAAATGGAAAGGTGTAAGGAATGTCTGAATTAGGATATGGGAGTTAACAGACATATACTAATACATATGAAATATATAATCACAAAATACCTATGGAATACGAAGAGAGGTCTACACAGCACTCTATAATAACATACACGGAAAGGATCCAAAGAGGAATAGACAGATACATTGATAGCATGAACCAAAAACTGTACACCAAGGAGAATCTACATTTTTATCAAATTTGCTCTGATACTTAATAAAAATTAAGTTTACAAAACAAAAAAATTTAGGACATATAATCTCCTGGGGGTTTGTGCTGGCACATTCTACTTGAATTTGCAGCTTATTAACACGATTTCCAGGAAAGTTCTGTTGCCCAAAAACCCAGAGTGGGAAATGTAGAAAGGCTGCTGCCTTGTGGCCGTTTCCCACAAGAGCGGCTTTAAACCCACAGCTAATGGTCACTTAACTTTCTCAAGGGCTCAGGGCTGTAAAGGACACCTGCCGTCAAAAAATGTCCTGAGGTATGGAATGGCCAAAGTATTCAAAACTGGCACATTTTTCAAGGAGATAGTAAGGAGGGGTAAGTTTTACTCACTCATTTTCAAAAAAAGAAGAAAATGGATAAAAGCTCAACATCAGGAATTATTAGACTCATGCAAATCTAACCTCCAAACAGGTTTCAAATCACACGTGTCTACTATCATCAGCCAAAGTCTACAAACAATAAATGCTGAAGGGGTTTTAGAGAACTGTGTACCCTTAGCTGCTGGTGAGATGTAAAGTGGTAAGAGCTAATAATGAGAACAGAAAGGAGCTGCATTTACAAGTAAAAATTGAGCCCCCATTCCATTTAGCAGACCCACCGCTGAGCCTCTCACCTGAGAAGTCCAGAGTCGAGAAGGCACAGGCTTCAACAGCTGCACTGCAGAAATTTTCACAGTAGCCAAGACACGGAAGCAACCAAAATGTCCATCACCAGATGAATGGATAAAGAAGTGGTCCATGTACACAATGGAACATTAGCCATGGAAAACAATGAAACACTGCTCTCTGAGGCACCATAGATGAGCCTAGAGATAATCACAGAACATGAGGTAAGTCGGAAAGCAAAAGACATATCCTATGATATCACTTATAGGCGTTATCTAACAACTGACAAAAAACTGAACATATTTCCACAGAGAAAGACACTCACAGACTTAGAAAACAAACTATGCTTATCTAAAAGGAAAGGGGTGGTGGTGAATGGAAACATTAAGATTAGGGTTACCATACGTGTACAAATACCTATTAAATACATATATCAAAAAGACCGACCATATAGCAAGGGTGGTCTATGCAAAACTCTGCAATAATTTACATGGAAATTGGATCTGTACATGTATATATATATATATATATATATATATGTATTGTATGAATGAAACAGTTTGTGTACACCTAGGACAAACAATATTCTAATCATTACACCGATTAAAAAAATTAAAACAACGAAGAAGAAGTAATGTGACATAAACTTATGGGGGTTTTTTCCTGGCACATTCCATTGTAATTTACAACCTAGGAACAGGACTTCCAGAAAGGCTCTGCTGCCCTAGTAACCAGATTTGGGAATGGAGAAATGCTGCCGCCTTGTGGCCATTTCCCACAACAGCAGCTTTAACCCCAGTTCTACTGGTTCACTAAATATTCACACTCATTGCAGGCCTGTAAATGACACCTGCCCTCAAAAAACTCCTGGGTTGGAAAATCGACCAATAAATTCCAAAGCTGGCCTCCTTCCAAGAACACAATTTCAAGAGGATTACTGTACTCACCGTTTTTTTCTGTTTTTGTTTAACAGAAATTTAAAATGTTGTGGGAAAAGCTGAACATTAGGAATAACTAAAGACATGCAAATCCCAATTACAAAAACCTATCAGCTCACACCAGTCAGAATGGACATCAGCAAAAATTCTGCAAAAAATAAATGCTGAAGGCTTTGTGGAGAAGTGCCTACCCTTGGTTCAACGTGGAACATGCTAAGAGCCAGTAATGAAAACACAAAGGAGGTGCCTTGAAAAGATAAGTATTGAGCTACCATTCAATCAAGCATACCCACCCCTTGGCCTATCGCCTGAGAGTATGAGAATCAAAAAGTCACAGGCTGGGCTTCACTGGTGGTGCAGTGGTTGAGAATCTGCCTGCCGATGCAGGGGACACGGGTTCATGCACCCTTCCAGGAAGATCCCACATGCCGCAAAGCGGCTGGTCCCGTAGCTATGGCTGCTGGGCCTGCACGTCCGGAGCCTGTGCTCCGCAAAGGGAGAGGCCACGACAGTGACAGGCCCGCATACCACAAACAAACAAACAAACAAACAAAAAGACACAGGCTGGCAATCCTGCACTCCAGCAATATGTACCATAGCCAACACTTGGAAGCAATGAAAATGTCCATCAACAGAGAAATGCACAAAGAAGAAGTGTTCCATGAACACAATGGAATATGACTCCAATAAAAAAATATAAATTTATTTAAAAAAACAAACATAAGTAAGGGGACATCAGCATTTGGGTGTTTATCCTTTTCACATTGCACACTAATTTATAAGCGAGGAACACCACTGCTAGGAAGGTCTGTTTCCCTAGTTACCAGATTGGCAAAGCAGAAATGCTGCCGCGCTCTCGCCGTTACCTGCAACAGCAGCTTTAAAAGCTGTGCTAAGCGTCACTTCATATGCACCAGTACTGGAGGGCTGTAAATGAAACTTGCCCTCAAAATGTCTTGAGGGAGGTAATGGCCAAAATATTTCAAAATGTCATACGTACTTCAAGAAAACCATTTGAAGAGGTAAGCTGTACTCACAGTTTGAAGAAAAAAAGGACATGCCAGAAAGCTCAATTTCAAGGGATTATGAGACACATGCAAATCCAAGCACAAAGAGGTATCAGCTCACACTAGTCAGAATAAACATCAGCAAAAAATCTATAAAGAATAAATGCTGAAGGTGTTGTGGAGAAGTGCATAAACTCAAATTTAAGTGGGATATGAACTGGTAAGAGCCACTAATGAGAACAGAGTGGAGGTGCCTTTACAAGGAAAACAGTTGGCTACCATATGATCCAGGAGGCTCACTCCTGGGCCTATAACCTAAGAAGACAGAATTGGAAAGACACAGGCAGGCAAATGTGCATTGCCGCAGTTATCACAATAGCCAAGACCTGGAAGCAACCAAAATGTCCATCAACAGACGAGTGGACAAAGATGAACTGGTGCATGTATAGATGGAAAATTAGGCAAGGAAAAAAGAACACAATGCCATGTGCAGCACCGTAGATGAGTCTAGAGGTAATCACGCAACTTGTAGTAAGTCAGAAAGAGTAAGACACATATCGTATGATATCACTTATAGGTGTTACCCAAAAATTGATACCAGTGAAGATATTTCCACAGAGAAGGGCAATCACAGATTCATTAAACAAACTTATGGCTCACCAATGGAAAGGTGTGAGGATTGGTTACATTAGGATATTGGTGTTAACAGACATATACCAACACAAGTGAAATATATAATCACCAAAGACCTACGGAATACCAAGAGAAGACTACCCAACATTCTGTCATAACATACAAGGGAAAAGGATCCCAGGAAGAATAGACATATGTGTATGTGTAAAAGAACCACATCTTGCACACCTAGAAGGAGCCAAACATTGTAATCAAACATGCTGTGATAAAAAATTAAAATTAAATTACAAAAATGAACAAGAAGTAGGGAGACTTAAACTTAAGAGCCTTTTTCCTGGCACATTCCATTCTAAATTACAACCTAGAACACGACTGCCATTGAGGCTTTGTTGCCTTCCTAACCAGATTTGGTAAAGAAGAACTGCTGCCACCTTGTGGCCGTTTCACACAACAGCAGCTTTAATCCAAGCGCTAATGGTCAGTTGATATTCAAAATAATTGCAGGCCTATAAATGACACCTGCCCTGAAAACAAATCCTGGGGTCGTATATCAACCAAAAAATTCAAAAGACGTCCACATTTCAAAACGACAGTTTCAAGAGGCATATTTTATGCACATTTGTCTTCTCTTTCCTTTTCTTTCTTTCTTTTGTTAAAAAAATAGGAATGGAAAAAGGCTGAACATCAGGAATTAATAAAGCCATGCAAATCCAGTGTACAAAAACGTTCACCTGACAGCCGTCAGAATGATCATCAGCAAAAAAAAGTCTACAAAGAATAAATGCTGAAGGGGTTTTAGAGAACTGCGTACCCTTTAGCTGCTGGTGGGATGTAACCTGGTAACAGCCAGTAGTGAGAACAGAATGGAGGTGTGTTTAAGAGTAAAAATTGAGCTACCATGTGATCTGGTAGGCCCACTGGCGGGCCTATCACCTGAGTAGACCAGAATCAAAAAGACACAGGCTGACATCCCTGCACTGCAGCAACATGTACCATAGCCAAGACCTGGAAGAAACCAAAATGTCCATCAACAGAAAAATGCACCAAGAAGACGTCGTCCATGTACACAATGGAATAGTAGCCATGAAAATGCATGGAACAGTGCCGTTGGCACCACCATAGAAGGATTTAGAGATAATCACCCAACTTGAAGTAAGAAAGAAACCAAAAGACAGACATCCTATGACATCACTTATAGGTGTTACCTAAAAACTGATAGCCATGAAATAACTTCCAAGACAAGGACACGCATAGATTCAGAAAACCAAATTATGTTTAACCAAATGGAAAGGTGTAAGGAATGTCTGAATTAGGATATGGGAGTTAACAGACATATACTAATACATATGAAATATATAATCACAAAATACCTATGGAATACGAAGAGAGGTCTACACAGCACTCTATAATAACATACACGGAAAGGATCCAAAGAGGAATAGACAGATACATTGATAGCATGAACCAAAAACTGTACACCAAGGAGAATCTACATTTTTATCAAATTTGCTCTGATACTTAATAAAAATTAAGTTTACAAAACAAAAAAATTTAGGACATATAATCTCCTGGGGGTTTGTGCTGGCACATTCTACTTGAATTTGCAGCTTATTAACACGATTTCCAGGAAAGTTCTGTTGCCCAAAAACCCAGAGTGGGAAATGTAGAAAGGCTGCTGCCTTGTGGCCGTTTCCCACAAGAGCGGCTTTAAACCCACAGCTAATGGTCACTTAACTTTCTCAAGGGCTCAGGGCTGTAAAGGACACCTGCCGTCAAAAAATGTCCTGAGGTATGGAATGGCCAAAGTATTCAAAACTGGCACATTTTTCAAGGAGATAGTAAGGAGGGGTAAGTTTTACTCACTCATTTTCAAAAAAAGAAGAAAATGGATAAAAGCTCAACATCAGGAATTATTAGACTCATGCAAATCTAACCTCCAAACAGGTTTCAAATCACACGTGTCTACTATCATCAGCCAAAGTCTACAAACAATAAATGCTGAAAGGGTTTTAGAGAACTGTGTACCCTTAGCTGCTGGTGAGATGTAAAGTGGTAAGAGCTAATAATGAGAACAGAAAGGAGCTGCATTTACAAGTAAAAATTGAGCCCCCATTCCATTTAGCAGACCCACCGCTGAGCCTCTCACCTGAGAAGTCCAGAGTCGAGAAGGCACAGGCTTCAACAGCTGCACTGCAGAAATTTTCACAGTAGCCAAGACACGGAAGCAACCAAAATGTCCATCACCAGATGAATGGATAAAGAAGTGGTCCATGTACACAATGGAACATTAGCCATGGAAAACAATGAAACACTGCTCTCTGAGGCACCATAGATGAGCCTAGAGATAATCACAGAACATGAGGTAAGTCGGAAAGCAAAAGACATATCCTATGATATCACTTATAGGCGTTATCTAACAACTGACAAAAAACTGAACATATTTCCACAGAGAAAGACACTCACAGACTTAGAAAACAAACTATGCTTATCTAAAAGGAAAGGGGTGGTGGTGAATGGAAACATTAAGATTAGGGTTACCATACGTGTACAAATACCTATTAAATACATATATCAAAAAGACCGACCATATAGCAAGGGTGGTCTATGCAAAACTCTGCAATAATTTACATGGAAATTGGATCTGTACATGAATATATATATATATATATATATATATATATATATATATGTATTGTATGAATGAAACAGTTTGTGTACACCTAGGACAAACAATATTCTAATCATTACACCGATTAAAAAAATTAAAACAATGAAGAAGAAGTAATGTGACATAAACTTATGGGGGTTTTTTCCTGGCACATTCCATTGTAATTTACAACCTAGGAACAGGACTTCCAGAAAGGCTCTGCTGCCCTAGTAACCAGATTTGGGAATGGAGAAATGCTGCCGCCTTGTGGCCATTTCCCACAACAGCAGCTTTAACCCCAGTTCTACTGGTTCACTAAATATTCACACTCATTGCAGGCCTGTAAATGACACCTGCCCTCAAAAAACTCCTGGGTTCGAAAATCGACCAAAAAATTCCAAAGCTGGCCTCCTTCCAAGAACACAATTTCAAGAGGATTACTGTACTCACCGTTTTTTTCTGTTTTTGTTTAACAGAAATTTAAAATGTTGTGGGAAAAGCTGAACATTAGGAATAACTAAAGACATGCAAATCCCAATTACAAAAACCTATCAGCTCACACCAGTCAGAATGGACATCAGCAAAAATTCTGCAAAAAATAAATGCTGAAGGCTTTGTGGAGAAGTGCCTACCCTTGGTTCAACGTGGAACATGCTAAGAGCCAGTAATGAAAACACAAAGGAGGTGCCTTGAAAAGATAAGTATTGAGCTACCATTCAATCAAGCATACCCACCCCTTGGCCTATCACCTGAGAGTATGAGAATCAAAAAGTCACAGGCTGGGCTTCACTGGTGGTGCAGTGGTTGAGAATCTGCCTGCCGATGCAGGGGACACGGGTTCATGCACCCTTCCAGGAAGATCCCACATGCCGCAAAGCGGCCGGTCCCGTAGCTATGGCTGCTGGGCCTGCACGTCCGGAGCCTGTGCTCCGCAAAGGGAGAGGCCACGACAGTGACAGGCCAGCATACCACAAACAAACAAACAAACAAACAAAAAGACACAGGCTGGCAATCCTGCACTCCAGCAATATGTACCATAGCCAACACTTGGAAGCAATGAAAATGTCCATCAACAGAGAAATGCACAAAGAAGAAGTGTTCCATGAACACAATGGAATATGACTCCAATAAAAAAATATAAATTTATTTAAAAAAACAAACATAAGTAAGGGGACATCAGCATTTGGGTGTTTATCCTTTTCACATTGCACACTAATTTATAAGCGAGGAACACCACTGCTAGGAAGGTCTGTTTCCCTAGTTACCAGATTGGCAAAGCAGAAATGCTGCCGTGCTCTCGCCGTTACCTGCAACAGCAGCTTTAAAAGCTGTGCTAAGCGTCACTTCATATGCACCAGTACTGGAGGGCTGTAAATGAAACTTGCCCTCAAAATGTCTTGAGGGAGGTAATGGCCAAAATATTTCAAAATGTCATACGTACTTCAAGAAAACCATTTGAAGAGGTAAGCTGTACTCACAGTTTGAAGAAAAAAAGGACATGCCAGAAAGCTCAATTTCAAGGGATTATGAGACACATGCAAATCCAAGCACAAAGAGGTATCAGCTCACACTAGTCAGAATAAACATCAGCAAAAAATCTATAAAGAATAAATGCTGAAGGTGTTGTGGAGAAGTGCATAAACTCAAATTTAAGTGGGATATGAACTGGTAAGAGCCACTAATGAGAACAGAGTGGAGGTGCCTTTACAAGGAAAACAGTTGGCTACCATATGATCCAGGAGGCTCACTCCTGGGCCTATAACCTAAGAAGACAGAATTGGAAAGACACAGGCAGGCAAATGTGCATTGCCGCAGTTATCACAATAGCCAAGACCTGGAAGCAACCAAAATGTCCATCAACAGACGAGTGGACAAAGATGAACTGGTGCATGTATAGATGGAAAATTAGGCAAGGAAAAAAGAACACAATGCCATGTGCAGCACCGTAGATGAGTCTAGAGGTAATCACGCAACTTGTAGTAAGTCAGAAAGAGTAAGACACATATCGTATGATATCACTTATAGGTGTTACCCAAAAATTGATACCAGTGAAGATATTTCCACAGAGAAGGGCAATCACAGATTCATTAAACAAACTTATGGCTCACCAATGGAAAGGTGTGAGGATTGGTTACATTAGGATATTGGTGTTAACAGACATATACCAACACAAGTGAAATATATAATCACCAAAGACCTACGGAATACCAAGAGAAGACTACCCAACATTCTGTCATAACATACAAGGGAAAAGGATCCCAGGAAGAATAGACATATGTGTATGTGTAAAAGAACCACATCTTGCACACCTAGAAGGAGCCAAACATTGTAATCAAACATGCTGTGATAAAAAATTAAAATTAAATTACAAAAATGAACAAGAAGTAGGGAGACTTAAACTTAAGAGCCTTTTTCCTGGCACATTCCATTCTAAATTACAACCTAGAACACGACTGCCATTGAGGCTTTGTTGCCTTCGTAACCAGATTTGGTAAAGAAGAACTGCTGCCACCTTGTGGCCGTTTCACACAACAGCAGCTTTAATCCAAGCGCTAATGGTCAGTTGATATTCAAAATAATTGCAGGCCTGTAAATGACACCTGCCCTGAAAACAAATCCTGGGGTCGTATATCAACCAAAAAATTCAAAAGACGTCCACATTTCAAAACGACAGTTTCAAGAGGCATATTTTATGCACATTTGTCTTCTCTTTCCTTTTCTTTCTTTCTTTTGTTAAAAAAACAGGAATGGAAAAAGGCTGAACATCAGGAATTAATAAAGCCATGCAAATCCAGTGTACAAAAACGTTCACCTGACAGCCGTCAGAATGATCATCAGCAAAAAAAAGTCTACAAAGAATAAATGCTGAAGGGGTTTTAGAGAACTGCGTACCCTTTAGCTGCTGGTGGGATGTAACCTGGTAACAGCCAGTAGTGAGAACAGAATGGAGGTGTGTTTAAGAGTAAAAATTGAGCTACCATGTGATCTGGTAGGCCCACTGGCGGGCCTATCACCTGAGTAGACCAGAATCAAAAAGACACAGGCTGACATCCCTGCACTGCAGCAACATGTACCATAGCCAAGACCTGGAAGAAACCAAAATGTCCATCAACAGAAAAATGCACCAAGAAGACGTCGTCCATGTACACAATGGAATAGTAGCCATGAAAATGCATGGAACAGTGCCGTTGGCACCACCATAGAAGGATTTAGAGATAATCACCCAACTTGAAGTAAGAAAGAAACCAAAAGACAGACATCCTATGACATCACTTATAGGTGTTACCTAAAAACTGATAGCCATGAAATAACTTCCAAGACAAGGACACGCATAGATTCAGAAAACCAAATTATGTTTAACCAAATGGAAAGGTGTAAGGAATGTCTGAATTAGGATATGGGAGTTAACAGACATATACTAATACATATGAAATATATAATCACAAAATACCTATGGAATACGAAGAGAGGTCTACACAGCACTCTATAATAACATACACGGAAAGGATCCAAAGAGGAATAGACAGATACATTGATAGCATGAACCAAAAACTGTACACCAAGGAGAATCTACATTTTTATCAAATTTGCTCTGATACTTAATAAAAATTAAGTTTACAAAACAAAAAAATTTAGGACATATAATCTCCTGGGGGTTTGTGCTGGCACATTCTACTTGAATTTGCAGCTTATTAACACGATTTCCAGGAAAGTTCTGTTGCCCAAAAACCCAGAGTGGGAAATGTAGAAAGGCTGCTGCCTTGTGGCCGTTTCCCACAAGAGCGGCTTTAAACCCACAGCTAATGGTCACTTAACTTTCTCAAGGGCTCAGGGCTGTAAAGGACACCTGCCGTCAAAAAATGTCCTGAGGTATGGAATGGCCAAAGTATTCAAAACTGGCACATTTTTCAAGGAGATAGTAAGGAGGGGTAAGTTTTACTCACTCATTTTCAAAAAAAGAAGAAAATGGATAAAAGCTCAACATCAGGAATTATTAGACTCATGCAAATCTAACCTCCAAACAGGTTTCAAATCACACGTGTCTACTATCATCAGCCAAAGTCTACAAACAATAAATGCTGAAAGGGTTTTAGAGAACTGTGTACCCTTAGCTGCTGGTGAGATGTAAAGTGGTAAGAGCTAATAATGAGAACAGAAAGGAGCTGCATTTACAAGTAAAAATTGAGCCCCCATTCCATTTAGCAGACCCACCGCTGAGCCTCTCACCTGAGAAGTCCAGAGTCGAGAAGGCACAGGCTTCAACAGCTGCACTGCAGAAATTTTCACAGTAGCCAAGACACGGAAGCAACCAAAATGTCCATCACCAGATGAATGGATAAAGAAGTGGTCCATGTACACAATGGAACATTAGCCATGGAAAACAATGAAACACTGCTCTCTGAGGCACCATAGATGAGCCTAGAGATAATCACAGAACATGAGGTAAGTCGGAAAGCAAAAGACATATCCTATGATATCACTTATAGGCGTTATCTAACAACTGACAAAAAACTGAACATATTTCCACAGAGAAAGACACTCACAGACTTAGAAAACAAACTATGCTTATCTAAAAGGAAAGGGGTGGTGGTGAATGGAAACATTAAGATTAGGGTTACCATACGTGTACAAATACCTATTAAATACATATATCAAAAAGACCGACCATATAGCAAGGGTGGTCTATGCAAAACTCTGCAATAATTTACATGGAAATTGGATCTGTACATGAATATATATATATATATATATATGTATTGTATGAATGAAACAGTTTGTGTACACCTAGGACAAACAATATTCTAATCATTACACCGATCAAAAAAATTAAAACAATGAAGAAGAAGTAATGTGACATAAACTTATGGGGGTTTTTTCCTGGCACATTCCATTGTAATTTACAACCTAGGAACAGGACTTCCAGAAAGGCTCTGCTGCCCTAGTAACCAGATTTGAGAATGGAGAAATGCTGCCGCCTTGTGGCCATTTCCCACAACAGCAGCTTTAACCCCAGTTCTACTGGTTCACTAAATATTCACACTCATTGCAGGCCTGTAAATGACACCTGCCCTCAAAAAACTCCTGGGTTCGAAAATCGACCAAAAAATTCCAAAGCTGGCCTCCTTCCAAGAACACAATTTCAAGAGGATTACTGTACTCACCGTTTTTTTCTGTTTTTGTTTAACAGAAATTTAAAATGTTGTGGGAAAAGCTGAACATTAGGAATAACTAAAGACATGCAAATCCCAATTACAAAAACCTATCAGCTCACACCAGTCAGAATGGACATCAGCAAAAATTCTGCAAAAAATAAATGCTGAAGGCTTTGTGGAGAAGTGCCTACCCTTGGTTCAACGTGGAACATGCTAAGAGCCAGTAATGAAAACACAAAGGAGGTGCCTTGAAAAGATAAGTATTGAGCTACCATTCAATCAAGCATACCCACCCCTTGGCCTATCGCCTGAGAGTATGAGAATCAAAAAGTCACAGGCTGGGCTTCACTGGTGGTGCAGTGGTTGAGAATCTGCCTGCCGATGCAGGGGACACGGGTTCATGCACCCTTCCAGGAAGATCCCACATGCCGCAAAGCGGCCGGTCCCATAGCTATGGCTGCTGGGCCTGCACGTCCGGAGCCTGTGCTCCGCAAAGGGAGAGGCCACGACAGTGAGAGGCCCGCATACCACAAACAAACAAACAAACAAACAAAAAGACACAGGCTGGCAATCCTGCACTCCAGCAATATGTACCATAGCCAACACTTGGAAGCAATGAAAATGTCCATCAACAGAGAAATGCACAAAGAAGAAGTGTTCCATGAACACAATGGAATATGACTCCAATAAAAAAATATAAATTTATTTAAAAAAACAAACATAAGTAAGGGGACATCAGCATTTGGGTGTTTATCCTTTTCACATTGCACACTAATTTATAAGCGAGGAACACCACTGCTAGGAAGGTCTGTTTCCCTAGTTACCAGATTGGCAAAGCAGAAATGCTGCCGCGCTCTCGCCGTTACCTGCAACAGCAGCTTTAAAAGCTGTGCTAAGCGTCACTTCATATGCACCAGTACTGGAGGGCTGTAAATGAAACTTGCCTTCAAAATGTCTTGAGGGAGGTAATGGCCAAAATATTTCAAAATGTCATACGTACTTCAAGAAAACCATTTGAAGAGGTAAGCTGTACTCACAGTTTGAAGAAAAAAAGGACATGCCAGAAAGCTCAATTTCAAGGGATTATGAGACACATGCAAATCCAAGCACAAAGAGGTATCAGCTCACACTAGTCAGAATAAACATCAGCAAAAAATCTATAAAGAATAAATGCTGAAGGTGTTGTGGAGAAGTGCATAAACTCAAATTTAAGTGGGATATAAACTGGTAAGAGCCACTAATGAGAACAGAGTGGAGGTGCCTTTACAAGGAAAACAGTTGGCTACCATATGATCCAGGAGGCTCACTCCTGGGCCTATAACCTAAGAAGACAGAATTGGAAAGACACAGGCAGGCAAATGTGCATTGCCGCAGTTATTACAATAGCCAAGACCTGGAAGCAACCAAAATGTCCATCAACAGACGAGTGGACAAAGATGAACTGGTGCATGTATAGATGGAAAATTAGGCAAGGAAAAAAAGAACACAATGCCATGTGCAGCACCGTAGATGAGTCTAGAGGTAATCACGCAACTTGTAGTAAGTCAGAAAGAGTAAGACACATATCGTATGATATCACTTATAGGTGTTACCCAAAAATTGATACCAGTGAAGATATTTCCACAGAGAAGGGCAATCACAGATTCATTAAACAAACTTATGGCTCACCAATGGAAAGGTGTGAGGATTGGTTACATTAGGATATTGGTGTTAACAGACATATACCAACACAAGTGAAATATATAATCACCAAAGACCTACGGAATACCAAGAGAAGACTACCCAACATTCTGTCATAACATACAAGGGAAAAGGATCCCAGGAAGAATAGACATATGTGTGTGTGTAAAAGAACCACATCTTGCACACCTAGAAGGAGCCAAACATTGTAATCAAACATGCTGTGATAAAAAATTAAAATTAAATTACAAAAATGAACAAGAAGTAGGGAGACTTAAACTTAAGAGCCTTTTTCCTGGCACATTCCATTCTAAATTACAACCTAGAACACGACTGCCATTGAGGCTTTGTTGCCTTCGTAACCAGATTTGGTAAAGAAGAACTGCTGACACCTTGTGGCCGTTTCACACAACAGCAGCTTTAATCCAAGCGCTAATGGTCAGTTGATATTCAAAATAATTGCAGGCCTGTAAATGACACCTGCCCTGAAAACAAATCCTGGGGTCGTATATCAACCAAAAAATTCAAAAGACGTCCACATTTCAAAACGACAGTTTCAAGAGGCATATTTTATGCACATTTGTCTTCTCTTTCCTTTTCTTTCTTTCTTTTGTTAAAAAAACAGGAATGGAAAAAGGCTGAACATCAGGAATTAATAAAGCCATGCAAATCCAGTGTACAAAAACGTTCACCTGACAGCCGTCAGAATGATCATCAGCAAAAAAAAGTCTACAAAGAATAAATGCTGAAGGGGTTTTAGAGAACTGCGTACCCTTTAGCTGCTGGTGGGATGTAACCTGGTAACAGCCAGTAGTGAGAACAGAATGGAGGTGTGTTTAAGAGTAAAAATTGAGCTACCATGTGATCTGGTAGGCCCACTGGCGGGCCTATCACCTGAGTAGACCAGAATCAAAAAGACACAGGCTGACATCCCTGCACTGCAGCAACATGTACCATAGCCAAGACCTGGAAGAAACCAAAATGTCCATCAACAGAAAAATGCACCAAGAAGACGTCGTCCATGTACACAATGGAATAGTAGCCATGAAAATGCATGGAACAGTGCCGTTGGCACCACCATAGAAGGATTTAGAGATAATCACCCAACTTGAAGTAAGAAAGAAACCAAAAGACAGACATCCTATGACATCACTTATAGGTGTTACCTAAAAACTGATAGCCATGAAATAACTTCCAAGACAAGGACACGCATAGATTCAGAAAACCAAATTATGTTTAACCAAATGGAAAGGTGTAAGGAATGTCTGAATTAGGATATGGGAGTTAACAGACATATACTAATACATATGAAATATATAATCACAAAATACCTATGGAATACGAAGAGAGGTCTACACAGCACTCTATAATAACATACACGGAAAGGATCCAAAGAGGAATAGACAGATACATTGATAGCATGAACCAAAAACTGTACACCAAGGAGAATCTACATTTTTATCAAATTTGCTCTGATACTTAATAAAAATTAAGTTTACAAAACAAAAAAATTTAGGACATATAATCTCCTGGGGGTTTGTGCTGGCACATTCTACTTGAATTTGCAGCTTATTAACACGATTTCCAGGAAAGTTCTGTTGCCCAAAAACCCAGAGTGGGAAATGTAGAAAGGCTGCTGCCTTGTGGCCGTTTCCCACAAGAGCGGCTTTAAACCCACAGCTAATGGTCACTTAACTTTCTCAAGGGCTCAGGGCTGTAAAGGACACCTGCCGTCAAAAAATGTCCTGAGGTATGGAATGGCCAAAGTATTCAAAACTGGCACATTTTTCAAGGAGATAGTAAGGAGGGGTAAGTTTTACTCACTCATTTTCAAAAAAAGAAGAAAATGGATAAAAGCTCAACATCAGGAATTATTAGACTCATGCAAATCTAACCTCCAAACAGGTTTCAAATCACACGTGTCTACTATCATCAGCCAAAGTCTACAAACAATAAATGCTGAAAGGGTTTTAGAGAACTGTGTACCCTTAGCTGCTGGTGAGATGTAAAGTGGTAAGAGCTAATAATGAGAACAGAAAGGAGCTGCATTTACAAGTAAAAATTGAGCCCCCATTCCATTTAGCAGACCCACCGCTGAGCCTCTCACCTGAGAAGTCCAGAGTCGAGAAGGCACAGGCTTCAACAGCTGCACTGCAGAAATTTTCACAGTAGCCAAGACACGGAAGCAACCAAAATGTCCATCACCAGATGAATGGATAAAGAAGTGGTCCATGTACACAATGGAACATTAGCCATGGAAAACAATGAAACACTGCTCTCTGAGGCACCATAGATGAGCCTAGAGATAATCACAGAACATGAGGTAAGTCGGAAAGCAAAAGACATATCCTATGATATCACTTATAGGCGTTATCTAACAACTGACAAAAAACTGAACATATTTCCACAGAGAAAGACACTCACAGACTTAGAAAACAAACTATGCTTATCTAAAAGGAAAGGGGTGGTGGTGAATGGAAACATTAAGATTAGGGTTACCATACGTGTACAAATACCTATTAAATACATATATCAAAAAGACCGACCATATAGCAAGGGTGGTCTATGCAAAACTCTGCAATAATTTACATGGAAATTGGATCTGTACATGAATATATATATATATATATATATATATATGTATTGTATGAATGAAACAGTTTGTGTACACCTAGGACAAACAATATTCTAATCATTACACCGATCAAAAAAATTAAAACAATGAAGAAGAAGTAATGTGACATAAACTTATGGGGGTTTTTTCCTGGCACATTCCATTGTAATTTACAACCTAGGAACAGGACTTCCAGAAAGGCTCTGCTGCCCTAGTAACCAGATTTGGGAATGGAGAAATGCTGCCGCCTTGTGGCCATTTCCCACAACAGCAGCTTTAACCCCAGTTCTACTGGTTCACTAAATATTCACACTCATTGCAGGCCTGTAAATGACACCTGCCCTCAAAAAACTCCTGGGTTCGAAAATCGACCAAAAAATTCCAAAGCTGGCCTCCTTCCAAGAACACAATTTCAAGAGGATTACTGTACTCACCGTTTTTTTCTGTTTTTGTTTAACAGAAATTTAAAATGTTGTGGGAAAAGCTGAACATTAGGAATAACTAAAGACATGCAAATCCCAATTACAAAAACCTATCAGCTCACACCAGTCAGAATGGACATCAGCAAAAATTCTGCAAAAAATAAATGCTGAAGGCTTTGTGGAGAAGTGCCTACCCTTGGTTCAACGTGGAACATGCTAAGAGCCAGTAATGAAAACACAAAGGAGGTGCCTTGAAAAGATAAGTATTGAGCTACCATTCAATCAAGCATACCCACCCCTTGGCCTATCGCCTGAGAGTATGAGAATCAAAAAGTCACAGGCTGGGCTTCACTGGTGGTGCAGTGGTTGAGAATCTGCCTGCCGATGCAGGGGACACGGGTTCATGCACCCTTCCAGGAAGATCCCACATGCCGCAAAGCGGCCGGTCCCATAGCTATGGCTGCTGGGCCTGCACGTCCGGAGCCTGTGCTCCGCAAAGGGAGAGGCCACGACAGTGAGAGGCCCGCATACCACAAACAAACAAACAAACAAACAAAAAGACACAGGCTGGCAATCCTGCACTCCAGCAATATGTACCATAGCCAACACTTGGAAGCAATGAAAATGTCCATCAACAGAGAAATGCACAAAGAAGAAGTGTTCCATGAACACAATGGAATATGACTCCAATAAAAAAATATAAATTTATTTAAAAAAACAAACATAAGTAAGGGGACATCAGCATTTGGGTGTTTATCCTTTTCACATTGCACACTAATTTATAAGCGAGGAACACCACTGCTAGGAAGGTCTGTTTCCCTAGTTACCAGATTGGCAAAGCAGAAATGCTGCCGCGCTCTCGCCGTTACCTGCAACAGCAGCTTTAAAAGCTGTGCTAAGCGTCACTTCATATGCACCAGTACTGGAGGGCTGTAAATGAAACTTGCCCTCAAAATGTCTTGAGGGAGGTAATGGCCAAAATATTTCAAAATGTCATACGTACTTCAAGAAAACCATTTGAAGAGGTAAGCTGTACTCACAGTTTGAAGAAAAAAAGGACATGCCAGAAAGCTCAATTTCAAGGGATTATGAGACACATGCAAATCCAAGCACAAAGAGGTATCAGCTCACACTAGTCAGAATAAACATCAGCAAAAAATCTATAAAGAATAAATGCTGAAGGTGTTGTGGAGAAGTGCATAAACTCAAATTTAAGTGGGATATGAACTGGTAAGAGCCACTAATGAGAACAGAGTGGAGGTGCCTTTACAAGGAAAACAGTTGGCTACCATATGATCCAGGAGGCTCACTCCTGGGCCTATAACCTAAGAAGACAGAATTGGAAAGACACAGGCAGGCAAATGTGCATTGCCGCAGTTATTACAATAGCCAAGACCTGGAAGCAACCAAAATGTCCATCAACAGACGAGTGGACAAAGATGAACTGGTGCATGTATAGATGGAAAATTAGGCAAGGAAAAAAAGAACACAATGCCATGTGCAGCACCGTAGATGAGTCTAGAGGTAATCACGCAACTTGTAGTAAGTCAGAAAGAGTAAGACACATATCGTATGATATCACTTATAGGTGTTACCCAAAAATTGATACCAGTGAAGATATTTCCACAGAGAAGGGCAATCACAGATTCATTAAACAAACTTATGGCTCACCAATGGAAAGGTGTGAGGATTGGTTACATTAGGATATTGGTGTTAACAGACATATACCAACACAAGTGAAATATATAATCACCAAAGACCTACGGAATACCAAGAGAAGACTACCCAACATTCTGTCATAACATACAAGGGAAAAGGATCCCAGGAAGAATAGACATATGTGTGTGTGTAAAAGAACCACATCTTGCACACCTAGAAGGAGCCAAACATTGTAATCAAACATGCTGTGATAAAAAATTAAAATTAAATTACAAAAATGAACAAGAAGTAGGGAGACTTAAACTTAAGAGCCTTTTTCCTGGCACATTCCATTCTAAATTACAACCTAGAACACGACTGCCATTGAGGCTTTGTTGCCTTCGTAACCAGATTTGGTAAAGAAGAACTGCTGACACCTTGTGGCCGTTTCACACAACAGCAGCTTTAATCCAAGCGCTAATGGTCAGTTGATATTCAAAATAATTGCAGGCCTGTAAATGACACCTGCCCTGAAAACAAATCCTGGGGTCGTATATCAACCAAAAAATTCAAAAGACGTCCACATTTCAAAACGACAGTTTCAAGAGGCATATTTTATGCACATTTGTCTTCTCTTTCCTTTTCTTTCTTTCTTTTGTTAAAAAAACAGGAATGGAAAAAGGCTGAACATCAGGAATTAATAAAGCCATGCAAATCCAGTGTACAAAAACGTTCACCTGACAGCCGTCAGAATGATCATCAGCAAAAAAAAGTCTACAAAGAATAAATGCTGAAGGGGTTTTAGAGAACTGCGTACCCTTTAGCTGCTGGTGGGATGTAACCTGGTAACAGCCAGTAGTGAGAACAGAATGGAGGTGTGTTTAAGAGTAAAAATTGAGCTACCATGTGATCTGGTAGGCCCACTGGCGGGCCTATCACCTGAGTAGACCAGAATCAAAAAGACACAGGCTGACATCCCTGCACTGCAGCAACATGTACCATAGCCAAGACCTGGAAGAAACCAAAATGTCCATCAACAGAAAAATGCACCAAGAAGACGTCGTCCATGTACACAATGGAATAGTAGCCATGAAAATGCATGGAACAGTGCCGTTGGCACCACCATAGAAGGATTTAGAGATAATCACCCAACTTGAAGTAAGAAAGAAACCAAAAGACAGACATCCTATGACATCACTTATAGGTGTTACCTAAAAACTGATAGCCATGAAATAACTTCCAAGACAAGGACACGCATAGATTCAGAAAACCAAATTATGTTTAACCAAATGGAAAGGTGTAAGGAATGTCTGAATTAGGATATGGGAGTTAACAGACATATACTAATACATATGAAATATATAATCACAAAATACCTATGGAATACGAAGAGAGGTCTACACAGCACTCTATAATAACATACACGGAAAGGATCCAAAGAGGAATAGACAGATACATTGATAGCATGAACCAAAAACTGTACACCAAGGAGAATCTACATTTTTATCAAATTTGCTCTGATACTTAATAAAAATTAAGTTTACAAAACAAAAAAATTTAGGACATATAATCTCCTGGGGGTTTGTGCTGGCACATTCTACTTGAATTTGCAGCTTATTAACACGATTTCCAGGAAAGTTCTGTTGCCCAAAAACCCAGAGTGGGAAATGTAGAAAGGCTGCTGCCTTGTGGCCGTTTCCCACAAGAGCGGCTTTAAACCCACAGCTAATGGTCACTTAACTTTCTCAAGGGCTCAGGGCTGTAAAGGACACCTGCCGTCAAAAAATGTCCTGAGGTATGGAATGGCCAAAGTATTCAAAACTGGCACATTTTTCAAGGAGATAGTAAGGAGGGGTAAGTTTTACTCACTCATTTTCAAAAAAAGAAGAAAATGGATAAAAGCTCAACATCAGGAATTATTAGACTCATGCAAATCTAACCTCCAAACAGGTTTCAAATCACACGTGTCTACTATCATCAGCCAAAGTCTACAAACAATAAATGCTGAAAGGGTTTTAGAGAACTGTGTACCCTTAGCTGCTGGTGAGATGTAAAGTGGTAAGAGCTAATAATGAGAACAGAAAGGAGCTGCATTTACAAGTAAAAATTGAGCCCCCATTCCATTTAGCAGACCTACCGCTGAGCCTCTCACCTGAGAAGTCCAGAGTCGAGAAGGCACAGGCTTCAACAGCTGCACTGCAGAAATTTTCACAGTAGCCAAGACACGGAAGCAACCAAAATGTCCATCACCAGATGAATGGATAAAGAAGTGGTCCATGTACACAATGGAACATTAGCCATGGAAAACAATGAAACACTGCTCTCTGAGGCACCATAGATGAGCCTAGAGATAATCACAGAACATGAGGTAAGTCGGAAAGCAAAAGACATATCCTATGATATCACTTATAGGCGTTATCTAACAACTGACAAAAAACTGAACATATTTCCACAGAGAAAGACACTCACAGACTTAGAAAACAAACTATGCTTATCTAAAAGGAAAGGGGTGGTGGTGAATGGAAACATTAAGATTAGGGTTACCATACGTGTACAAATACCTATTAAATACATATATCAAAAAGACCGACCATATAGCAAGGGTGGTCTATGCAAAACTCTGCAATAATTTACATGGAAATTGGATCTGTACATGAATATATATATATATATATATATATATATGTATTGTATGAATGAAACAGTTTGTGTACACCTAGGACAAACAATATTCTAATCATTACACCGATCAAAAAAATTAAAACAATGAAGAAGAAGTAATGTGACATAAACTTATGGGGGTTTTTTCCTGGCACATTCCATTGTAATTTACAACCTAGGAACAGGACTTCCAGAAAGGCTCTGCTGCCCTAGTAACCAGATTTGGGAATGGAGAAATGCTGCCGCCTTGTGGCCATTTCCCACAACAGCAGCTTTAACCCCAGTTCTACTGGTTCACTAAATATTCACACTCATTGCAGGCCTGTAAATGACACCTGCCCTCAAAAAACTCCTGGGTTCGAAAATCGACCAAAAAATTCCAAAGCTGGCCTCCTTCCAAGAACACAATTTCAAGAGGATTACTGTACTCACCGTTTTTTTCTGTTTTTGTTTAACAGAAATTTAAAATGTTGTGGGAAAAGCTGAACATTAGGAATAACTAAAGACATGCAAATCCCAATTACAAAAACCTATCAGCTCACACCAGTCAGAATGGACATCAGCAAAAATTCTGCAAAAAATAAATGCTGAAGGCTTTGTGGAGAAGTGCCTACCCTTGGTTCAACGTGGAACATGCTAAGAGCCAGTAATGAAAACACAAAGGAGGTGCCTTGAAAAGATAAGTATTGAGCTACCATTCAATCAAGCATACCCACCCCTTGGCCTATCGCCTGAGAGTATGAGAATCAAAAAGTCACAGGCTGGGCTTCACTGGTGGTGCAGTGGTTGAGAATCTGCCTGCCGATGCAGGGGACACGGGTTCATGCACCCTTCCAGGAAGATCCCACATGCCGCAAAGCGGCCGGTCCCATAGCTATGGCTGCTGGGCCTGCACGTCCGGAGCCTGTGCTCCGCAAAGGGAGAGGCCACGACAGTGAGAGGCCCGCATACCACAAACAAACAAACAAACAAACAAAAAGACACAGGCTGGCAATCCTGCACTCCAGCAATATGTACCATAGCCAACACTTGGAAGCAATGAAAATGTCCATCAACAGAGAAATGCACAAAGAAGAAGTGTTCCATGAACACAATGGAATATGACTCCAATAAAAAAATATAAATTTATTTAAAAAAACAAACATAAGTAAGGGGACATCAGCATTTGGGTGTTTATCCTTTTCACATTGCACACTAATTTATAAGCGAGGAACACCACTGCTAGGAAGGTCTGTTTCCCTAGTTACCAGATTGGCAAAGCAGAAATGCTGCCGCGCTCTCGCCGTTACCTGCAACAGCAGCTTTAAAAGCTGTGCTAAGCGTCACTTCATATGCACCAGTACTGGAGGGCTGTAAATGAAACTTGCCTTCAAAATGTCTTGAGGGAGGTAATGGCCAAAATATTTCAAAATGTCATACGTACTTCAAGAAAACCATTTGAAGAGGTAAGCTGTACTCACAGTTTGAAGAAAAAAAGGACATGCCAGAAAGCTCAATTTCAAGGGATTATGAGACACATGCAAATCCAAGCACAAAGAGGTATCAGCTCACACTAGTCAGAATAAACATCAGCAAAAAATCTATAAAGAATAAATGCTGAAGGTGTTGTGGAGAAGTGCATAAACTCAAATTTAAGTGGGATATAAACTGGTAAGAGCCACTAATGAGAACAGAGTGGAGGTGCCTTTACAAGGAAAACAGTTGGCTACCATATGATCCAGGAGGCTCACTCCTGGGCCTATAACCTAAGAAGACAGAATTGGAAAGACACAGGCAGGCAAATGTGCATTGCCGCAGTTATTACAATAGCCAAGACCTGGAAGCAACCAAAATGTCCATCAACAGACGAGTGGACAAAGATGAACTGGTGCATGTATAGATGGAAAATTAGGCAAGGAAAAAAAGAACACAATGCCATGTGCAGCACCGTAGATGAGTCTAGAGGTAATCACGCAACTTGTAGTAAGTCAGAAAGAGTAAGACACATATCGTATGATATCACTTATAGGTGTTACCCAAAAATTGATACCAGTGAAGATATTTCCACAGAGAAGGGCAATCACAGATTCATTAAACAAACTTATGGCTCACCAATGGAAAGGTGTGAGGATTGGTTACATTAGGATATTGGTGTTAACAGACATATACCAACACAAGTGAAATATATAATCACCAAAGACCTACGGAATACCAAGAGAAGACTACCCAACATTCTGTCATAACATACAAGGGAAAAGGATCCCAGGAAGAATAGACATATGTGTGTGTGTAAAAGAACCACATCTTGCACACCTAGAAGGAGCCAAACATTGTAATCAAACATGCTGTGATAAAAAATTAAAATTAAATTACAAAAATGAACAAGAAGTAGGGAGACTTAAACTTAAGAGCCTTTTTCCTGGCACATTCCATTCTAAATTACAACCTAGAACACGACTGCCATTGAGGCTTTGTTGCCTTCGTAACCAGATTTGGTAAAGAAGAACTGCTGACACCTTGTGGCCGTTTCACACAACAGCAGCTTTAATCCAAGCGCTAATGGTCAGTTGATATTCAAAATAATTGCAGGCCTGTAAATGACACCTGCCCTGAAAACAAATCCTGGGGTCGTATATCAACCAAAAAATTCAAAAGACGTCCACATTTCAAAACGACAGTTTCAAGAGGCATATTTTATGCACATTTGTCTTCTCTTTCCTTTTCTTTCTTTCTTTTGTTAAAAAAACAGGAATGGAAAAAGGCTGAACATCAGGAATTAATAAAGCCATGCAAATCCAGTGTACAAAAACGTTCACCTGACAGCCGTCAGAATGATCATCAGCAAAAAAAAGTCTACAAAGAATAAATGCTGAAGGGGTTTTAGAGAACTGCGTACCCTTTAGCTGCTGGTGGGATGTAACCTGGTAACAGCCAGTAGTGAGAACAGAATGGAGGTGTGTTTAAGAGTAAAAATTGAGCTACCATGTGATCTGGTAGGCCCACTGGCGGGCCTATCACCTGAGTAGACCAGAATCAAAAAGACACAGGCTGACATCCCTGCACTGCAGCAACATGTACCATAGCCAAGACCTGGAAGAAACCAAAATGTCCATCAACAGAAAAATGCACCAAGAAGACGTCGTCCATGTACACAATGGAATAGTAGCCATGAAAATGCATGGAACAGTGCCGTTGGCACCACCATAGAAGGATTTAGAGATAATCACCCAACTTGAAGTAAGAAAGAAACCAAAAGACAGACATCCTATGACATCACTTATAGGTGTTACCTAAAAACTGATAGCCATGAAATAACTTCCAAGACAAGGACACGCATAGATTCAGAAAACCAAATTATGTTTAACCAAATGGAAAGGTGTAAGGAATGTCTGAATTAGGATATGGGAGTTAACAGACATATACTAATACATATGAAATATATAATCACAAAATACCTATGGAATACGAAGAGAGGTCTACACAGCACTCTATAATAACATACACGGAAAGGATCCAAAGAGGAATAGACAGATACATTGATAGCATGAACCAAAAACTGTACACCAAGGAGAATCTACATTTTTATCAAATTTGCTCTGATACTTAATAAAAATTAAGTTTACAAAACAAAAAAATTTAGGACATATAATCTCCTGGGGGTTTGTGCTGGCACATTCTACTTGAATTTGCAGCTTATTAACACGATTTCCAGGAAAGTTCTGTTGCCCAAAAACCCAGAGTGGGAAATGTAGAAAGGCTGCTGCCTTGTGGCCGTTTCCCACAAGAGCGGCTTTAAACCCACAGCTAATGGTCACTTAACTTTCTCAAGGGCTCAGGGCTGTAAAGGACACCTGCCGTCAAAAAATGTCCTGAGGTATGGAATGGCCAAAGTATTCAAAACTGGCACATTTTTCAAGGAGATAGTAAGGAGGGGTAAGTTTTACTCACTCATTTTCAAAAAAAGAAGAAAATGGATAAAAGCTCAACATCAGGAATTATTAGACTCATGCAAATCTAACCTCCAAACAGGTTTCAAATCACACGTGTCTACTATCATCAGCCAAAGTCTACAAACAATAAATGCTGAAAGGGTTTTAGAGAACTGTGTACCCTTAGCTGCTGGTGAGATGTAAAGTGGTAAGAGCTAATAATGAGAACAGAAAGGAGCTGCATTTACAAGTAAAAATTGAGCCCCCATTCCATTTAGCAGACCCACCGCTGAGCCTCTCACCTGAGAAGTCCAGAGTCGAGAAGGCACAGGCTTCAACAGCTGCACTGCAGAAATTTTCACAGTAGCCAAGACACGGAAGCAACCAAAATGTCCATCACCAGATGAATGGATAAAGAAGTGGTCCATGTACACAATGGAACATTAGCCATGGAAAACAATGAAACACTGCTCTCTGAGGCACCATAGATGAGCCTAGAGATAATCACAGAACATGAGGTAAGTCGGAAAGCAAAAGACATATCCTATGATATCACTTATAGGCGTTATCTAACAACTGACAAAAAACTGAACATATTTCCACAGAGAAAGACACTCACAGACTTAGAAAACAAACTATGCTTATCTAAAAGGAAAGGGGTGGTGGTGAATGGAAACATTAAGATTAGGGTTACCATACGTGTACAAATACCTATTAAATACATATATCAAAAAGACCGACCATATAGCAAGGGTGGTCTATGCAAAACTCTGCAATAATTTACATGGAAATTGGATCTGTACATGAATATATATATATATATATATATATATATATATATATGTATTGTATGAATGAAACAGTTTGTGTACACCTAGGACAAACAATATTCTAATCATTACACCGATTAAAAAAATTAAAACAATGAAGAAGAAGTAATGTGACATAAACTTATGGGGGTTTTTTCCTGGCACATTCCATTGTAATTTACAACCTAGGAACAGGACTTCCAGAAAGGCTCTGCTGCCCTAGTAACCAGATTTGGGAATGGAGAAATGCTGCCGCCTTGTGGCCATTTCCCACAACAGCAGCTTTAACCCCAGTTCTACTGGTTCACTAAATATTCACACTCATTGCAGGCCTGTAAATGACACCTGCCCTCAAAAAACTCCTGGGTTCGAAAATCGACCAAAAAATTCCAAAGCTGTCCTCCTTCCAAGAACACAATTTCAAGAGGATTACTGTACTCACCGTTTTTTTCTGTTTTTGTTTAACAGAAATTTAAAATGTTGTGGGAAAAGCTGAACATTAGGAATAACTAAAGACATGCAAATCCCAATTACAAAAACCTATCAGCTCACACCAGTCAGAATGGACATCAGCAAAAATTCTGCAAAAAATAAATGCTGAAGGCTTTGTGGAGAAGTGCCTACCCTTGGTTCAACGTGGAACATGCTAAGAGCCAGTAATGAAAACACAAAGGAGGTGCCTTGAAAAGATAAGTATTGAGCTACCATTCAATCAAGCATACCCACCCCTTGGCCTATCGCCTGAGAGTATGAGAATCAAAAAGTCACAGGCTGGGCTTCACTGGTGGTGCAGTGGTTGAGAATCTGCCTGCCGATGCAGGGGACACGGGTTCATGCACCCTTCCAGGAAGATCCCACATGCCGCAAAGCGGCCGGTCCCGTAGCTATGGCTGCTGGGCCTGCACGTCCGGAGCCTGTGCTCCGCAAAGGGAGAGGCCACGACAGTGACAGGCCCGCATACCACAAACAAACAAACAAACAAACAAAAAGACACAGGCTGGCAATCCTGCACTCCAGCAATATGTACCATAGCCAACACTTGGAAGCAATGAAAATGTCCATCAACAGAGAAATGCACAAAGAAGAAGTGTTCCATGAACACAATGGAATATGACTCCAATAAAAAAATATAAATTTATTTAAAAAAACAAACATAAGTAAGGGGACATCAGCATTTGGGTGTTTATCCTTTTCACATTGCACACTAATTTATAAGCGAGGAACACCACTGCTAGGAAGGTCTGTTTCCCTAGTTACCAGATTGGCAAAGCAGAAATGCTGCCGCGCTCTCGCCGTTACCTGCAACAGCAGCTTTAAAAGCTGTGCTAAGCGTCACTTCATATGCACCAGTACTGGAGGGCTGTAAATGAAACTTGCCTTCAAAATGTCTTGAGGGAGGTAATGGCCAAAATATTTCAAAATGTCATACGTACTTCAAGAAAACCATTTGAAGAGGTAAGCTGTACTCACAGTTTGAAGAAGAAAAGGACATGCCAGAAAGCTCAATTTCAAGGGATTATGAGACACATGCAAATCCAAGCACAAAGAGGTATCAGCTCACACTAGTCAGAATAAACATCAGCAAAAAATCTATAAAGAATAAATGCTGAAGGTGTTGTGGAGAAGTGCATAAACTCAAATTTAAGTGGGATATAAACTGGTAAGAGCCACTAATGAGAACAGAGTGGAGGTGCCTTTACAAGGAAAACAGTTGGCTACCATATGATCCAGGAGGCTCACTCCTGGGCCTATAACCTAAGAAGACAGAATTGGAAAGACACAGGCAGGCAAATGTGCATTGCCGCAGTTATCACAATAGCCAAGACCTGGAAGCAACCAAAATGTCCATCAACAGACGAGTGGACAAAGATGAACTGGTGCATGTATAGATGGAAAATTAGGCAAGGAAAAAAGAACACAATGCCATGTGCAGCACCGTAGATGAGTCTAGAGGTAATCACGCAACTTGTAGTAAGTCAGAAAGAGTAAGACACATATCGTATGATATCACTTATAGGTGTTACCCAAAAATTGATACCAGTGAAGATATTTCCACAGAGAAGGGCAATCACAGATTCATTAAACAAACTTATGGCTCACCAATGGAAAGGTGTGAGGATTGGTTACATTAGGATATTGGTGTTAACAGACATATACCAACACAAGTGAAATATATAATCACCAAAGACCTACGGAATACCAAGAGAAGACTACCCAACATTCTGTCATAACATACAAGGGAAAAGGATCCCAGGAAGAATAGACATATGTGTATGTGTAAAAGAACCACATCTTGCACACCTAGAAGGAGCCAAACATTGTAATCAAACATGCTGTGATAAAAAATTAAAATTAAATTACAAAAATGAACAAGAAGTAGGGAGACTTAAACTTAAGAGCCTTTTTCCTGGCACATTCCATTCTAAATTACAACCTAGAACACGACTGCCATTGAGGCTTTGTTGCCTTCCTAACCAGATTTGGTAAAGAAGAACTGCTGCCACCTTGTGGCCGTTTCACACAACAGCAGCTTTAATCCAAGCGCTAATGGTCAGTTGATATTCAAAATAATTGCAGGCCTGTAAATGACACCTGCCCTGAAAACAAATCCTGGGGTCGTATATCAACCAAAAAATTCAAAAGACGTCCACATTTCAAAACGACAGTTTCAAGAGGCATATTTTATGCACATTTGTCTTCTCTTTCCTTTTCTTTCTTTCTTTTGTTAAAAAAACAGGAATGGAAAAAGGCTGAACATCAGGAATTAATAAAGCCATGCAAATCCAGTGTACAAAAACGTTCACCTGACAGCCGTCAGAATGATCATCAGCAAAAAAAAGTCTACAAAGAATAAATGCTGAAGGGGTTTTAGAGAACTGCGTACCCTTTAGCTGCTGGTGGGATGTAACCTGGTAACAGCCAGTAGTGAGAACAGAATGGAGGTGTGTTTAAGAGTAAAAATTGAGCTACCATGTGATCTGGTAGGCCCACTGGCGGGCCTATCACCTGAGTAGACCAGAATCAAAAAGACACAGGCTGACATCCCTGCACTGCAGCAACATGTACCATAGCCAAGACCTGGAAGAAACCAAAATGTCCATCAACAGAAAAATGCACCAAGAAGACGTCGTCCATGTACACAATGGAATAGTAGCCATGAAAATGCATGGAACAGTGCCGTTGGCACCACCATAGAAGGATTTAGAGATAATCACCCAACTTGAAGTAAGAAAGAAACCAAAAGACAGACATCCTATGACATCACTTATAGGTGTTACCTAAAAACTGATAGCCATGAAATAACTTCCAAGACAAGGACACGCATAGATTCAGAAAACCAAATTATGTTTAACCAAATGGAAAGGTGTAAGGAATGTCTGAATTAGGATATGGGAGTTAACAGACATATACTAATACATATGAAATATATAATCACAAAATACCTATGGAATACGAAGAGAGGTCTACACAGCACTCTATAATAACATACACGGAAAGGATCCAAAGAGGAATAGACAGATACATTGATAGCATGAACCAAAAACTGTACACCAAGGAGAATCTACATTTTTATCAAATTTGCTCTGATACTTAATAAAAATTAAGTTTACAAAACAAAAAAATTTAGGACATATAATCTCCTGGGGGTTTGTGCTGGCACATTCTACTTGAATTTGCAGCTTATTAACACGATTTCCAGGAAAGTTCTGTTGCCCAAAAACCCAGAGTGGGAAATGTAGAAAGGCTGCTGCCTTGTGGCCGTTTCCCACAAGAGCGGCTTTAAACCCACAGCTAATGGTCACTTAACTTTCTCAAGGGCTCAGGGCTGTAAAGGACACCTGCCGTCAAAAAATGTCCTGAGGTATGGAATGGCCAAAGTATTCAAAACTGGCACATTTTTCAAGGAGATAGTAAGGAGGGGTAAGTTTTACTCACTCATTTTCAAAAAAAGAAGAAAATGGATAAAAGCTCAACATCAGGAATTATTAGACTCATGCAAATCTAACCTCCAAACAGGTTTCAAATCACACGTGTCTACTATCATCAGCCAAAGTCTACAAACAATAAATGCTGAAGGGGTTTTAGAGAACTGTGTACCCTTAGCTGCTGGTGAGATGTAAAGTGGTAAGAGCTAATAATGAGAACAGAAAGGAGCTGCATTTACAAGTAAAAATTGAGCCCCCATTCCATTTAGCAGACCCACCGCTGAGCCTCTCACCTGAGAAGTCCAGAGTCGAGAAGGCACAGGCTTCAACAGCTGCACTGCAGAAATTTTCACAGTAGCCAAGACACGGAAGCAACCAAAATGTCCATCACCAGATGAATGGATAAAGAAGTGGTCCATGTACACAATGGAACATTAGCCATGGAAAACAATGAAACACTGCTCTCTGAGGCACCATAGATGAGCCTAGAGATAATCACAGAACATGAGGTAAGTCGGAAAGCAAAAGACATATCCTATGATATCACTTATAGGCGTTATCTAACAACTGACAAAAAACTGAACATATTTCCACAGAGAAAGACACTCACAGACTTAGAAAACAAACTATGCTTATCTAAAAGGAAAGGGGTGGTGGTGAATGGAAACATTAAGATTAGGGTTACCATACGTGTACAAATACCTATTAAATACATATATCAAAAAGACCGACCATATAGCAAGGGTGGTCTATGCAAAACTCTGCAATAATTTACATGGAAATTGGATCTGTACATGAATATATATATGTATTGTATGAATGAAACAGTTTGTGTACACCTAGGACAAACAATATTCTAATCATTACACCGATTAAAAAAATTAAAACAATGAAGAAGAAGTAATGTGACATAAACTTATGGGGGTTTTTTCCTGGCACATTCCATTGTAATTTACAACCTAGGAACAGGACTTCCAGAAAGGCTCTGCTGCCCTAGTAACCAGATTTGGGAATGGAGAAATGCTGCCGCCTTGTGGCCATTTCCCACAACAGCAGCTTTAACCCCAGTTCTACTGGTTCACTAAATATTCACACTCATTGCAGGCCTGTAAATGACACCTGCCCTCAAAAAACTCCTGGGTTCGAAAATCGACCAAAAAATTCCAAAGCTGGCCTCCTTCCAAGAACACAATTTCAAGAGGATTACTGTACTCACCGTTTTTTTCTGTTTTTGTTTAACAGAAATTTAAAATGTTGTGGGAAAAGCTGAACATTAGGAATAACTAAAGACATGCAAATCCCAATTACAAAAACCTATCAGCTCACACCAGTCAGAATGGACATCAGCAAAAATTCTGCAAAAAATAAATGCTGAAGGCTTTGTGGAGAAGTGCCTACCCTTGGTTCAACGTGGAACATGCTAAGAGCCAGTAATGAAAACACAAAGGAGGTGCCTTGAAAAGATAAGTATTGAGCTACCATTCAATCAAGCATACCCACCCCTTGGCCTATCGCCTGAGAGTATGAGAATCAAAAAGTCACAGGCTGGGCTTCACTGGTGGTGCAGTGGTTGAGAATCTGCATGCCGATGCAGGGGACACGGGTTCATGCACCCTTCCAGGAAGATCCCACATGCCGCAAAGCGGCCGGTCCCGTAGCTATGGCTGCTGGGCCTGCACGTCCGGAGCCTGTGCTCCGCAAAGGGAGAGGCCACGACAGTGACAGGCCCGCATACCACAAACAAACAAACAAACAAACAAAAAGACACAGGCTGGCAATCCTGCACTCCAGCAATATGTACCATAGCCAACACTTGGAAGCAATGAAAATGTCCATCAACAGAGAAATGCACAAAGAAGAAGTGTTCCATGAACACAATGGAATATGACTCCAATAAAAAAATATAAATTTATTTAAAAAAACAAACATAAGTAAGGGGACATCAGCATTTGGGTGTTTATCCTTTTCACATTGCACACTAATTTATAAGCGAGGAACACCACTGCTAGGAAGGTCTGTTTCCCTAGTTACCAGATTGGCAAAGCAGAAATGCTGCCGCGCTCTCGCCGTTACCTGCAACAGCAGCTTTAAAAGCTGTGCTAAGCGTCACTTCATATGCACCAGTACTGGAGGGCTGTAAATGAAACTTGCCCTCAAAATGTCTTGAGGGAGGTAATGGCCAAAATATTTCAAAATGTCATACGTACTTCAAGAAAACCATTTGAAGAGGTAAGCTGTACTCACAGTTTGAAGAAAAAAAGGACATGCCAGAAAGCTCAATTTCAAGGGATTATGAGACACATGCAAATCCAAGCACAAAGAGGTATCAGCTCACACTAGTCAGAATAAACATCAGAAAAAAATCTATAAAGAATAAATGCTGAAGGTGTTGTGGAGAAGTGCATAAACTCAAATTTAAGTGGGATATGAACTGGTAAGAGCCACTAATGAGAACAGAGTGGAGGTGCCTTTACAAGGAAAACAGTTGGCTACCATATGATCCAGGAGACTCACTCCTGGGCCTATAACCTAAGAAGACAGAATTGGAAAGACACAGGCAGGCAAATGTGCATTGCCACAGTTATCACAATAGCCAAGACCTGGAAGCAACCAAAATGTCCATCAACAGACGAGTGGACAAAGATGAACTGGTGCATGTATAGATGGAAAATTAGGCAAGGAAAAAAGAACACAATGCCATGTGCAGCACCGTAGATGAGTCTAGAGGTAATCACGCAACTTGTAGTAAGTCAGAAAGAGTAAGACACATATCGTATGATATCACTTATAGGTGTTACCCAAAAATTGATACCAGTGAAGATATTTCCACAGAGAAGGGCAATCACAGATTCATTAAACAAACTTATGGCTCACCAATGGAAAGGTGTGAGGATTGGTTACATTAGGATATTGGTGTTAACAGACATATACCAACACAAGTGAAATATATAATCACCAAAGACCTACGGAATACCAAGAGAAGACTACCCAACATTCTGTCATAACATACAAGGGAAAAGGATCCCAGGAAGAATAGACATATGTGTATGTGTAAAAGAACCACATCTTGCACACCTAGAAGGAGCCAAACATTGTAATCAAACATGCTGTGATAAAAAATTAAAATTAAATTACAAAAATGAACAAGAAGTAGGGAGACTTAAACTTAAGAGCCTTTTTCCTGGCACATTCCATTCTAAATTACAACCTAGAACACGACTGCCATTGAGGCTTTGTTGCCTTCCTAACCAGATTTGGTAAAGAAGAACTGCTGCCACCTTGTGGCCGTTTCACACAACAGCAGCTTTAATCCAAGCGCTAATGGTCAGTTGATATTCAAAATAATTGCAGGCCTGTAAATGACACCTGCCCTGAAAACAAATCCTGGGGTCGTATATCAACCAAAAAATTCAAAAGACGTCCACATTTCAAAACGACAGTTTCAAGAGGCATATTTTATGCACATTTGTCTTCTCTTTCCTTTTCTTTCTTTCTTTTGTTAAAAAAACAGGAATGGAAAAAGGCTGAACATCAGGAATTAATAAAGCCATGCAAATCCAGTGTACAAAAACGTTCACCTGACAGCCGTCAGAATGATCATCAGCAAAAAAAGTCTACAAAGAATAAATGCTGAAGGGGTTTTAGAGAACTGCGTACACTTTAGCTGCTGGTGGGATGTAACCTGGTAACAGCCAGTAGTGAGAACAGAATGGAGGTGTGTTTAAGAGTAAAAATTGAGCTACTATGTGATCTGGTAGGCCCACTGGCGGGCCTATCACCTGAGTAGACCAGAATCAAAAAGACACAGGCTGACATCCCTGCACTGCAGCAACATGTACCATAGCCAAGACCTGGAAGAAACCAAAATGTCCATCAACAGAAAAATGCACCAAGAAGACGTCGTCCATGTACACAATGGAATAGTAGCCATGAAAATGCATGGAACAGTGCCGTTGGCACCACCATAGAAGGATTTAGAGATAATCACCCAACTTGAAGTAAGAAAGAAACCAAAAGACAGACATCCTATGACATCACTTATAGGTGTTACCTAAAAACTGATAGCCATGAAATAACTTCCAAGACAAGGACACGCATAGATTCAGAAAACCAAATTATGTTTAACCAAATGGAAAGGTGTAAGGAATGTCTGAATTAGGATATGGGAGTTAACAGACATATACTAATACATATGAAATATATAATCACAAAATACCTATGGAATACGAAGAGAGGTCTACACAGCACTCTATAATAACATACACGGAAAGGATCCAAAGAGGAATAGACAGATACATTGATAGCATGAACCAAAAACTGTACACCAAGGAGAATCTACATTTTTATCAAATTTGCTCTGATACTTAATAAAAATTAAGTTTACAAAACAAAAAAATTTAGGACATATAATCTCCTGGGGGTTTGTGCTGGCACATTCTACTTGAATTTGCAGCTTATTAACACGATTTCCAGGAAAGTTCTGTTGCCCAAAAACCCAGAGTGGGAAATGTAGAAAGGCTGCTGCCTTGTGGCCGTTTCCCACAAGAGCGGCTTTAAACCCACAGCTAATGGTCACTTAACTTTCTCAAGGGCTCAGGGCTGTAAAGGACACCTGCCGTCAAAAAATGTCCTGAGGTATGGAATGGCCAAAGTATTCAAAACTGGCACATTTTTCAAGGAGATAGTAAGGAGGGGTAAGTTTTACTCACTCATTTTCAAAAAAAGAAGAAAATGGATAAAAGCTCAACATCAGGAATTATTAGACTCATGCAAATCTAACCTCCAAACAGGTTTCAAATCACACGTGTCTACTATCATCAGCCAAAGTCTACAAACAATAAATGCTGAAGGGGTTTTAGAGAACTGTGTACCCTTAGCTGCTGGTGAGATGTAAAGTGGTAAGAGCTAATAATGAGAACAGAAAGGAGCTGCATTTACAAGTAAAAATTGAGCCCCCATTCCATTTAGCAGACCCACCGCTGAGCCTCTCACCTGAGAAGTCCAGAGTCGAGAAGGCACAGGCTTCAACAGCTGCACTGCAGAAATTTTCACAGTAGCCAAGACACGGAAGCAACCAAAATGTCCATCACCAGATGAATGGATAAAGAAGTGGTCCATGTACACAATGGAACATTAGCCATGGAAAACAATGAAACACTGCTCTCTGAGGCACCATAGATGAGCCTAGAGATAATCACAGAACATGAGGTAAGTCGGAAAGCAAAAGACATATCCTATGATATCACTTATAGGCGTTATCTAACAACTGACAAAAAACTGAACATATTTCCACAGAGAAAGACACTCACAGACTTAGAAAACAAACTATGCTTATCTAAAAGGAAAGGGGTGGTGGTGAATGGAAACATTAAGATTAGGGTTACCATACGTGTACAAATACCTATTAAATACATATATCAAAAAGACCGACCATATAGCAAGGGTGGTCTATGCAAAACTCTGCAATAATTTACATGGAAATTGGATCTGTACATGAATATATATATATATATATATATATATATATGTATTGTATGAATGAAACAGTTTGTGTACACCTAGGACAAACAATATTCTAATCATTACACCGATTAAAAAAATTAAAACAATGAAGAAGAAGTAATGTGACATAAACTTATGGGGGTTTTTTCCTGGCACATTCCATTGTAATTTACAACCTAGGAACAGGACTTCCAGAAAGGCTCTGCTGCCCTAGTAACCAGATTTGGGAATGGAGAAATGCTGCCGCCTTGTGGCCATTTCCCACAACAGCAGCTTTAACCCCAGTTCTACTGATTCACTAAATATTCACACTCATTGCAGGCCTGTAAATGACACCTGCCCTCAAAAAACTCCTGGGTTCGAAAATCGACCAAAAAATTCCAAAGCTGGCCTCCTTCCAAGAACACAATTTCAAGAGGATTACTGTACTCACCGTTTTTTTCTGTTTTTGTTTAACAGAAATTTAAAATGTTGTGGGAAAAGCTGAACATTAGGAATAACTAAAGACATGCAAATCCCAATTACAAAAACCTATCAGCTCACACCAGTCAGAATGGACATCAGCAAAAATTCTGCAAAAAATAAATGCTGAAGGCTTTGTGGAGAAGTGCCTACCCTTGGTTCAACGTGGAACATGCTAAGAGCCAGTAATGAAAACACAAAGGAGGTGCCTTGAAAAGATAAGTATTGAGCTACCATTCAATCAAGCATACCCACCCCTTGGCCTATCGCCTGAGAGTATGAGAATCAAAAAGTCACAGGCTGGGCTTCACTGGTGGTGCAGTGGTTGAGAATCTGCCTGCCGATGCAGGGGACACGGGTTCATGCACCCTTCCAGGAAGATCCCACATGCCGCAAAGCGGCCGGTCCCGTAGCTATGGCTGCTGGGCCTGCACGTCCGGAGCCTGTGCTCCGCAAAGGGAGAGGCCACGACAGTGACAGGCCCGCATACCACAAACAAACAAACAAACAAACAAAAAGACACAGGCTGGCAATCCTGCACTCCAGCAATATGTACCATAGCCAACACTTGGAAGCAATGAAAATGTCCATCAACAGAGAAATGCACAAAGAAGAAGTGTTCCATGAACACAATGGAATATGACTCCAATAAAAAAATATAAATTTATTTAAAAAAACAAACATAAGTAAGGGGACATCAGCATTTGGGTGTTTATCCTTTTCACATTGCACACTAATTTATAAGCGAGGAACACCACTGCTAGGAAGGTCTGTTTCCCTAGTTACCAGATTGGCAAAGCAGAAATGCTGCCGCGCTCTCGCCGTTACCTGCAACAGCAGCTTTAAAAGCTGTGCTAAGCGTCACTTCATATGCACCAGTACTGGAGGGCTGTAAATGAAACTTGCCCTCAAAATGTCTTGAGGGAGGTAATGGCCAAAATATTTCAAAATGTCATACGTACTTCAAGAAAACCATTTGAAGAGGTAAGCTGTACTCACAGTTTGAAGAAAAAAAGGACATGCCAGAAAGCTCAATTTCAAGGGATTATGAGACACATGCAAATCCAAGCACAAAGAGGTATCAGCTCACACTAGTCAGAATAAACATCAGCAAAAAATCTATAAAGAATAAATGCTGAAGGTGTTGTGGAGAAGTGCATAAACTCAAATTTAAGTGGGATATGAACTGGTAAGAGCCACTAATGAGAACAGAGTGGAGGTGCCTTTACAAGGAAAACAGTTGGCTACCATATGATCCAGGAGGCTCACTCCTGGGCCTATAACCTAAGAAGACAGAATTGGAAAGACACAGGCAGGCAAATGTGCATTGCCGCAGTTATCACAATAGCCAAGACCTGGAAGCAACCAAAATGTCCATCAACAGACGAGTGGACAAAGATGAACTGGTGCATGTATAGATGGAAAATTAGGCAAGGAAAAAAGAACACAATGCCATGTGCAGCACCGTAGATGAGTCTAGAGGTAATCACGCAACTTGTAGTAAGTCAGAAAGAGTAAGACACATATCGTATGATATCACTTATAGGTGTTACCCAAAAATTGATACCAGTGAAGATATTTCCACAGAGAAGGGCAATCACAGATTCATTAAACAAACTTATGGCTCACCAATGGAAAGGTGTGAGGATTGGTTACATTAGGATATTGGTGTTAACAGACATATACCAACACAAGTGAAATATATAATCACCAAAGACCTACGGAATACCAAGAGAAGACTACCCAACAT